>NW_006799958.1:2267994-2353780 GCF_000485575.1 Poecilia formosa | reverse complement strand
CAGAACTGAATGAGGGAAGTCAACCTTTTTTTTGGGGGGTGTTTTAGCAGGGATGCACTGCTAATTTATACCGTCAATGTGGCCCATTGAGGGTGGCGAATATGCTGAAGTGGCCCTGGGTGAAATTGAGTTTGACACCCCTGAGTTAGGGGTTGGTAAAATATGTCTGCGTTTTAACAAAAGAGACGTTCTTCACTGTCCATGTGAATACATTCACTCTGGAATGTTTTGGCTCCCCTAAAACGGCGCCTTCATGTGGATGTGGGGCAGAAACGGCTAAATGTTTTTGTTGTGTACTTATGCAGCATGTTATCTAATCCAGAGGACTCCAAAGCACTTTACGTCGTTCATCCATTTGTGGTAACCACTCAGATGAGCTGTGGCTCTCTGCAGCTCCTCCAAAGTTGCCCTGGGCCTCTCAGCTGTTTTTTTCAGAGTAAGGTTCTCCTAAATGTGAAAGCTGTGGCTAACTTTCCTTCCACTTCCTTCAGTGAGGTTTGTATGTTGACAAAACATGAAAAAACGTAACATAAAGTGCGTCCTGTTTCGTCTCACATGTCCTGCAGAAAGACGCGGTTCTACCTGAGAAGCCTCCCGGGTCGTAGTTCCTCTGGAGGCTAAAAGAGGGGAAGTGGAAGCTTGGACTCCAGCTCATTTGGCTTCATTAATCACTAACTGCATGGCGAGCAGCGCAGAGGGAAGACGAAGGCCCCGGAGCTACTGGATGCAACAGCAAACCGTGTGCAGCCATGTTCACCTTTGGAAGTCCACAGGCATGGCGTCATGGATCAGGACACGCTGACAGTGGTAGTGTTGCCAACGACCATCTTGTGTTAAAGTTGACAACAAGACGCAGCGGACTTAAACGTGACCAAAGATTTAACTTTCTAACATAAACTCAAAACAGTTTTTACAGGCCAGTCAGATGCTAACACACTTCAAATACGACAATCAGACTGGCGTTTTGGTTGTTACTTTACCATCGGATCATGGTATTGTAACATGTATAAAATCCTGCAGAACTTTTTTTTTCTTTACTATCTCTCATGAAATCACATTAAACTTTTTCTGTTACACATAAGTTAGTACTCCCCCCCAAAAAAAATTATCTAATAACTTTATGGCTTTACGTGTCTGAAAGTTTAGTTCACAATATTTGAGTTAAGTGGAGGCAGGCCTGCGGATGTATTTTATAAGTCAACACTTCAGGCATGCTGCTTCTCTGAATTACATCATGGAGAAATCAGCCTAGATATCAGGAGGAGATAGATGGACCTTCACATGTTTGGTTGATCCCTGGGAGCAATTTCCACCTACCTACCGCGTTCATCTAAAATACACCAGTTCTGTAGGAGGAATAGGCCAAAATTCCAACAAACTGTGTGGAAATCATTCAAGGCGTACAGCTTAAAAGGCAATCCTGCCAAATATTACAGAAATCTGACTTTGCAGGGACATTACGCAATTTATCTTTGAAAATCCTTTCTTATGGAATCTGGCATTTAGCAGCTAGAAATACCTCTTGTTATCTTTTACGGTCCTAAAACAGGAGAAGTTTAATCTGATAATGTGAGACGGCCTTAATATCTGATTTCAACTGTATTTCTAGACATGAGACGTTATGTTTTAGCATTAGAACATAGCTTTTACAAATACAGCTATTATGTTAAGATATTGTCGAGCAGGAGGAAAAAATCCAAAGTGTTAAAAAGCTTTAATCCGAGAGCTTCCTCTAACACATCCAGCCTCTCCTCAGACTAAAATTGTCTCCTGCACCCCCTCCACCCTCCTTTTACTCCATGTTTTTTTTTCATCCCCCCACCCCCACCTCCTCCTCCTTCTTTTATAACTGACTACAAATTTACTGCTGGTCATTACAGAGGCAGGGTCAATTCCCCAAACAATGTGTTTGGTGCCACCATAAAAAGGGTGTTTTTTACGGCATGTAGCAGTAAAATGCTATTAAACAGATAAAACACCTGCAACGAGCATCAGGAGGATTATAAAAAGAATTGCCTTGATAAACTCCACGTATCTGCGAGATGGCACAGCAGCAGTTCTGGCCGGGGGATGGAGGGGGATTGCATGTGCTGCTGAACACATGGAAGAAGACGGGTCTGCATGACTCTGCAGCGCCACCATGTGAGCAGACGTGGAGGACCAGGCTGAGAAGGAATATATCGAAACGGGAGGCGAGATGTGTCAAAAAGGGGGTAATGTTAAAGATAAATCCAGTGGTGTGTTCTTTAACACTAAATGTACACTGACAGAGAAAATATGGAGGAGTATCAAAAGTGCACAATAAAAAAATATTGGCTAATAAGGTTAATGACGTCACAAGAGCTAAACCCCCACATAGAAATCACTATATAGACACATCTATGTTAGATGTTACATACATGTCACATGTGAACACACAGGAAAGGACGGACCGAATATGTGTTAGACATATATACCGCATACTGTAAGCTATATGAAATCTATAAATCTTACAATAATGCAGGAAAACACAATGAAACGAAACAAATTTGATTTTGTAATGTTGCGTGCATCAATCTGTTGTCACTTCTGCTTGAGCTGTGGATTTTAAAAAAATGCATGGTAAACATGAACACAGAACATATTCGTTACGGTGGAAGCAACTCGCATTTTTATCTGAAGTGTCCAAACGCTGGATGCCATCTGACGCAAAGCTGAGATCTTTGTTTTCTTTCTTTTTTTTATTTTTATTTTTTTATTTGTCACTGAATAACCACACACTGTCCAAACTCAGAACCTTCCGTTCCACTTTCGTGTGGAACGTTTGAGACGTTTACAAAAACGTCTCAAAATTCACGGATAATTCTAATATTCTGCTCAAATTTATGCAGCCGTACAACTGAACACCTTCGAGAAAGGACCTGGATTCAAACCTTTTAAATAAAGAGGGAAATGATATATACAAACTTAAGTACTGATCTGCTGCCAAATGCCTTTTATGATGTCACCATGTGTGAGAGGAAGCTTTTGGGGAGTTTTGATCTTGCTTAAATAGCAACTTGAAACAAAACCGAACCTGGCATGTCGACAAAATTATATAAGATGAGTTCTATTGATTTCCCGAAAAGGTTGGCGTGTGGCTTTAATAATGGCTGATTCTCTGGTGTCCACTAAAGGCAAAATAAAACGAACCATAAACATAGCTTCAGGCTAACTCACTCAGTATTTCACAGATGTATCGGCTGAAAAGTATCTCCATATCCTCTGCAGCCCATTCATTCATCACTCGCTCATTTTGCATGAATTACTGCATCGTTGGAGAGCTGCGGCCCTGCTGAGTTGTTAAAGAAGCTTGGCCTGCCTTTAAGGGAGCCCTCAGGTTGTCTGCATCGGAGGCGCTGGTGTCTCTATAGGGATTACATCATGTGAGATTGCTAACCAATCAAATACATTGATGCGATAGTCACTGAATCAGAGGTGCTAAGATATCCTTGAAAATGAAATTGACTCGACAAACCTTGTGAGCTGAGGGGAGTGCTCTGTAAAATGTGCCACATCAGCCTTCTTAGCTTCTGTGTGTCTTCATTCTTCTCTCCCAAACTGCTTTGCTTCACCTTTCAATTCTGTGGTGAACCCTTTTGCTTTTGTACCTTTTTTATTTGCCAATTGACTTTCCCAGAATAAACTTTACTACAGCACTCGTTAGAGAACATTCTCCTTTCATGGCGTGGCATAGCATTTATGCATTTTTTTTTTGTTCTTCAGTTTCTGAAAAAAAAACAACAACTGAATTTTGGATTTTCATTAGCCAAATAGATTTCAATGTAATCTATATCTGTCAAAATGAAGAGAAATAAACAATTAAAAGACATTGCAATGTGTGTATTTAGTCCATATAAAATATGACTCACTTTTTGAATTTATCTACTGAGACATATTAACTTTTTGATGACATTCTAACTTAAAAAAAAAAGTGAAGCAGGAAATCTATTCATATACATATGTTTGCAAGTTATTGAATGAATTCTGGCTGAAATTTTCAAAACTGATCCACACTGATTCTATTTTACATAAAAACCTGCAACTTGTTGAAGTACGTTGGTCTTATGCTGCCACCTAGTGGAAACAGTTATGGTTGCACAAAGTGTTCCATTTCACAGAAATGAGGTTGATATCGTCACCTACCTAAAATAAAAGCCTGTCATTTTGTGCCAAAAGTGACTTTTGCAAAAATAAATAAATAAATAAGAACCCGCATTTCCAAAAGATTATTCAGGCAAATTAAAAAAAGAAAAAACATGAGCAGAATGTTGTTTTGTCTCAAAGCAGAATATATAATGTTTTTATCCTGATCTGCTGTTATAAATGCGATCTCTTGTGTGAATAAAACATGTCTACCACATTTTTGTATTAATCAGGGAGAACTTAAAAGATCTTTGAACATTTTTGGTGAATAGCTTCAAAAAATGGATTGCTTAGGATCACAACCATCAGCATGTGTGTTTAAGGAACACAAATAAACCCACAATTTCACAATTTTTAACTGGTTGTAATAATGATTATTTTGAATGTAATATCCATGATCTTCTTGGTAATATCAGAATTTTACTTTATGGCTTTTTTTCGATTGCATGTATTTTTTGATGACACAACTCTTGAAATGTTGCTAGAATGCCTAAAAATCACTGACAGCAGTAGTCTTCCTCGAACTCTAAAATAATAATAATAATATGAACTAATATTATTATTGTTATTATAATAATATTACGTTATTACAATTATTATTATTATTAATAATAATAATAATAATAATAATAATAATAATAACTTAACTTCACCGTGATGTTTGTTTTTTTTTTAGATACACATGTGTATGATTTTGTGTGTGTGTGTGTGTGTGTGTGTGCTTTTCCTCCATGTTAAACTAAAATCAAAAATATTCCTGACGCGCCATCCAGGCGGCGAGTGTCGTCATGATCCGGATGTCCTCGGGATTTCCCGGGCTTCTTCGTCGATGCTTCGTTTGTTTCCGGTCAGCGTCGCCATCTGCTTTCTCGTCCTTCTCCAATCTCCGTGTTGTTGTTCCCGGTGACGCGGCGGAGGTGTAGCCTGACGCGGGCTCTTACGTGTCGGCCAGAATAAAAGTGGAGCTCCGGAGACCCGGGAGTGACGAAAGGGTGTCTGTATCGGTAAGGAGGAAGGGACGTCCGGGGTTCAGAGGGACGGGAGGTGGCCGCTGAAAGTGTCGGTTTGGTCGGGTTCGGTCCGAAGGAAACAAAGAGATCATGGCGCCGCGGTGTGTTTGTAGCAGGATGGAGGGAGGGGAGGCTGCGGCTGTTTGGGAGAATCTGAGGACCCGAGCCGCTTTGACAGTGAAGCAAGGCGGCCACTTTGTTTGTTAACACATTATAAACTGTTAATGCGTCATTATCGCGCTCAACTGCCAAAGGCTGCTACAGTGTAAACGCCGCTACATGCGCAAATTTTTGCGCCGTTTTCTAAAAAGGTGCAATGAAAATCACTCGATATACTCAGTTTGTTTCCTCCAACTTTTAACCGTTTATTTTATTGCCCTCTAAAACGTTTTCACCACGCCCCGTCTTCAAACAGCTCTGTTATTATTATTCTTTTTCCATCCATGAAGTTTTCTCCGTTAGAGCCCTCCTGTTTGGCCGACTCTAAAAACATGAAGATTTTTTTTTTCTTTTCTTTGTAGCGCTTAATCATTTTCTTTGTCGCACAGCGTTTTCATTTTATGTTTTGGAGGGGGTGGGGGGGAACCATCTCCTGGGACGTAAACCTTTCGCCTTGGGTGGGGGGCGTTGGCCGGCCATGTGGCTGGGCTGTCACTCGCAGAGCGTCCAAGTGATTTTTGAAAAGCAGAGGGAGAAATGTGTAAAGCCAATCATGCGGCGGAGAGACGCTACGCACAGTGTGAGATCACCGAGAACAGGGAACAACACGTTCCAGATCAGCAGCGGCCTCAGCACACCTACTGATCACCGGAGTCAGATTTACATCGACAGGCTGCTTCTGATTGGTATTATTTCAAAACGCAGGCCTCGGATCTGGCTCAGCTTGTCAGAGCGTTCTTATATTTTACATTTCAGTTCCTAATTTACAAAAAATAAATAAATAAAAACAGAGTCCATATGTGGATAATTTAATTTCTGATGTGTAAATGTTTGTCATTTGTATGTCCTTTTATGTTACTTTACTAATAAAAAGACCTACTAGGCAGTCATATTCAATTCCAAAAATCTGAATTGCCTGTTTTTTTTTGTTTGTTTGTTTGTTTGTTTGTTTGTTTGTTTTTTAAACCATAATCCTGGATGACAGGGGTGTCATTAAGCCTATTTTAGGGGGGCTGAAGCCCTCCAAAATAGTGTGGTGTTTCTTTTTTTTTTCCCCTTCTAGTTTTTTCCCCCCATTATTTCACAAAGCTGTCAATACACTTTGAGACAACACGGTGCTCTGGTTATATGCTATGGTTGCTTAAAACATGTACATTGTAAAGCATCTCTGTTAAATCTTTCCTCAAAAGTGAAAAGCTGAGGGCTAAGCCCCCCTTGTCCTTAAAAGAGCAGTATTATGCGTTTTCCAGACACATAGTGCCATTTCATTAGCACAATCAAGTAACTATTTTACCTTCAGTTGTTATAAAATTGTGACATAGCGAAACAATATATATAAATATGATATAAAAGATTTTACTTCCTGAGTTAATTAGTTGAAATTGCACCTCTGTCTCTTTAAAAACTCTTGCTCTTTCTGTAAAGCTCAACAAAGTAAATTTCACTTGATATTGCCTCTTTAAAGCCTAGTGACGCCCCTGATGAATGCGCTTATTTATTTATTTATTTATTTATTTATTTATTTATTTTTTTCGATTAAAACCATCCCCAAAGGGTGAAGAAATGGAAAAGCACCTTAAAATAAATTAGTCTTTTGGCTCATTATGTGTCTGAAAAACCCAATGATGGGCCGATCTATGAATTATCCACGAAGGTAACAAGGTTGCATCACAGATCCTACACCATACTACACAAACTGGTGTAGTATTTAAAGGTCTCTTGACACTTTGATCATATTCAAGTGGATTTGCCTCACAAATACTTATTTGAAAGAATAGTGAAATTTTGGGAAAGGAAAAAAACCCCAAAGTATTATTTCTTAGCTTGAACATTTTTCCCCCATGGATGCCAATAAATGTAGATAGACCAAGAGATTCTCCTCAAAAGCTCAGTTTTCACCCACTTCGGCTCTGATTTCCCGTCCTCAGCTTCGCCAATGAAGATGGAGCCAGCAGCCGAGACTCAGCAGGCGGCGGACACTGCTGTGACTGAGACAGAGAGCCAGCAGATCACCCCGGCACAGATCGCCACTTTAGCACAGGTAACACGAGACAGTCGGACGCTTTCTGCTGTTTGGAGCGCAGAGTCTGTGCTCCTTAAGGCTGGATTATGTATCGAGTGACAGGAGGTGTTGACTGACACTAATTTGGACTTCTGCAAATTTCACGCCGGCTCCCATCGAACAGAATGTTGTCACACCTCTGCGTTTAAGGTATCCATGACAGCAGGACACGCCTCGGCAACGGGTCCCACCGTAACGCTGGTGCAGCTTCCAAATGGACAGACGGTCCAGGTTCATGGAGTCATTCAGGCCGCACAGCCGTCCGTCATCCAGTCCCCCCAGGTCCAGGCTGTGCAGGTAAAACATGCTTTGAGTTGAAGTGGGGCAGTAATGTCCAGGACGTTGAGTTTAATCCATGCACCATGTTTTGTTTATTTATTTGTTGAATTTAGATCTCCACCATAGCTGAAAGCGAAGACTCTCAGGAGTCAGTCGACAGCGTGACGGACTCCCAGAAGCGCAGAGAGATTCTATCGCGGCGTCCATCATACAGGTAACCCAGACTGGCCAGGAGGACTCAGAATAATGCCAGATGATGCTAATGTTTTTGCATAAATTCATGTTTTCCAGGACCGGCTCAGGTTTAGCTTTTTACTCCCTTTACTATTTAGCTTCGCGTATTGGTCAGTGAACTTGCTGCAATAACTCTAGCTTACCTCTTATTGTGTTTAATCTGTACCAAGAAACCTGCGGTTGTGAATTCTCACAACTGTTTCCTGTCTCAAAAGGAAAATCCTGAACGACCTTTCGTCTGACGCGCCAGCGGTCCCTCGAATCGAGGAGGAAAAGGCTGAGGAGGACTCGTCTGCTGCCGCAGCTACGCCCGCCATCACCACCGTTACCGTGCCGACACCCATCTACCAGACCAGCAGTGGACAGTATAGTAAGTGTCAGCTGGCTTCGTGTGTGTACAGTTTGTTTCTAAATAAGAAACGGGAAAGCAAATTGTCTTTTTTGCCAAAATAGACTGTCGCACGTAGGCGTGCACGATATATCGGCACTAATGTCGGTATCGGCCGATATTAGTAATTTTTTTAAATTATCGGGTTTGGCCTGATATTGACAACCAATATAAATTTTTTATCTTGTTTCCTTTTTTTTTCTGTAGGAGGACCTTAGAGGGGTTGTGAAATGTACATAATATCTGCAAATATCGGTTATTGGCCATAGCAGCGATATTATCAGATATCAAAATCAGTCCACATTTTTTATATCGCTGCATCTAAAATCACGTCAAATGTTACTGCTGCATCCTTTCTTTGCCTTTTAAAGCCGTAAACTTCTGCAATCTCCATTACCTGATGTACTTTAGGTTTCATTTCTGTTAGAACAAAGATTATCATCTGCCTGGATAAAGAATACGCCATTAAGCACACACAAGTGAATTAAGTGGAAAAAAAATTACTTCCAGAAGGTGACTAAGGTAAAAAAAAAAAAAAAAGTTGTGAATGAAATGAAAGACTGACATTCTCTTTTACTTGCCAATATTATTTACAAAAAATAAAAGTAGAAATAAAAAATAAAGTAAAACTAGAGATAAACAGAAACAATAATAAAAATAAAATCAGAATCAAAATTACCAGACCACAGTACAGACTTGTACTGAGATAGAAATACCTGTTCTTGTTTCTCATTTGCTCTTTATGTTTTCGTATGTCATCTGTCCCTCCAACCGTACAGTTGCGATCACGCAGGGCGGAGCCATTCAGCTGGCCAATAACGGCACAGATGGAGTTCAGGGCCTTCAGACTCTGACCATGACCAACGCTGCTGCAGCGGCCGCCCAGCCGGGAACCACCATCCTGCAGTACGCACAGACCAGCGACGGCCAGCAGATACTGGTTCCCAGTAACCAGGTGGTGGTCCAAGGTGAGTGCTGGATCCTTTGTCTAATTATTATTTATTTTTTTATTAATTCCTGAGGAACCTTTGATATTTTCTGTTGTTAGATTCCAGTTATCCTTAAGCGGATTTATTACAAAATAAGGTTTAAAACGCTTTTTCTTTTTAACTCAACACATACAGCCACCTCAGGCGATGTTCAGGCCTATCAAATCCGAGCGGCTCCAGCCAACACCATCACCCCTGGCGTTGTCATGGCGTCCTCTCCCGCCCTCCCGACACAAGGAGCCACAGAAGAAGTCACCAGAAAACGGGAAGTCCGACTCATGAAGAACAGGTATGAGCAGCGGACGGACGGCCATCTTTGCGTTGGAGTAATGCCTTAAAGCGGCAGTATTATGTAAAATCGACTTTTTTGAGCTTTACATCATGTTATGATGTTATTCGCTCATCACATTCATACCTGGAGGGTGTCCTTGATTATTTCATGCATATTTGAGAAATCCTTTAATCTCCTGTGTCAATCGTTCAGCTGTACAAATCGCCTGGTTGCACGTAGCACCGTTTTTGAGACCCAGCTCCAAGCTTCCACCTCACAGAGCATTCAGCTCCTTCAGACTAGCCAGCAGCAATTAGCAAACACCTGGTGGACCTGTTCATCAGCCGGGCTCAGTATATGAGCCACGTCTCAATGCAACGCTGGTAAAAACGTTAATAGAGGACGGAGTTTTGGAAAGACCCAAAATTCTTAAAGCGACAGAGGCCCATTTTAAATTACAAAGTCAAATTTCTTCCAAGTCGTATTTGATACGTACAGAATTTTTTTTAAACAACTAAAGTTAACATAGCTACTTGATAGTGCCATGTTTTAGCACTATGTGCCTGGATAACACATGATACTGCCCCTTTAAGAAAAAACCCAGAGTTGTTTTAACGGGAAAATGGGCCACAATAGTAAACAGGATGACTAGTTTGCTAGATTTATAACAGGCTCTCGATTAAGATTCACTGCAGATTTAAAAATGGGTCCCGTCTTTATTGTTGCTGTCATCCCGTCAAGCCCTTTTCGCACAGACGAGCCAGTACGAAAAAAACAAACCTGTGTCTCGTCCTTCCTACAGAGAGGCAGCCCGGGAATGTCGCAGGAAGAAGAAGGAGTATGTTAAATGTCTGGAGAACAGAGTCGCCGTCCTGGAGAACCAAAACAAGACGCTAATCGAAGAACTGAAAGCACTTAAGGATCTTTACTGTCATAAATCCGAGTAGCTCGTGTCCTGAGCACAGAGCCGGGCCAAGTAGTTTTCTGGTTTCCTTCAAATGCTCTGACTGTTTGATTCTGGCCTTCCAATCTACTCATGGCTGGCCTGTTTTGTTTTTGTTTTTGTGTTTGTTTGTTTGTTTGGTTTTTTTTACCCAATAAGGTCCACCCTTATGACCTTTTCTTCAACAGTACAATACATTTTGACAACATAAAGTAGTGTGCTGTCATTGGGATCAATAGGGAAAGCATGAGAGAAGTGCCATCTAAGACGTGGCACTCTAAACTAATAGCCAGAATCCTGTTGAACATTATTTAATTTGGTGCTGGATGCTGCTGAGATCAGCATGCCGTCGTGGTTTCAAGCCACCGCCCACATTCGTTTGTGCGTCGTTGCGTTTGTGCTCTTTGTTGTGATTCTTCTTCTGTCGTGTTGAAAAAAGGTGCCTGAGTCAAACGATGCCATGGAAATACAAGCTGTAGATTTTGTTTTCGACGCAGGCGCTTGATTTCTACGCTTTGCCGTAGCTCGGGGGGTTAGATCCTGGGACGGACCGCGCATTTCAGATCATGTCTTCTAAACGTTTCTGAGCTGTTCATCATCACTTGGCCTCACTGGACTCGAGGAAAGTTTGTGTTTACTGTGCAAGCAATAATGTCTTTTGAAGTTTATCGCTGTTTAGCCCAACATAGTTAGAAACGCCTCCAAGACGCCGCCTTTTTATTCAGCTGGAAAATATATTTATGATTTATATATATTTTTTTCTTTATCAACATTTTATGATGTATGAAACGGCCCCAATGTAAAATGTTTTACTGGTTGGGGTGGGACTCTAACCTTGACGAGAATTATGCCTTACAGATCAGTCTCCAACTAAATGGGGAAAACTAATTGAGATTTGCTACCAACACCCAATACTGTAGGACAGTTGTGGTGTAACAAAACAAGTGTCTGCTCTGTTGTGTATTGTATATATTTATTAACCTCCCTACCTGTAAGTACTAGGAATATGCCAGTGAAGGTTTTTTTTTTTGCCTGCAAAACTGATCTGAGTCATTTAAATAAAGGCATTTGGCAATATTTACACACCATTCGAAACTTAACATGAATCAACGCCGTGTGCGGTAAAATAAAGCACTACATTTCATAAGAATTACATCGTCCACATCATTGATTGAGCAGCATTCAACTGACAAACGATGCTCATGTTGACAGATTTTCTTTTTTTTTTTTTTTTTTTTGCCAACTGGAGAAACTAGCAAGCCTCAATATGCTCCTCCAACCAGTTATTTTTTTTTTTTTTTGCCAACTGGAGAAACTAGCAAGCCTCAATATGCTCCTCCAACCAGTTAGCTAGGTTTGGAAAGCTAATGTAATGTTCTAAAACTGCACCACTGAAACATGCATAACTTTATCGTTTGTTTATAAACATATGTCTTCGTAAACAGCCTCATAAGCCCACACATTTCTTCTGCTGACAGTGTTTTCATGAGGTGCGGTTTGCTAATGGTGGCATTTTCTATGTGACTTGTTGAATCTGGTGGTGAACGATATCAGCGTGGTTCCAAATAATCAGGTGCGGACAAAATGTTGTGCATCATAACATTTAATGAGTAGTGTTTCAACTGCTCTCTCTCTCCCAGGACGGCTTTACTCCCTTTTTAGCTTTCGCCGTCGATGTCGTACGCCGTGGTGGGAGTGCTGGCTAGAAGATTGAGGAAAAGGTACAGAAAACACAAGTATCCTGAGTTTAGTTGTGAGATAGAAGGTGTTAGATTAACAATCATTTGGGAAATAATATAAAAATAATATTTTTGTTCAATTTTTGCCTATTTTTCGCACGAAAAATAGAAAACTGAACAATAGTCCATTTGGACTGCTAGTTGGTAATTGGCACCCAAACAAAATTTCTGGGGATATTTTTTTGTGATCTTATGGTTGAAGTGGCTGTTTCTTCATGTTAACCTCTTATGTTACTTGTTACATCTCCAGATATAAAAAAAAACAAAACAAAAAAAAAAACGTGTGAAACGATGCCTTTTAAAGCAGAACAGCACAACCTAGAACAGTTTCAAAAAAATAGGTTTGAAATGTAAATTTGAAATCTATAACCTGTTGTTATTTCAGATAACTGTACAAAATTATTTTATAAATTCCTCTTTGTTTTTCTCACTTTTGTATTATTTTGACTTTTTTTTTATTTCAGTCAAATAGTCATGTAAATGTAGGAAATTGCTGTTATTTTATTTTGTAGCAAATTGAATCTAGAAATGCAATTTGTTACAATTTCTTGAAAATAACACAAGTTGTGTATTACATCCTATTGGAATGAGAACCCTTGTGTGTGTGTGCGTGCGTGTGTGTGTGTGTGTGTGTGTGCGCGCGTTGAGAAGAAACTCGTATGTGATTATCTATATTTTATATTACTGTACATAAACTCTACAGCATGTGTAGACCTCATATATTTCAGTTTATTTGACAAATGTTTTTATGACTTGTACGGAGAGACAAAACAAAAGCAAAATAAGAGAAAACTTTGCATATTTGTAATATACATTAGTATATAATTCAAAGCAATGTATTATTGTATGTGTGCATTGACATGTCCCTCCTGGCCAACCAGCGTAATGGCAGCTAGTGAATGAGGAACGGCCTGTGTTGGAGGTGTTTGATTTTTTTTTTTTGGATCAGCTGTGTTTGTAGAAAAAGAGTAAATGTGTTTGAAAGACGTCTGGCCACAACACAGAAGTCAATCGGATCTACTCTTGTCAATCTGTGAATGTTTCTGTTTCGAGCTTTATATATAAATCTTTTACGTGTAAACTGCTCCAACGCCAAATCTTTTTATATATGGATTAGAAACTTATCAAATGAAAGCACAACGCTCCGCCCCAAACGCCAACCCCTTGAGTCTTTATTTTTTTTCTTAATTCGATTTTATCTGCGTTTATTTCGGTTAATTTTGTCATTGGTTTTGTTTGCACTTGAATGGAAAATGACTGGAATATCACTCCATCCACAAACCAACTCGGTGAACGAGGTGAAAATAACAAAAAAACATTTAGATTTTTAGTTTGGTCTAAAAACATCACAGCATTATAAAGTTAAGTCTCAACCTTCTGTGTTGACCTAAAAAAAAGTTTGACCATTTAAAATTATTTGTTTATAAAAATAACCTCAGTTTTGACAAACAGACATTGTGGTTTGATTTGAAATTACCCAACAATGGTACCTGAGTCCTGTGACAACGTAGAAATAAAATAATTCAGCCAAGTGACTTTTGTTTTTTTTTTTTTTTTACCTATTACTTCTCAATGTTAAATCATCTTTCTTTACTGTAAATTTTTCTCAAATTAGTTTCAAGGCATTAAAAAAGGTTTTGGACAAGTCAAAGCACTAATAGTAACTTTAATCATCAGATTAGCATGTAATATAGCTTTTACATCCCGTTTTGCTTTACAGTGTGGCGTAATGGATCAATGTAAAGACGAGACATATTCATTAAGTTTACTGTCCTTTTTGGATCGATGGGAATGAGGTGAACTTTATATATACGAGTTTTGATAATTCACACAGAGTGTCAAAATCAGTATCACAATATGTACGTTGTGTTCAGGGCTTATTTTCACTGAACGATATTTGAGTTACTCTAAAATGTGTACTCTTGAAGGAAAAATAAAAATAATTGCCACCCCCCATTGTGATTCACACATCCAGTGCTGGTGCTAAATAAGACCTTGTGGCATGATTATGTGTTATTTTTACTTACAGACTTATTGTGTGAAACTCGGTGCCAGACTTGTTTATACCTATTTGCCATATAAATATGAAATGCATCATTTTTGTTGTGATCAATGTAATGATCTGAACATAAATCTCATTTGTTGTACAGCCTCCGCTAAAGACAAGGTTACAAAATGTCACTTTTCATGTAGTTTGTTTTAACACAGACACGTTATAACATCGTACCTGCCCAAAATTTCAAAGTGCTGTTACTCTGATATACATCACTCTTTTGTAAACAACTGCGTCTTAATAAACTGCTCAAAAATAGTCCATTGTATTTTTTTTTATTTTTGTATTTATTCCATGGCAGTGAACAACTGCACATTACCACAGATATAATTATTTTTGATTAACTGGATTATGTTGCAATATTAGTCTACACTGAAAAAACCCCCATCTCCAACACTCACTGTTAAAACGACTTTACAACCTGATAAAGAAGGCTGGTTATGTTCTGGGTACGACTGGGGAATCTCTGGAGATTGTGGTGTGTAGAAAGATTCATCATAAAATCAATTAAATCATGCACAACTCGAGAATCCTCTTCATAAGACTGTCAACAATGGAGTGTCTTCTTCAGAGCCAACTGATATAGTGAGCTTTTCCATTATCTGCTCTGTTCCTCACTGGGTGGGACGTGAACAGCAGCAGCTATGGCAAACTCTCTACTGACCTGCAGTGAACAGTCGACCACAGCCTCAAGGCACATTCAACAATGAGAACCTTGACGTTCTGGTTCTGATAAACCCAAATATTTAATTTTGACTAACAGAAATTAAGTAATTTGACTCCACTGCGCCCCATCAGCTATATCTCCTCACTGCATCAGTCGATCTCCACCAGATTTTTGTTGCGTGGAACGCATCGGTACATATCGATGTACGCATATACATATCGATATGGTGGACGAGTGCTGGAACTGCGCAAGAACGTCAGCAATGGCTGGCGGGTGGCGACGCCAGAGCTCCCGTGGTCGCCAAGGGGCCGGAACGGAGAGGGCCGTTTGAGGCTGCTTTCAGCTTTAATTTTAAATACTTTAACATAAGCAGCACTAGTAAGAGGAATTTACTTTTCAAAAGTGTTGATAATTAGTTTTTTATTATTTTGTCGGCTCAGAAAGACGTGAGTTAAAAATATAAAATACATTAATTACAATAAATGTATCTATGTGAAGACTAAGATTGATTTAAATTACAGAGGCGATTCCGGTTTCACTGTCGATAAAGGGTGAGGATCAGTGACGCTTCAAAAATAGTAGCATCGTAAATGCAGTTCGGTGATTTAAACCACCTTTCAGTGACAGCTCGTTTGACCAATGAGTAGTTCCCAAAAGTCATTGTTTTGATTCATCACAGCCAATAGGAGTGAAGAGAATTCCAAGGTAGGCGGGACTACTAAATCCAGGTGCCAAGTAGTATCATTGTGAGCTTCAGCAACAGATGGCGACGGCAGGAGCGTTTAGCCGCAGTTGAAATCTGTCCGGGTGGAGGTTCTGATGGCAGAGTCCCGACCTACTTCCTGACTTTTGGTTTCTAATGTTGGATTTTGAAAATAACCAAGACATCCGATTTTTACATATTATTTCCTCTTTATAGTTGTTTTTTAAATTTGGTTTGAGTTTAGATTTCTGCTGGAGGCCCCAATAGCCTCGGACTAGATTTGGCGATCCAAGGAGCCCGGCGTAAGGAGACGTCTGCCGTATTGCTCGCTCGCAAAGTTTCCTAAAATGTGTTTGACCATTTGTGTTGTTTTTAGGTATTACGGTTTCGCTTTATAAAGTTGGTTGTGTTCGCGTCACAGCAAAAGGTGGAATTAATGCGGGGTAAATTTAAGTTAAGGAGACAAGCTAACTGCTTAGCTACATAGCAACGAACTGGATGAATGAATGAAGCAGCTCGCAACTACCTGGATTTAAAAGGAGAAACTGAGTTCATTATCACTACAAGTTTATGTCACGTATTCCTACAAGGCGGCACTGATTTTCTCTACTCAGGAGAACATTTATGAGCAAGTGTTCCTCGACTGTTTCACCGGTTTTCCCACAAATGAACAGGAATGCTTTGCTTGGGAGTGGATGGGCAGCGGCAGTTTAGCACGCGAAGATAGCGCTGTGTCGGTGCTACGTCTCCTAATGTTTATTAGGAAGGGCGAGGTCAGCTTTAGCTAGCTACAGATATATATGCACTACTCGGACTCGTCAGCGATAAGTGTGAAGCTTACGCCCAGAGTTTGGAATGGGGAACACGGTGTCATGCTGCGTCTCTCCGGAGTCGAGTCCCAAACTCCCTTCGAGACAACCCGCGGAGCGGCTGGAGGAGTTCACCAGCACCGAAGTGAGCGACGACAACACCGGGCCCTATCTGCAGCACATAAGCGACAGGGAGGTCCCTGATGGTAGGTGCTTACCCCGATTATTATTCACAAACTTGTGACATCTTGTGATAATTTGTAATTCCCAGCGTTTTTTTTTCTCTTACCCAACTAAGAAGTGACTTAAATGGAAGAAAAATATTCACCCCACATACCGAACACCAAGATGTTCCACCATAATAGTGAAAGTATTCAGATAGAGATTACTGGCCAAGTTGCTCTAAGTGCTTTTTTGCCAACCCACTGGCAAGATGAAAGCATTCTTGGCAGCGTTTAGATACCCACTGCATCATATTGATCCCACTGGCGTCAAATTATAGAGTTACACATTAAAAACAAATTCTTAGATTTTATTAAAGAAAATACAATGCTTTGTAAAAACAAGAAAAAAAAGAAAAAGTATTTATATTCCTTACAGCTTTTCACATTTTGTCACATTACTACAACTATCAACTTTTATATGAAGGAGTTTTATATGATACACCAACAAAAAGTAGTGCATGATTGTGAAATGAAAGAAATTTGATATAGCATCATAAAAAAAAAAAAAAAAACAACAACCAAGGAACAAATTGGACAAGTCAGCGATATGGTTGTGGAGAAGTTATAGAACAATATCCCAACCTTTGAACATCACACACTTAAAAAATGAAAAAAGGGTGGCACAATTAGAAAACTTCCAGGACAGTTTGACACAAACCAAGAGACGTGGCAAGGAGGACGTTAATCAGAGAAGCGGTCGAACTTCCTGTGGTAGCTTCGGAGGAGCTGCAGAGATCTGAAGCTTAGGTAGGAGCGACGGCTCTGGACTTCATCAATCTGGCCAGAATGAAAGAGTATCAACAGGTCTGGGACAGGAAGCCATGAGAAATCCTGTTTGCTACAGGCCATGTGGACGAGGGTGCTCTGGTCAAAGGAGATTCAAATTCCCACATTTGCCCATCACTGAAAGACGGTTGTGTCGGCATCAAGCTTTTGGGGGTTTAACTATTTTCTGCAGTGAATGGAAAGTTTGTGAGAGTTGATAGGAGGATGAACGGATGGACCTACATACAGGAGAATCCTAGAAGAAAACAAAAGACTTGAGACTGGGGCAGATGTCCACCATCCAGCAGGACAGCTGTCCTAAGTATACAAGCAGAGCTGCAGTGGAATTGTTTAGATCAAAGCTGATTTGTGTTTTTAGGATGGCCTAGTCAAAGTTCAAACCTAAATTCCACTGAAAGTTTATCTCAGCAAATTCTCTGTCCAATCAGGCTGAGCTTTAGCTATTTTTGCAAAGATCTGGAAAAAACTGTAGTAGATAAATAAAACTAAAATTGTCACACGGTGATTCTGCAATGTATTCTCTGACTCACTGTACTAACTCACATTTTTTTATTTTTTTTGTCTCTACAGTGTTGCATTACTTTACTGGTCCAACGTATAGAAAACACAATAAAATACATCGATGTTTGTAGTTTAACGTGAAAAAATAGGAAGTTTAAGGTCTCGTAAGGCGCCATATAACTTGTGACATGTAACCTCCAGCTTCAACACATTAACATTTTATACTCCTGTTTACGTAAACTATTGCAAATAAGTCTTTCAGCATCTACATAAAAGAAAACATCTTAAATCTTGTATGTTTGTTGCTCTATATCTGCTGTTAGGAGTGTCGAAATTGCAAAAATCGATGTTCAAAAGTTCCAGCCGAAGTTTTTTTTTTTTTTTTTTTTTCCCACCATTGTCCTGCAGACCCCTGACCAGTTAAGGCATCTCAAATATTTGTCTGTAGTTGCCGTCCGAGCTAACTTTCGCGGCATCAGCACTTGTCTCCCCTCTTCGCCCTGATTTCCAGACACGCAAAGTATCCGTGGCATTCATGTTAACCGTGCGGACGGTCCGGAGACACCAGCTGTCGGTCAGACGAGGGTCAAAATCCGTCCAGCGGTCCTTCATGCATTCCTCCCCGTCCTCGCTTCACAAACACCCCCCCATATCCTAATCCCCTCTCTTTTATGTAACATGCCTTCTGCAGGGATTTGGAGAAAGAAGACCGTCCTGTCATGCTCGTAGAGGGATTTTTTAACATTTATTTATTTATTTATTTATTTATGTTGTTATTTTGGGATTTAGCCACGATTCACAGAAGCAGATAGCTGAATCAGGAGGATATTGTTTTGCAGAGTGTCTGTTTATTCATGGCCCTAGTTGTGCGCGCTGCGCCGGGCTCATCTCTGCCCACAAACGAGAAGCAAACAGACACTCCCAGTGACACGCTTAATGTTTTCACAGAGCTGGCCTTGGAATCTAATCCATCGGACCACGCCCGAGCGAGCACCATCTTCCTCAGCAAGTCCCAGACAGACGGTCAGTGGTCCTGGCATATCACACTGATGCATATATACACACACACACAGAAAAGCTGCATTAAATCTCATTTTATGTGAACAGTCAGCATGTCTGAAACAGTCTTCACTGGGATCTTATTTATTTTTTTGTTTTGTTTTTAAATGTGTACTTGGAAGTCGCCCTGCTCTTCTGCGTCAGATTTAAGTTCTTTGAAATGAAGAATACATATATGTTTATGGATTAATAATGTAGCTTTTTTTGTTGTTTTTTTTTTTTCAAGTAAATGGTGTGAGTTTAACTGTTTGGTTGTGGGTTCTGTTTCCTGTTTTAAAAGTTTCTTTTTTAAATTTTTTATCTTCGCAGTGCGCGACAAGAGAAAAAGCAACCACATAAACCATCTCAATCGTGTAAGTGTTTTATTTTCTGCTCCGGTTCTTAGAAAAGGTGCTGAAGTTTCCGAGTCTGCCTCGTCTACATGTAGTTTGGATCGAGTATGATTCTGACCCTCTTAGGTTACGGTTTATAATTGAGTAATCATTTTGATCAGACAATTTTTTTCATACTTTATAATAAGCCTAATGAATGATGCTGTAGACTGTGGTGGAATTAAAAATGCATTTAAAAGATGAAATCTACGAGGTCCATTCAGCCTGCACGGTACGCCATCGACTTATTTTGTAAAGAGAAGCGGGTCTGGATGTCAAATAAGATTGACCGTAAGCCAGACGACATCATTTTAACCTTTAATGAATAAATGAATGTTGTTTTATTCGGTTAAAGGCGTTTTATTTTGCGTTTGCGTGAACTTGGACTTCTGTCTCCAGGTTTCTCCTGGTCCGCCGTTGAAGAAGTACAGCTCCTGTTCTACCATCTTCATAGACGACAGCACCGTGAGTCAGCCAAACCTCAAAAGCACAATTAAATGGTGAGACTTCTCACACACACACACACACACACACACACACACACTCGTACTCATTGATGCGCTGCTGGGAAAACCCTTATTCCTCATGAGAACATCGTGTTACATCACGCTGCGGTAATCCTGGCAGATGTTTGACTCAAACAGATGTCATCTTGCCTCATTTCACCTCATGTTGATGTTGTGACATTGTTTCAGTGATGAGTTTAATCCTGTTGACTTAAACATTTTGTCACTCTAAGCTCAATAAATAGTACAATTAACAAAAAAATAAAAATACCTTTGTTGTCTTGTCCACAGTGTCACTTTAGCAATATACTACCACATCAAAAACAGGTCAGTTTGAAGCTCGACTTGTGTCATTATTTTACAGGTGAGTCGGTTGTGTCACAGTGATGGATGTTCTGCTTGATTTTTTTTTAGGGACTCTGACAGGTCACTGGACATCTTTGATGAGAAGTTGCACCCTTTATCAGTAAGTGTCTGGATATTCCTAAGCAACCGTTAACTTTCAGTCATTTGACTCTTCGCTTGTAGCCTGCAGACGGGATCCAAATGCCAGTTCTCTCGTTTGTTTTGCTTTTGTCACCTTTAAACTTTTAGGGATTAGAAACGCCCGATGAAATGCTTTGGTTTTGCAATCCGAAACTCAGCTTTGTGTTGCAGCGGGTCCCACCCAGTCGCCTGGCTTTTTAGTTCAAATGGATGTGAAACGCAGTGAGAGGAAAGTCCTTCTGTTATGCAAATACCATATTACTTAAACGCCGTAAAGCAATTCTGCATAGTATTGCTTCTTAACTAAATGATTGGATGCATCTGCATTGCAGAGAGTTTGAAACTGGTTTTCATTGAAACTTGCAGGAAGGCCTGATTAGACAAAAATATTTTTTCTTGGTATTTTTATCTTTTGGTGGTGGAACTAACCAACTCTGGTCTTTTTTTTTTTAAAAAAAGTGAAAATCAAACTTTGTTTCCATGTTGCACAACCAACAGTAAACAGATCAGCGTTTCCAGCTTGAAAGCACAGAGAGTTTCATTGACCAACAGCATGGAGGAAGACGTGTATTTCCTCAGTGTTTCCTGATGTGAGAGAGGCGTCGCCTTAAATCAAGACGGGCCGGTCAGAGTTTCAGTATAATAGACCCACTGCAACTTAATATCACAGGAACCTGCTCCACTATGTCCTTCTGGTTGGCCAAAAAGAGGAGAGTGGGAATCTCAGAAAATCCACAAAGTGAACTGAAGCAGTTGAAATGCTGAGAAGTTGTCTTTTTTTCAGTCTACAGATCTTCAATAAAATAGAAAACTGATTTCTAGCAGCTAATACAACTCTAAATTTTGAGGTCTTTATGCATTTGTGGGGTTTTCTTTACACAAATTAACTTTATAATTTGTAAGAAGACCGTCTTACATTTTGTTTTACTGTTTTTAAAGAAAGGGGACTTCATTGTTTTGGGAAGGTTTAGTTTTTACTTGATTTGCTTGAGGAAAAAAAAACACAATCAACCTCATAAAACATCCTAGACATACTGAAAGTTGACCTTTTTTTTCTGTCTGGTTGAGTTGGGCAGACGGGAAAAACTCTCACCACTATTATAAAGTTCGGCCTAAAACAGTTTGATGACTACTTATTTTGAAGGTTCTGCTTAAAGTTAATATAATGGCAAATAGCAAAGCATTACTTTAAATCTGTGTCATTTATGTCGTGTCATGTACCTCACTGATAAAGGAACTGGGTTTTTCTTGGATTTTTCCTTTATTTCTGACCGGCGGCGTATTTGTGGTTTTAAACGGTGCTTCACGCTTCAAACAGAAATGCGTATGCTGCCGCCCTCCAGCTGTTTTCACTACCAACCTCTCTCCGGACCAGAACCACGTTCACATCCTGCTTCCTCCCTTCAGTCATGTGCGAACCTTTCCGTCCCACACAGAAAGAGCCGGTCCCAGACGACTACGCGTACGTCGACCCAGAACACAAACTCATCTATCGCTTTGTCAGGACGCTCTTCAGCGCCGCACAGCTCACCGCTGAATGTGCCATCGTCACACTCGTAAGTCGCTAGCGTGCACAGTAGCAAATTTGTGCTGCTTTATTTTTTTGGGCACATTAGTTTTCAGCTGCAGCTCCTTATTTAGCCACCAGAGGGCAGTAAAGTCCAGAAACAAGACATACTTCACATCAAAAAGTGCAGGATGGACCTGCAATATGAAAAAGAAATGTAATGGCAGGAAAAAAATATTTTTTGGTTATTTTAAGTAATGATTTTTGCTAAATAAAGTATTGATTGTGTTCAGTGTATAATAAAAGACAGAAGGGGATACTAAACTATTGTCCATTTTTCCAAATAATACTTCTTGATGTTGTTTTTTCGTGCAGGTCTACTTGGAACGTTTGCTGACGTACGCGGAGCTGGACATTTGTCCGGCCAACTGGAAGCGGATTGTCCTGGGAGCCATCCTGCTGGCCTCCAAAGTCTGGGACGACCAGGCGGTGTGGAACGTCGACTACTGCCAGATTCTTAAAGACATCACCGTGGAGGACATGTAAGTGGCCTGCTGCAATGGATGCAGTTTTATCCCACATTCAGCCTGAACGGATGGGGAATTTAAGAAAAGGAAGCAACTCTTCCTGTTGGAAGAGGAGTTCCTGAATAACCCCAAATCGATCTGAACCTAAAGTGTGTTCTTGTTTCTAGAGTATTAGAGGATGTGGGGGTACTGCAAAATGAAACATGCTAGAGTTGTATATATCTGTTTTCTTGAGGTGGAAGAGCAAACCTAGACAAAATAGTTGTTTTCTTTTATTGATAAATTCTATAAAGTTTTCATACAAAGTCTTTAATTGTCTTGGTAACTCTGAGCTCCACTACAGACTGTTGGATCAGTTTCATGTCCGGAGGCTTTTTGTTCTCAATGCGGCCGCCTTGACTTGACTCCCAACACCAGGACCTTTACTGCAGTTTCTTACCAATTTGTGATGCATTTATTTATTTATTTATTTTAAACAGCCAAATCATGACAAACGTACGAAGTTAATGACTCAAATGTGGATAAATAATTCTTGTCGAAATGTTTCTCTGGAAATTTTTTCTTTGGTTTTGTTATTCTGTCTCTCCGTATAAAACTGGAACTATCATAGATCTCATTCTTTCCTTCCTTTGTTTCGTTCTTTTTTCCAGTTTCCTCACTGCCTTCACTTTGCAAACATTTCGGCCACAGATTCATAGCAAACATTAGGATCTTAAATTGAAAGTGTAAGACATGAAGTTCATATCGCTGTGAACTTTTTTGTGACACACGTAGACAAAACGAGTCTTTTTTTCAAGGAAAAGGTAGAAGTGAGTCATCCTCATAATTGTGCTTTAAAAAAAATAAATTCCAGCAGCTGAAAATAGAACAACCATCTGACAAAAACACAAACCGATTCAGTTTTTGACCCAAAACATTCAGTTAAATCGGCGTCGGGTTTCCGTTCAGTTTGTTCCTCAACGCCGCAGTTTTTTGTTTGTTTTTGCTTTCTCGGTGCCACATGAGTTAGATTCACACTGAAAGCCACAAACATGCTTGCCCCTCTAATAAAAGCAATCTAATAAGATGCACTTAAAGCTGGCAGGGAAAAAAAAAAAAAGTGCTGGAATAAATGGAAGCTGCAGCATCTCTGCCGTCTGGCTGCGAGCCGCTGAGGAGGCCAGGGGGGCTGCACTCGGAGTGCCACGGCTTTATTTCCTGCAATTGCTTTTCCCCGTGTCTGTGTGTAAAAGAGGTTGAGAGTGCTGGCTTGTTTTTTATGATTTGGTCAGAAGCGCTCTCTCTCCGCCCGCATGTGTGTGTTTGCTGCCCGCATCCCCTCCCGCTCCTCCTCCCCGTCCTTTCCTCTCTCCGTTCCCCCCTCGCGTCCGTCTGACCCACACGCTCTCTGCTCTGTTTTCATTGCTGCCACTGAAGTGTCTTTGTGAGCTGGTCGGAGTCTGGGCCGAGGGATGGGAAGAATAGGACAGAGGGAAACAGAGAAAAATGGAAGGGAGGGTCTCAAGTGCTCTCACTGCTTCTACATAATGGCCCCGGCTCTCGTCCGCTCCATTAGTTGCCCCGGGAAACCAGACATCACACACACACACACACACACACACATACACACACTTGTTCGTATGTACTCTCGCCACCTTTTGCTGACCAACAAAGCCTCCTGGATGTTGTCTCCTTGGAGACCACCTCCCTTAGGTTTACTCGTGACTGTGATGATGAGGAGCCATGTCTGTCTGGAAGTGAATGAAAACAAACATCAAATCTCTAACTTGACTCCCTCCACCAAAGTAGTTCTTGTGTTTTCCTGCAAATAAATTAAACCATTCACCCTCTGGTTGACCCTCGGGCATCTCCTTCCCCTCCAGGAACGAAATGGAGCGCCAGTTCCTGGAACTTCTCCAGTTTAACATCAACGTGCCAGCCAGTGTTTACGCCAAGTATTACTTTGACCTGCGGCAGCTGGCCGACGACAACAACCTCAACTTCCCGCTGGAGCCCCTCGACAACCAGCGCGCTCAAAAACTAGAGGTGGGTCGACCTCTAAACACCTTTTTAAAAAAGCGCATTTGTGTTGTTTGTTAATGTCTCATTAATGATGTAGTTGAGCTGCATCTTTAGAGAGTGTTAAAAAAAAAACAAGAGTTGAGATGCTTTAATGTAAGAGAATCTTGCTCTTCACCAAGGCCACTTCCTGTTGAAAACATTCACATCTGCAACAATTTTAATAATTTGAAGATTTATGTAGATTCTTAACATTAAAAATGTATCAAATTACTTATATGCATATATATATATATATATATATATATGCATATATACACACACACACACTGCTCAAAAAAATAAAGGGGATTTTTCTGCTTGAGATTTATGACAGAAGCTGTATTTATATTAACTGTAGAATTGCACAAATTGAAATTACGTAAATAAATTTAGCCAATTTAAAAAAAAACTCAGTTTTTTGGTAAAAAGTCTGTGGTGGTCTCTCAGCCGTGTCGTAACAGATGTATTTCGCAGAACTATGTGAACTACAACACTTTTTTCGTATCACACGGGTCACATGATCTACACCTGGATGTTACTACTGGCAAAAACCACAAAGAAGACGACAGGAAGTGTTCTTCTCTGTGGTTTGTAGTTTGTTTTTTGGTTTTGGACAAGGTGCAGCTGGCTCCACCAGAGCTCTTGCAGCATCGCACAGTTCATAAAAAGTTATTCAAGCATGTCGACTCCACAGCCCTTCATGTACATCTGTAACAGGAACTTACAGTTGACCTTCTGTAACTCCTTTTTGTGTGATTGTTTGCTCAGGCCATTTCAAGACTGTGTGAAGACAAGTACAAGGATCTGAGTAAAGCAGCGATGAGACGCTCCATCAGCGTAGACAACCTGATAGGCATGCGGCACTCAAACGCCGTACTCTCGTAGGCCCGCCCCCTCCAGACCCCCCAGCCGCAGCACAGCCGACGCCGGACAAACCCACAGAGTCTCCGCAGCCGCATCAGATGGGGTTCTGCCCGCAAACGCCTCAGCATGGTGGTGGTTCACAGCTGCGTCGCCGATGAAGCTGAAATTATGGCTCCAGAGTAAACCGTGAGCCGTCCTTTTCACAGATCTATTATTTATTTCTCAACAAAACTCAATTTTCCCCAGAAACGGTGTTTATAAAAAAAACGGAAGGAGCACTAGATTTTTAATTTGTCTCAAAAAC
The DNA here is from genome assembly GCF_000485575.1 of Poecilia formosa. Taxonomy (NCBI): domain Eukaryota; kingdom Metazoa; phylum Chordata; class Actinopteri; order Cyprinodontiformes; family Poeciliidae; genus Poecilia; species Poecilia formosa. Next base: position 2,328,135 of record NW_006799958.1, on the reverse strand, counting down.
GGCATCGAGAGAAAACAAAAAATTTCAGTCTGTTCTGTCTCGACAGACGAGGTTTTTGGTTGAATTTTAGTATTTTGGTTTCTGTGAACAAAAGTCTAGAAGGTATTTGTACCTGCTTAGGTCAACTGATGAGGTCATTCAGCCTTCAGAAAACTTATATCCACAACAGTAAAGTCTGTACAACAAACCCTGTAATATCTCAACAGGAGACCAGGTGACTAAGAAAACCCCATCTCTTTATCTTTTATTTTATTTTACAGCCTACTTTTTTTCAGAATCACATCAAATTAGTGTTGGAAATGTTTTCTTTTTGGTTTGTTACTCCGTTTTTACAAACAGATTCTCCCTGTTTGGCACCACTTTGAAGGTAAAATTCATATCTTCATTGTATCCAAATCTATTCACAGACTATTTATTGTATCGTTGATCCTCAGGTATGGGTATTGAGAATAGCTGCACAGCACTGAGAAATATCAAATCTGAATGTCTTTTGGAACAATTTGATGTTAGTTTTAACTTTTTCTGACAATGCTCATTTTATCACTTTAATTGGGATAGCTAAATATGTATTTTGTATTATACAGTACCTGTAAAAAAATGTGTTGAATTATCCATAATTAATATTTTATGTATTTGTATCTTTTGGTGGTCGTGATCAAAAGTTCTCCTGGCTTTCTAAAGGCCTTGACATTTTCAGTCCTCTGTTAGAAGAGTAGCAGGATTTAATTTCTTAAGCCACTTAATAACCTTAAAGTAGAAAGAGCTTAAGGGAACTTGATAAGTTCTCCGAATAGTTTACTGGTCAGCTGGATGAGTTACTAGTATCAAGGTGTGTCTAGGTTTTCAAAAGGTAACGACTTCCAAACTACTGAAGTGGTCGGGTCATTCTTAGATATATCTCTTGTTCACAAGTTTTTGTTTTTTTTCAGTTTTTCACTTCTGAGCACATCTGCTTAGAAGTGTAATCGTAAACCTTTCAAAACATTCTTCTTTAAATGTATTTGCCAACCTGGTGTGTTGCCCAGTCTTGTTTGTGTGAGTATCGGTTATTGTCTGGTTTTCTGCAACTTTTTTCTACGGCTCGGTTTCAGTTGGCTTTCTGTGTAGCGTCCCAATTTTCTTTTAACTGTAACCGAGTTTCCGTTAGAAAAAACAGCAATACTCACGATGGTTGAGACGGTGGCTGCGTCGGGGTCGCCGAAACTCCAGCGTCCTCCTCTGTGAAACAGTTAGAAATTTTAAACGTCCTTCCAAAAATCGGACGAAAAGGAAACGCGTAGATGGCACAATGAAAGCTCTTACCGGCTTCCGTGCGCACATCCGGTTCGATGTGCACCGACACCTTCTTGGGTATCCTGGCCTGCATCATCTTCAGCTCGTGCAGAAGCCCAGAAATTTGTTGCTTAGAAAGTTTGCTGTCTGTCTGATGGCTCGACCAAATGTACTTAATGAACTTGCCCAAATTGTACAGCATGTTCCTGACAGTGTTTGGGAATTGAAGAGGTTAGAAATCCATCCAGCTAGCTAGAATGTTAGCTAGACAGCTGAAGGCCTTAACTAGTTAACTTAAAATACTAAATAGCTAACTCAAGATAAACTAGCCACCTAGCTAGAAAGATAACATGATAGCTAGCGTACTAGTTATCTTTCTAGCGAATTTCTAGTTAGAAAGATGCCAATTTCTTGGACTAAAGCAAAACGTCCGAAATACTGTAAGGCTTTCAGAAAGACCAATGAACTGTGATCAAGACCACTTTAAAATCATTCTCAAAGACAAATATAAAACACAGAGCTATTAGGGATAACTCAAGACTATTGCGCAGTGCGGTATATTTGAGCTGAAATTTTAAATGTAAGGTAATCTGAAGTGAGCTTGTCTTATGACAGGATCTTACTGGTAACGGTCCACTCCAGATGGTCGGAGTGATCAGAGCTCCAGTCAGCTGCTGTGCGTCAGAAATCAGGAGTGCCAATTGTGGGATTTGTTGTAATGCCATCTATACATGTGTACCTTTTTGGTTGATCAAATGCTACTGATTATAGATCAGTACTGCTACTGACTGGAGGGGGGTGGGGGATTTCCCCTTCCTCACCCCCAATCCAGCTTTTGTTTTAAAGCCCTCAGATCTCGCCATCGACAGAAACCTCCCAACCCTTTGTTCAAAAACACGACATAGATACAGAGGGAACAAAAGACTGATGGACAACCCTCTCCTTTTTGCTTACTATGTAGGCTACTAGCTGTGAAATTATTCTTTTTAATGGAAAGAAGAATTTGCAAATGGAGTATTTTAAATAAACACTAATCATGTGACAAATACATGCTGTGCTGGTTATTTTTACTCTAAGATGTCAAAAAAAAAAAGAAATGTAAAGTTTAACTGGTATAAAACCTTTAGTTGCAGTCAAAACGACAGCAGAGCTGGTATGTTCTTTGCTCTTGCAAATGTAATAATCTCAGAAAAAAAATCACACAATGTGGCAAAGCTCAAAGCCAACTGTTTTTAAATCCACAGATCTACAGTTAAGTTTATCATTTCCTTAGAAAATATCTGATATTTAAAGCGGAGGTACATTGAGCTAACTGAACCCAAACACCTGCTGCCCTCCATTCGCATCGCGTTCGTTCACACAGCAGACGTGTGAACAGCGGCGTCGCACAGCAGGCTGTGAAACGTAACAAGTCATAAAGACTTCAAAACAGCCAACAAAAAGACATTAAGCAATTTTATCCACACTAAATGTTTCTTTTTTCCTTTTAAATTCCTTTTAGTACTTCACTTCATGGACTTGGAGCACTCGAAAAAGATTTTGTGGTTCTTGATCACCAGTGAGTTCTTTATACCAGTGAGTTTAACTGGTATAAAACATGTGATTGACGTGAGGAACATTTACAAACTGAAATTTATCAGCTGAGTAATATTACAGCATCAGCTCTGTTAATGGTGTGCAAGTATTTCATACATTTTTAAACTGGCTTCTCTCAAATCAATGAGATTTCCGTTAAACATATTGAGTGGTTTACAGTGCTTGAATTTTAGCAAATCCAGAACAAAATAGCAAAGATTTTGCCAATGTTAGGGGAGTGCAGTTGTCATTTTTCTATACTTGCTGTCTTATTAAAAATAAATCGGTGTTAAAGAGGTTGTTGATTTGGCAGCGGGAAAAAATGTCCAAAAAATGTAAATATTCAGCTCAAGCCCAATTTATTCACACTCCTGATGGATTTTACCAACTTGTTGAACAATTGTAGGAACATTTTAATGCATTGTTTAAAAGTGTGAATATATATATATATATATATATATATATATATATATATAGAAATAAACCAGGGTTTTTTTTTTTCAAAACTGATTTGTTTCATTATCTGAAACAAAATACTCAGTTGAATTAAAAGTACAATGTAAACACTACATCTACCACGCGTATGAATGCTTTTGAGCTTTATTGCAAATTGCAGACTTGTGTTTAAAATTTTAACACGTCTTGTTAACTCACTGCAAGCGTGACGGTGAAAGCGGCAGGTTGCGGAGGTTTGAGGTTCATCTGCCGAGTGTTCCTCCTCTAGAGAAAACACAAAGCGAGCAGCTCCATTGTGAACCAGTAGGGGGGGCTAAAGACTGAGTTCCTTTTTTTTTTATCTCGTTGCCTTTGATCATTATTGTGCGTTTCTTCACACAACACAGACAGAACTGGCTCTCCTTTCACAAAGATACTTTAATGAGTTCACAGAACTAAAGAGGTCGTGTTAGAGCGCACTATACAGACGAAACAAAGGAAGTTCCTAGTCACAGTAATGAATTTCCAAGAGCACATTCAGTTTGGATTCACACAGAGCACCACCACTCAAACATCGAGCTACAACATCACATTTATGGACAATTACTTTGTTTCTGTGGTCTCTTATACATAGCTTGGCAGTATGTTTTTTTTTAAACAGAAACATTACGTTGTTTTTTTTTTTTTCTTTACAACAAATATTTGCAGTATGTACAACAATAAATATATATTTTTATTTTTTTCCAGTGCTCAGGAATATCCGATTACCTCAGGGGAGGATTGCTTGTTTTAAGTGAGAGTCAGATTTGGTCAAGTGTCTCAGCTGCAGTGCAAAAAAAAAATAAAATAAAATCACTTATAGAGATTTTTGTCGAGATTCAGAGTCTCAAAAGTATGTTTTGCTTTTGTTTTAACTATTATTTCCCATACTGTACGCTTATATAGATATATACTTTTTACCTTTTTTTTTTAACGCTCTGAATCTTTTCATTCAGTATTTACTGTTTATAGTTTATATTTAGGGTAAAATGACACAAACTTATAGTTCTGGTTTCTTGTCCGCAATCACAGGTTGTCTAAAATGTTTCGTGTTGCCACACAGTTCATATATGGGACGAAGGGGCTTTCTGATAGATCCCCGATGACAACCCAGTTCGAGTGTGCCCCGTCAAGGCTGTGCTCGCTTCGCTGTACATGGAAGGCGGTGCAGTGACCTTCTGCGGCCAGCAGGGGCAGCATCTGGCCACGAATCTCCTCCAGGACTCCAGAGTTTTTCCAGACCAAATCCAAACTCCGGATGTGATGCCCACCACCAAGCACATGAAGTACTTGAGCATGAAGATGGCGTAGTCCGGGCCCGAGCGCTGGCGCTCCGACGGGCAGGAGCAGGCCAGGGCTCGCTCCCAGCCGGGTCGGTGGTGCTGCTCGTAGACCAGGCATGCCACCACGATTGTGGCGGGGACTGTGTACAGCACTGTGAAAAGCCCAATTCGGATCATCAGCCGCTCCAGTTTGTCCGTCTTGGTGCCACCTTGTTTGATGATGCTCCTGATGCGGAACAAAGAGACAAACCCAGCCAGTAAGAACAGCGAGCCTGTGAAGAGGTAGACCACAAGAGGGGCCAGCACAAATCCCCTCAGATTCTCCAGGCTCTGGTTCCCGACGTAGCAGATTCCAGCCACGGGATCCCCGTCCACGGAACTGAGAGCGAGGACAACGATGGACTTGACACTCGGGATGAGCCACGCAGCCAGGTGAAAGTACTGCGAGTATCCAGCAATGGCCTCGCTGCCCCACTTCATTCCCGCCGCGAGAAACCACGTGAAGGACAACACCACCCACCAGATGGAGCTGGCCATCCCGAAGAAGTACACCAGCAGGAAGACGAGGGTGCAGAGAGCAGGGCCGGAAGCGTCATACAGGATGTGCAGTTGGCTTCCGCCGAGGCCGCTGTAGCCACAAGCCACTCGCTCGTGACCCGCAATCAGACGTATGATGTAGCCCAAGGAGACGAAGAGGTAGCAGGCAGCCAGGAAGATGATGGGCCTCTCTGGGTACTTGAACCGCTCCATGTCGATGAGGAAAGTGGCCACGGTGGTCAACGTGGAGATAAAGCACAACACGGACCAGAGTCCCACCCAGAAGCTGGTGAAGGCGCGTTCATCCGCCGAGAAGTAGGACAGGTGGCAGGGCTGGGCGCAGTTGGGCAAAGGGCCGGTCTGGACCCTGCCATAGAGAGCGTGGGACTCCCGCTTGATGGGGATCAAGGGGTCTCTGCAACGGCACTCCCTGTCACACTGCGATGGGCTGGGAGGTCTGGTTCTGACTTTGGGGGTGGACTTTGGGAACGAGGGGGCCAGAGTGGTGGTCTCACCGCTGTTCTGGTCCATGCACAGGGTCTCATCGCCGAGCTGGGGCAGCTGCTCGCAGCTCATCCTCTCAGGCCACTCAAAGCCATATTGGCTCATGAGGGGGGAGCAGCCTCGCTTGGCCCGCTCGCACACGGAGCGGCAGGGGGGCAGCGGCTTCCTGTAGTCCGGCAGACAGATCGGAGTGTACATGCTGCAGAGGAAGAACAGCAGATCCGGGGAGCAGCGGATGCGGACCAGGGGCCAGAACTGGTGCACCTCTAGCCCCACTTCCTCCTGGGTGTCGTGATTGAATTGATTGGGCATGTATGTCAAGTTGTAACCAATGCCCTTACACATGGGCACCGTAATGGGCTCACAAACCAAGTCCTTGGAGGCTCCCGATGTGAAACCGAGAGACCAGAAGACGAAAAGCAGGTACAGCATCAGGCTGTACGGCATGAGTCTCACTGCTGATGCCATGGATGAAGTAAGTCTGTTATCCGGGTATGGCAGAGTCTTTACACCAACTGAAATAAAGAAGGGCTCATTTTCTAAAGTTCATGGCTGAAACTTTATGTTTTAGAAGAGTCAACAGAAGAAAGTTCTGTTCTGAGAGAAAAGACACAAATCAGCCTGTTGAAGGGTAAAATGGATATCTGATGGGGGGACCAGTGGTGCCAGCACGCTGTCAATCATTCACCAGCGCTCCTGCAATCATTACGGAGAAAGTTCATATCCGGCAGTCACGTTCCAATAAATTTAACGACCCTGTAACATTTCAACCCTCTGCACGTCCTCCAAACATGTCCTGTATGCCGCAGAGAGTCGCATCATCAGTGCTGTAGTTAAAAAAAAGAATAAGAAGAAAAGAAAAAGAAATAAAGAAAATGATGGTAAGACAGAACAGCTGGTAAATGTGAGCTATATAAATATCCAGAAGTCTCCTCTTTCTGTGCCGCGAGGAACCAGGTGAGTAAAATCCACTTGATGCGTTTCCCTCGATGGATTTAATCCGCCCGCGACTTGAACAACTTCCGAAAAGTGAACTTTCTGATTCTTCTGAGTGAAAACAGCCAGAGCAGAAACGAGCAGCAGCAGCAGAAGAAGAAGAGGAGTCTCTCCGGGCAAGAACTTATCCCGTGCCGTTGGGTTTGCGGCCACGCGCGGATTGCTGCGCTCCCTGCGCCCGAGGACGAAGTGAAGTCCGTCTGAAGCTGCGGCACCTTCTCATCAAACACAGGCTCTGCTGCGTTCACGGCTGTCGGAAATGTCAAAACTCAGCTGGGAGCGCGCTCCCGCTTCTGAGTGTCACTTGACGTTAGCTTAGGGTTTATGTGGCGTCAGTATCGATCGCTGTCTGCATGCCTGGTCCCTTTTTAACTTTTACACCGCACTCTGTGTAACTTTCAAATGCATGAACGACGTTCTGTAAATCTGACTGATTGACATAAAATAACTTATTGACATTATGTCAGATAAGTAAAACACTATTCAGTCGACCTAATTGCTTCAAACTGAAATTAATCAGCAATTTTTACATATTAATATTCGAAACAGAGCAGATATATTTAATTGTTTTTGATGTGTAGCTATATCAATCAGTTCTGTAAGAATAAGGGGTGGCAGGTCTAATTTATTTGCAAAAAATCAAGACAGTAAAACATTAATTTATTTGACTTGTTAATGACAGAATCAGCAGTTCAACAAAAATATCTGTGCTAATATTTTTAGCGGAGTTTATATGTTGTGCTTTCAGCTTTTCCTTCCACAAAAAACCGAATGTTCCTCATTTTGTATTGTTAGAAACGGATTATGTCCGCAACCACTTGCTCTGAGGCTTAAATGAAATTTCAAACACCTAGCGGTCCGTGAACACATCAGAGAGCAATTTTATATTATAGGACTTCCTGCTTGAGGAGGTGGGATTTCCCAGAGGAGCCTAAAGGTACCTGACGAGGGTGTCTGACACCTTCACAAGTATAGACGGAAAAGGACGCTATTATTTGTAGTTTGGTCCTGCATATTTTTTTTCCTGACAGAAGAAAGTGGCATTGTTTTTTTTAATTTTTTTAATTTATTCTAATGGAGATTTTGCCAAAGTATTTGTTCTGAAACATGAGCTTCCTGTACCTGGAAAATGGTCTTAGTTGTAGCACATAGTTGGTCGTCACACTTTGAAGAAATATGTTACTAGCCACTTCACCCCTGTCAATCATTGCTTTGCTAGCTGCGTTAGCATGGTGCTTTGAAGTCAGTAAATAGATGCAATATGTTATTGAGAAACTCCTGCTGCCTAATATACAATTAGGCCCCAAAGTTACTCATAGACCAGGACGATAACACGGGACGATGTTGTTATATCTATGACATAATATATGTTTACTACACAGTCCGTATTGTCTTATAACCACAACATTCTTCTTTAAGCTACTCAAAGGTCTTTTAATGTTTTTTTTTCTTTGTATTTTCCCGTCAGAAAAGCAAAACCAACTGCAACACACAAACTTTGTGTTGCAATCGTATTTAGAACCATTACAGTACCATAAACGTGGCATCATTTTTCATCTTTTAAAAGAACAAAAACTACTTTTGAAACTCTACAAAACATAACTAATATCTACAGTTCTTCACTCAGGTTAAACCAGTTTTTTTTTTTTAAATAGATGAAGCAGTTGCTTGTGACTTTACTGGTCCTTGAAGAATATCTTGGTGTTTTTATTAGATGTTGCAAAGTTGCATTTATTTAAGGTAAGACATGAAACCCAGATTATTTCCCAGTCAATCATGTTTTATATGAAAAGAAAAGAAAAATAAATGAAGCATTCGCTGTCAGGGATCCAGCCTCATTATAGAGATAATGAAAAATGTACAAAATTCAGGTAAAACACAAAACAATCTTCTATTTTTTTTAAAGAAACCTGTTTGAAATATTGTCTTATTTCGTCTCCATTTGGTCTAAATAAACCGACAGAAAACAAATGTGTCTGTTATCAAACAATCCTCAGCAATCTAACACAGATTACAGAGGATTTATCTGTGATTCAAACCAAAAGAAAACTAAATCTGTGGTGCTCAGTAACCCAACCTCTGCTCTCTGCGTCTCGCCGCCGCATGAGACAAAGGTCACAACGCTCTCTTGGGGACAAAGGTCTCCAAAGGTGTGTTTGTGTTTGTGTGTGTACGTGTGTGTTTGAGCAGTGACAGTGTGTGTGCTCAGCGTATCAGCTAGGAGGAGATCAGACCTGATGTACATTCGCTCAGGTCCGTCTGACAGATGAACGTAAACAGTGGAGAGTTTTGAGTTTAAACCCTGAAAGGAATCACAAACACACACACACATACACACATGCACAAGTACAGACGTGGGTGTGTGTGAACATGCGTGTGATTGTATGTAGGGATTCTCTCAAGTGCCAGGTTTGTTTGACTAAAACAGGAGAGGGAACAGCAGTTATCGATTAATCTATCAATTATTCAGACAGTTAATTGATTAATCGGATAAAATAAAAACTGGCATGTTCTGCAGATTTTTTATTTAAGATCTCATTAGATCTGAAGATTTTATTGCCTAAAACGCAACAGCATGGCATTCCTGTAGCGAACAGTTAATCATTTGTAGCAAAGGACGCATCTGCAGCTAAAACAACACTTCTAACATCAACAGGTGAGAAGCTCAGGTATTTCTGCTCGACGTAGCATCAGTACATCATACGACTGATCTAATGGTTCCTTTTTAGGATTAAGTGATTTGTAATTTGATAGCAAAATGTGCTTAATATGAGATTTTCTTACAGAATTTAACAAGATGGAGATAAAACTACAGTGTATGCCACTTGATGAGTTCTGAGTAGAACAGATTTACAGACAATGTTCTTTTTTAATCTTAAGTGCAAAGTGTATTCATTTTTTGTACAGTTGTGGCTTAATTACTGCTCTGACTGTGTTGTTCTTTCAGGAAATTGCCTTTTTCTTTAGAGTCTGCATCCCATAGTCAACGATTAATCGATCGAATTAGCCAACCATCATTTCATCATGATTAATTGCCCTATCAGCCCTATCGTACACGCACGTTTCCACTTGCTATATCTGAGATGAATCCTATTTTAATCCGTCACATTTAATTTTAAACATTTAAGCCAAGAGAATCGATCGTCTTGCTTTTTTCAGTCTTGAACATTTTTAACGTGTCCATATATTAGGCACTAATAATGGTCACTTAGAAGGCTTTAAAATATTTAAGAAATAAAAATATGAAAAGTAGATTCCATCTGTGTGCAATTTAATCTCAGGATGAGTCCATTTTTTTCTGTGAATCCCTTTGAGGATTATTAGAGAATAAACATCATGAAGACCAAAGAGAAAACACCAGACCGGTCAGTTTCAAGCCAAAATATCTAAAACAATATCCTAAACTTTGAATGACTCAAACTCTTTGATTCGTCATCTGAAAATGGAAAAGATATAGTAAAGCTACAGGGGAATCTGTCATGCATGACAACAGTCACTTTACAAATCTGGTCCTAATGGAAAGAGTGTCAAGAATTAAACATTTGCTGAAAAATAAACGCATGAAAAGTCACATGAGTCCAACACTTCACAGGCTTGTGGACGTTGTTCTTCAACGGAGGCAGAAAAGTTGCAGAAAACTTGGAAGAGAGTCTGGAGAAGAGAGGATGACAACCCTAAATATACAGCCAGAGCTACATTAAAACCAGTGTGTTAGAATCAGATCTAAATCCCACGGATCCCACCGGTTTATCAAAGAACACTGCAAAAACACAAAATCTTACCAAGTGAATTTGGTCAAGTTTCTAGTGTAAATATCTTAGCACACTTGACATAAGATAAACAAACTAAAAGTAGCTTTTCAGCAAGAAACAGGTGTTTGTTTTAAATAAATAATTCCTTAATATTGATGAAAAAGGACTTCATGTTAACTTATAACATGGAAATATTTCTTGGTACAAGTGAAATAATCTGCCAATGGAACAAATGATTTTTTAATCAATATTAAGGAATTATTTACATAAAACAAGCTTCTATATCTTGCTATAAAGTTACTTTTAAGTTACATTTGTCTTATTTGAAGTATACTAAGGTATTTGTAGATACTAGACCAAAAATACTTGATAAGATTTTGTGTTTTTGCAGTGAACAGTGAGTCAGAAAAAAAAATTAAAAAATAAATAAATCTGTATTACGTATGGTTAGCCTGGCAGCGGCGAACCCCAAAGCTTGTAGCAGCTGTAGTCAACAAAGTCACGGACTTTATTTCAGACAAAGCCTCAAAGACTCAGCTGAATACAGATATAAGCCCCACGTTGTGGATTTCGGTTCACACCGTGTGTGACCTGAACACACCTTCAGGCTGTTTCTCTACCATCGGTCTGAACATCAGAGCTGGGCTCCGACGTGCCGACTGGGTTTTGTCTCGCCCTCCCTCACTCACGTCGGCGACATGCAGAGACCTGGAACTTGTTTGAGTGAAGCAAACAAAACAAACGTTGAGTCTTTGGTGACGGCCCTTCATAGCAAAGATTGGGTTTTTCAAAGTAAAAGCGGTTGAAATAGTGGATTTGTACTTTTTTTTTTTCTTTTTTTTTAATTGTAGCAAAGGTTGAAACCAGTCCGCTCTGCCGCAACCTGCTGAAAGCTTCAATGTGGCCGATGAAGCTCCAGAATAACCAGGTCACTGGGGACACTGGGGCCCTGCCAGCTTTTGTGCAGAAGCTCACTAAAATGTCGTGAGGGGGTAAAATGTGTGTTTGTGTGTGTGTGTGTGTGTGTTGGCCCCGTTCTTTCCTCCTCTGTAACCGCTGTCCACATCCAACCCCCAGCCCCCCAAAGCCTTCGTTTTCCTCCCTTCATCCCCCTTTTTCCTCCTTAAACTGTCTTTTGTTTTCATTTAGGGTGGCATTTCTGCTCCGCCGTCGACCGGGCCCCTCAAATGAGTCTTGACTGGCTCGCAGGCCACTGGAGAAGCACAAAGGACTTCGCTCTGCTCGCTACAGTTGATCCATTGTGGCCGTCCCACAATGCACTAATTGGCGATGACAATTAAGCGCGGTCGACACTCAGCTTCAATTTGCGGCTGCTGCTCGACGTACATAAAAGGCGAACGGTTCGGCCTCCCGAGCCCGCCGCTCTCTCAGAAAATGTCCAGACTCCCTTGGGTACACACACACACACACACACACATAGATACATATGTATGTTTTCCCCTCTCAGTTGAGCCAGATGAGCTCATAAGACGGCAGGCGAACCTGCGCTAATGTGAGCAAACAGTGAGGCCGCGTCCTGACTTTGCATGACCTCGGAGTCTGAGCTTCACAGATTTAAATCGCAGCCTGTCTTTTAATATACACATGTTGGACGTTTTCCATGTAAAGAACTAATGATGCTTACGTTTCTACATCTACAAAAGTGCGTACCACCATGCTCACATGTCTAATAGTGTGCTGGTGCCTCTTTTGCTGCCAAAACAGTCTTGACCCATCAAAGCATGGACTCCTTCAGGGTCTGTCAGGAGGGATGTAGTGGCTAGCACCAACACGCTAGCAGCAGATCCTTAAAGACCTGGAAGTACCGATGCAAGGTCTCAATGGTTTGGACATGTTTGTCCAACACATTCCACAGAGGGTTGATTGGATTAAGGTCAGGGACATTTGGAGGGAACGTCACCAACTTAAAGTTTTGCTCCACATCATTGTTGCTCTGGTGGCAGGGCGTCTTATTCTGCTGTAATGAGCCACCGCCATCAGGGAAGGGGTTTTTTCCTGTGACAGCGTATCTGTGATCTGACAAAACACTTCAGTTGCACAGACAGTCACACTGCTTCTCCCCACAGCGGTACCTCGTGTTCCTGAGGGAAATGACACACAAACACAACCAACCGTAATCGTTTTTTGGTGTTTCTGGCAGTGGACAGACTCACCATGGACGTCCTTAATGTTTCTCAGCTCCAAATGCAACCAATAGCAAAGTGTTTTCTTTCTGTCAGAACTGGGAATGAGCCTTGGCCGCCAATGAACATTTCCTCCCTTGGACCAGACCCATTGCATGCTGGGAACGCCCCTAATGACCTTCAGCTCTGGTTTAACCTCTGACCCAGCTATCAAACATCACAGTCTGGCTCCAGTCTCTATAAATGCCCATTTTTTCCTGCTTCTGACATATCGCTTTTGAGGTAAAATGATCTCTTGCTGTCTAATATAGGCCCAATACTATCAAAATCAACATTAAAGACCAGTCAGAGTGACTTCAGAGTGTGTGTTATGACTTGAATCCTCGTTCAGCCGGGTTTGCCGCAGTCACTGTTTTGAATTCAGCAACAAGGCCTTTTAAAGGGCTTCACATCACACAAATGAACAAGCGGTAAGCATTACATTTTGTCAAGAAGTGCCATAATCAAAAATCATCAATACGCACCAAATATGTTGATCGGTGATCCATTTACTGCTAATCAAAGGCGACTCCGTCCCTAAATGTCGCTTTGAACAGCTGCTGGGGTAAATGGACAGGTGTCTATCATATTTATTCCAAAGGAAAAAAAAACACATTCTGGGTTAACAATTAATAGTTTATGCGCATTTTGATTATTAAAAAAAAAAGAAACCAAACAAAGAAACAAAGTTTAAATTAAACAAGAAACAAAGCTGAGTTGCATTTTTCCTGAGGCATGGCTGAGTTTTTTTTTTTTTTTTTTACTATTATTTCTTAATGTTGATATTTTTCATTGAGTTTAATCAGCAGCTACAATAGAGGGATTTTAACTATCTCATTGAAACTTAGTTGTTGCTGTATTAACTCACACTGTCCTAATTTCATCGTAATGAATGGTAGAAGAAAAACCGGACCGTTTAGAGTCAACTGACGGCGTTTGAATTGACCTCTGAACGCCAGCCCCTAGTGGCCGTAAGGGGTATTACCATTTCGTGTTTTCTGACTACAACTGTGTGCATCGACCAGACTGTCCGTGAAACACAGAGAAACCACTGAATCAATATTCATTACACATTTGTTTGTTGCGTTATGCATACACAAATTATTTAAGGTAAATCTTGGCCTGAAAATTGTTGACATCAGAGGGAAAACATGGTGATTTTAGCTGCATCATCATAGAAAGATTGCACATGTTTGACACAAATAAAGAAAAATAAAACTTAACCTTTCTCAGTTGTTAGTCAGAGACGGACATTTTTATTCTAAAATAAGTCATTTTACTTGCTTTCAGCTGCACCTCTGAAAATGTGACCATTTTATTTGCAAATCTAAAATCTTTGAGGCAATTTGCTTAAATAGTCAGATTATCCAAATAGCAATGCTGTTAGCTCACTTATTATTATTAAAAATAAACCAACAATGTACTGAAATCCCAGAAGCCAAAGCGACAAATCAGGATTAAAACGCAGAAAAATTGGCTGCTATTAATAAGTTTGTTTTTATTGGCATCAGTGGGTCAATTCATACAGAACCAGACATGAGGACGAGCTGCTTTGATCGAAAAACAACTCCTTGTGCTTGCATAAGAGTTTGGCTGCAGAAACAAAACAAAACAAAAACAATAATCACCTAAAAAAAGGTTCAGAGGTTCAGTCCGTCTACTGTCCTTAAATACCGTATCATATCTTTTGTAACAATGAAACATGAAGAGCATCTTCAGCTGCAAACTGAAAACAATCTAGTATTTTGCCGTAACAACTGAAATCAAATACATTTTCCAGTTGGACAGACTATCAAGCAAACGCAGGTTTGAGAAAAACACAAAAAACGTGCCAACAAATACAAATGAAATAACTTATAAAGTGATCTGATGCACAACTTTAGCTGCACAGAGGCAAAGAGTGGAGGCCTGCGGGTCCTTCTGCTCCACCGTCCTGGGAAAGACACAGGATTAGCTTGCAACATTGTGTTTTTTCACAGTGCTACAAATTAACTCCGTCCATCTGAGGTTCCACTGAGATCTAAAAAAAAACCTGGAAAAAAATCAAAAAACATCCTGATCATTTAAAGAAAGCCCGTTTGTTCTGGATAAAACTGATTTAAATGCAACATGAACGTCCTCTGAACACATTTCGCTGGAATACTGACGATGACGTCCATGATGTTGTGAACAATGAGTAGAAGTAAGACTGGAGTTTGGTGCCGATGGCTTCGTTTTGATGCTGCGTTCAATCGGTGTAAATACACAGACACACAATCAGCTTCCCTGAAACCCGTCAGGCAGCCAAGCACTAATAATTAACACAACTTAAAGGAACAATGCAGTCAAAACAAACAAAACTAAACAATATTTTTACTTTTGTAGCATGAACATTCAGCGAGGAACAATGAAACACTTTATTTTCAAAATCAAAACAACAAATAAACCAAAGAATAAAAAAATAAAATGCATCAAACTTAAGGAAAGATAAGCATGTCGGCCATTTTGTAGTTATTCTTTGTCATTTTGTCCCTAGCTTCTTCCATTTTGCACCTGGCAACCCAGAACTTCAAGTCTACGTCCTAAACCTTCAGGGCAGCAGTTTATTAATCATTGCAGGGATTTCCTGTCATGGACGACAGTGATCATTTATCAATAAAGCCATAATTTAACTATTTCTAGCTTTTATAAAATCTTGTACTCCCCACTATTCCCTCAGTTTCCCCCATTTGGGCCAAATGACTAATAAATTAGTCATGATTATGAATTCCTGATCAAACCAAACTAACAAAGTGACTTCTTTCAGGTAATTATTTTTCACTGAAATCATGAAAAAGATCCTAATATTGGTTGCCGGAGTCGGAACAAAGCAAGTCGGGTTGGAAGTGACAAAAAAACTTTAAAGATACGAAACGGCGAAACGCGCAGCGTCCCCTCAAAAAATAAAAAATAGGATTTTCACATTAGCGAGCTTCGAGCCGACAAGTTTCTATGGCTCAAATGAAACAAGGCGAAACAACGGCAGAGAGATCAACACTAAAGTCTCAGCGGAGCAGCAGCTAAGTTTTTATTTGTTTCAGTCTGAGAGCAGCAGAAGTCCAGCCATCTCTTCCTACAAGTTGTAGATTCACAGGAATTTTTACTGCAGTAAAAATCTGAAGTCGTTTCCTGCCTTTCTGACCGGAGCTGGGCCGTTAAAATAATGTTTTTCCACTGTCAGGGAATTAATCAACCAAAATAAATGCAGTGTTAAAATTGCTCAAGTTTTCACCAAAATCTGGGTCGAAAACCGGATGAGTCACAGCTGCTGGGTTATGTGGAAAAAGGAGAAGGTGGGCAATAAAAGGCCGTCCAGGTTGCATCGAGATGCTAAATGCTAACGCTGCTGTCAGGTCTGAGAGGCTACGCATGAGCAAAGCACAACAGGAAGTAGAATCACAGAGGAGGAAAGGGAAGGCGGAGGCAGCTGGGAGAGGAGTGCCAGTAAATTATTGACATTTTTATCTTCCAGCCGGGCGAAACGCACAGTCAGTGGATTTTATAATCAAGTCGTCGTGCTTTTACATTTACATGAGGAAATGGAGAGAACAAAAAAATTTAGTTAAAGATCTAAGCAATAAATCAGGAAGATTCAAGAAAGGTCCAAATCTGGTTACAGTCACCTGCACGTGTGACAATTATTAATCATTTAATTTATATAAACATTATGGTTGATTTCTCCCAGCTACTCCTTAAGAAATGAAAATAAAAGTTCCTTAATTTGTTTTTAAATACGTACACCTCTTCCTGACTAAAGAATCGTTTTAATGATTTAAGGTTACAGATTCATCAAATTTTGTTGCCAAAAAAAAAAAAGTTTTTCAAATGAGATTTAGTCAAAACGATTTAAGTCCATAAGAAAAGGTCTTTAACAAAGACATTTTAGAAATTGATTTAAGTTGCTTTGCAGGTTAAAGACACCTAAAAGACACATTTTTAGAAGTTAATTATTTGAATTAGAAAATAATTAAATTCTGTTTTCCAGTCATTTTTAACGAAGTTTCAGTTCAACCAGAAATCATCGGGATATTTTCTGGACATCGTTTTATGAACACAGTGTTTTGTTTTTAAACTTTGACTTATTAAAAAAATAAGCGTAGACGTGGATTGACAAATCAACCGGAGATCGGACTCAAACAATTTTCAGATCAATCAGCCTTCGACGACGACTCAAAAATATCAAAAATGTATTAATTTTTTTCCCCAAATCAGTGAGTCCAGGTTGCTAACTTGAGCTGTTGAAAAGCAAACTGCACTTTTCAAAAACAAGTCGACACACATCTGCTTTCAATTCAGGCTGCGAGAGAGAGCGATACTTTCAGCAGATAACAGGAAGGGTGAATATGTTATGGCAAAATTTCTCTACTTGTCGTGGAGTTAGAAATGTTGGCGGCATTTTGGCTCAGAGCGAAGGAAGGACCAGCATTTACTACCATCTGCAGACAGAAACTCGTGTTTTATGGTGAAGCTAGCTCAGCTAACCAGGCTAATAAAGGGCTGGAAGAAACATTTAGAATGAAAACTAAAGTTAAGGAATCAGCCACAACATTCTAGTCAATGAATGTCTAAGTTGAAATGTAATATTAGAAACAAACCGTCTAAGAGGAAAAGTAGACTGTGCTTTTTTTGTCTATCATAAGTGTAAAATGTTTTTTTAGTGAAAATAAGATTTCTAGAGAAATTCTGTTCTTGGCCAAACATCTCCTTATTTTTCCTGCAGCTTCTATGACATTCTGGAGATTTGTGCACAAATTTCTTGTAGAAATTTAAAAAACAAAGAGGTTTTAGTGATTGTTGTGGTTTCTAAACCGTACCCAGTTAAAGGTCCATAGGACCAGTTTTGAACCTTGACTGAGCCGTCTGGTGGCTGTAAGAACAAATTCTGCATTTATGAATGAGTTTACGTTCATCTGTGGGATCCTGTTGGTAATTCACAAAGGAATATTTAAAATAGAATAAATTCAAAATTTGACAAAAACACAAATTTATCAAAAGATCAACTTTATCTAGAAATGAATGTAAAAAAAAAAAAAAAAAGACTTTTTCCACACCGTATTTCATACTTTTTCAGGACAGCTAATGACCCGTTTAACGGTGGGAACGAGGAGGAGGAAGATTACTGCCGGTCAACCTTCATGGTACCTAAAAGCACCGGAGTATTGCTTCAAGACAGACACAACTCCCCCACTATGATTTCTAATGGCTAATTCTCTGCGTAATTTAGAGGCTACAGAGTGCAACAATATTCTCGGAAGGCTTAAAGCACTTAAGAGCAGATATATTTTGTTTCTCTTTTTAATCCATGATAGATGAATCCATTTTCCTCTGCTATTTTTTAATCTAGGATGAAAAAAAAAATAATCAAAAAGCATCAGCAGGCTCCTCATGTCGGGAAAAGACAAGCAGCGGATTTTGTGCTTTGCTTCGTTGTCCTGTGTGCTGACTAACGGTTTCGTTTCTAAGAGGTTACGACAAGCGGCCAGGCTTCTGCGCTTCCTGGTGTCATCGGCTGTGATTTGTTGTGTTTAACCTGGAGCGGGAGGTAAGTGAAGATGGGGAGCAGAGGATGTGAGTAGAGAGCAACGAGAACTCGGGCCTGCAGAGTCTTACGCAGCATTCAGTTCTTTTCTCCTTCAGTACAGAACGACGCAGGAAGCTCCGCAGCTGCATCCGTACTGCGGTCAAAAAGCTGCAGCGAGCTCCAACCTGCAGATGCAGGAATAAAAAACCCCAAAACAAAACAAAACACAGGCCCTTTGTCCCGTGTGGCGGCTGCATGTCGGCCCGTTTGCTCCTGGCCCCTGTGCTTGCGGCGGCCGACCTCAGGTGTCTTGGTACGGCAGGTGAAAGCAGCCGGGGCTGTCGTCGTCGGGCGACCAGAAGGACGACGGCCGCTTGTGGTGGAGCTCTCTGCGGACGCAGCGGGGACACGGCTGGGCTTTCTGACGACACTCCGCGTGGAAAACGGCGCCGCAGCCGTCACACCTGTCAGCCGGGAAACACTGAGGTCAATCAGGACTGAAATGAATAATCCGATTAATCACGATTAATTCGATTAATCATGATTATATTTGTATATATGTTTTTTTATCGTTTCAGGCTAATTACTGCTCTGATTGTGCTGTTGTAGCAAATTGCATGTCTTAGTCAGGATCCGCTACTTAATGACTGTTCGATTACTAAATTAGTAATCCAATAATAAGAATAATTAGAAATTGATTATTTCAACAATAGATTCATCATGATTAATCCAATTAATCACAATTGATCCGATTAATCACGATTAATAACAATTACTCGGATTAATCCAATTAATCAAATTAATAGCAATTAATCATGATGAATTCAACAATTGATTAATCACAAATAATCAGATTTTAAATTCTTTAATAAGAAAATCAAGCATTAATTGAAAGCAAACCAGTTATGTACCCATTTACAATGAATGGAAGAGACACATATTTTTGTACAATAATCTTAACATGTTCAAAAAGGAGTAGGAAGAAGTAAGAAACTTATGAAACTTATTAATTCATACCATATTTTCAGTTGGACCCTCATTATTAAATAAAAAAATAATAAACAAACATAGGTTAATTAATTTTCCATTTACATATGTCTAAATATATACATATATATGCCCACACACAATCCATTTTGTGCTTCCTAGTCTTAGGTCAAAGACTGAAATTTAAATATTGTGCTAATTCCTACATATACTGCTATGTATTGTATTAATGTTGATAATTTCCACTGTCCTAATCAAAGCAATTTAAGTTAAAAACTTTTACGCCATTTCTGGAAATTTTTTAACAAAATGAAAATCAGTATGAATGACTCCAAGGTTTGTATTTAGGTTTTGTTGCAGTCTTTTTTGGACGTCTTTTTACGGCACGATCAAAACTAAAAATATGGCTTCCTATTTAAACACAACCAAAGTAAATAGATTAAGTTGGAGCACCTGGGTCTAGTTGTTGCTCCGTTCACTGCTGTCAGAATCTTACTGGCCAGCAGATCCAGCTGTTATCAGTTCACACTTTAACACTCAGCTCAACAGCTGGGTGTGAATGTGTGTGTGTGCGCGCCACGCCACGGCTCAGCGTCTTTCAGGAATCGCTCCTACTCAGCTCTTATCTCTCTGCTGTCTGTCTCTCTCTGAGTCTCGGTGATGAAGACGAGGCTCTGGACTGTGTCGAGGAAAATCCCCTCTCCCTCTGACTCAGCCGGTGTTATGAACAAAACGCAGAGCGAAAGCTTAGAGCGACACGTCCACGCAGATTATCACACCTTACTGGCCAGGGGGAAAAGTCCTGTTTGTTTGTTTTCAATATAAAACAGTGAAACAGGAGCTTTATGATGATAAATAATCAGTCAGTTCTTATTTTAGCTCACAGAAATGATGAAACTGTTTATGTGGGATCTATCAACACCTCTTATATCAAGTCTAAACCGTGATTAAACACGACCTCTCCGGGTTAGCTGAGGGCTCTGGATGATGCGTACCTTCGTGTGACATTCTCCTGAAAGGGGTAGATGACCTGTCCGTTCTGGCACAGCTCGCAGATGAAGCCCTTCTCTCGACACAGGCTGCAGCTGAACACGTGGGAGCTGGCGAATTTGATCACCTTGGACAGGAAGGGGGCCAGTTTCCCGTCGATCACCTGGAGGAGGAGGAATAATGGAGGAGAGGGGTGAGTGATATGTAAAGCCGATAAATGTTAAAAGCCTCCTAATCATCCATCGGCTCTCTATATCATCATGACAACAGATCTGGGCTTGAAGTCAACAAGCTCGGTTGGGGAATATGCTTTGAAGAACAACAGCAGGGAGAACAATGCCATGATCTTCTGCTTTCTTTAGAAAAAAAAATCTTTGATTGCTGTTGTGCAATGAGGCAGACTAAACATTGAGATAAGAAGCAAACCGTATCACTCATCAGACCAAAAAAGATCTGTGGCCTCCATAAATCATCCTTTGTATGCCCAGCCAGAGAGTAAAGTTGGATTCTGCATCAGTTTTCTGCTGAAAACCTGACTTGATGACCTACATGTCATCAAAAGTCACCGACTAGTGGGATGTCTCTACCACAACTCACAAACTCATCAGTGAAAACACCTTAAACAGTCTCTGCAGGAAATTGTAATCACACCTGTTAATGCAAACTCATTCACAATTTGCACATTTTTGGGTGGTCATCGCAGCTTTTCCGCAATTCTGACCAATCACCTGAACACTTTCTGGATTTCCTTCTGTGACATTCAGAAAAGCAGCTGAAGTTTGACCAATCCCGTTAGCTACCTTCTAATTTAACTTCCTGCTTGATGACCTCTTACAACATTCAAGATTACATTAGCTTTTTACAACCAATGCCAGCTAACCAACTAATGCTAGCTAAACAGCTAATGCGAGCTAAACAGCTAAATGTTGGCTAACGTTAGCTAAATAACAAAAAATTAGCTATAGCATATATACAGAGCACTTTTACTGCACTAGAGAGGCTCATTACTCTCTTCACTGTTCAAAATATTCAACAGATTAATAATGTGATCAAGGGTGATTTTTAAACTGCTAAACTCGAGTTTTAGCTTTAACTTTTAGCTTTTAAGGATAAATGTTTTGCTGTTGAAGACGACTGTTTTTCACTTCGTTCTCCAGCTTCTGCTTGTTACATTTCAGCAACTATTTGTAGTTCTGTTAACTACAAATAGTTCTGCGGTTTTCAGCAGTTAGCGTTAGCTTACAGCGTTCACACTTCCATTTTTTCATGGAAATGCTAATTTTCTAGTTTTATTTGTATAAAGGATGCAATTTCAAGAGGATACTTGAACACTTTAAATATTAACTATACTAAAGTCCTGTCTTTTTTTTTTTTTTTGCCATGACGATGTTATAGCAAATATGGCAAATTTTGACTCCAACTTTAAAGAAAAAAAACCCTATATTTTTACGTTGCAACAGTCAAAAAATAATAGTCAGGTGGAACTGTTTAAATTAAACAAAAAGGTGACAGAAGAATAGTGCTAAAGAGGCGTATGACACACAAAAAAGAGATTAAACTTAATTTAAAGCAATTTACACTAAGACTGTTGTTGGTTTATGGAGAAGAAAAAAGAAGAGGAGAGGAAGCAGAAGGAAGAGAGGACGACAGGTAACAGAACGGCCATCTTGTTTTTTGAGATTGTCTTTTAACGATTGGCGAGTTCCTAAAAGGAGCGGCGGTGGGGTCGGATGGTGGAGGTCTGAAGGGGGAAGGAGGAGCTGTATTGTTGCGTTTCTTCTGTGTACGAGTGAGCAGAGAACATAAAAACTCAACATGTTTCAAAAGCTACCGGTTCATGCTTCGCTACCATGAGCCGGTAGCGAAGCATGAACCGGTTCATCAGCGTATAAAGACTGGCGCACGTCTGACGGAGACGGGGAAAAAGTAGCAGAAAAAAACAGAGGAGGAAGTAGGAGAGAGTGGCAGAGGTATAATAAACATGAGATCTTGAGAGAGAAGCGAGAGCCTGCATTCAGATACGAGTGGTTCCACCTGGCAGAGCTCTGGACCTCCCAATTATAACCTCCTTCACGCTGTTTTTCAGACGACGAGAGGACAAGAGGAGGACTTGAGGTAGAGAGTGGAGGAAGAAACCACACACGCACACAGATGAAACATAAAACACTAAGATGTACTCATCCTGTTTGCCCCGAATCAGACAGAGCCGAGTAAAGAGCTGCGACACTTCAAACTGAAATGAAATGGTCTTCAGCAGGCAGCAGCCCAAACGCAGCGCAAGCAGCTCATAGCAGGACACTGACAAATATGGCCTAAATAACAGGTAGAAAAACAACGTAGGACCAATTAAAATGAATCGTTTTGATTGGTCCTACTCAATAATTTCTGTAAAAATAAATGTAAATAAAGCGCTTTTTCAGAATTTATGCTTTTTTATTTGTCAGGTTGTCAAAGTGTATAGGAACTTTAAATGAGTAAATAATGTGCCTGGGGTATAATTATGATGCGACACAAAGGTAGTGTTTTTCTTTAATGGTCTTTAATGGCAGGAGTCTCAGGTATTTCCTGAGACTTCTGCGTACTCAGGAAATACCTAAAGGGGTCTACCTCTACAGTTCGAGCAACGTGTAAAAAGCTCAAATGAACCAAAACTGTGACTGAAGCGATAAATAAACAAAAAAACTTGCTTAAGTTCACTGTTCATCTTGGGTTCCCCAAATCTCCATGACGACCATTAAATGCCATCTACTGGACCACAGTTTGTTTTCTCATTGATGCCCAAAGAAAAATGTATTTTCTGGCCTAGAATTACAACAATAAACTTGTGGAGTCTAATGGGACTTTAACTGGACCTGTGTGATTTAGTACTATTGTGATAATGACAAGAAAAGACAATAAATAGTACTTATTCCTTTTTTTTTGTTTTTAGATCTGTATGGCTGTGACTACATGACACAGCAGTCAACTCCACATGTAGCTTTAAATACCGCTCTTGATAGACATTTCCATTAGCAACATGCTTCGTTAGGACACCAGTCACATAAACAAGTGTGATTTGTATCACTAAACTGCACATAGTAACTGTAATTAATCATATTTTCAAAAGGATTGACATTTATTGATATTCTCATTAAACAAACTATGGAGGAAATAGTAAAACTTAACAATCCAAACAATACCTTTTGGGTTTTTTTAAAAACATAAATTGGAATTCATTGTGACAACAATGAATCTGAATTTGTATCAAAACGATACGATAAATGCCCACCTCCACACCCCTATTAAATATTAGGTCCATATTAAAATGCAAGCACTTGTATCTGAACGTTTCTGTATGACTGGACTGATTTGATTCCTGTACTTGAATTGGATGGTTTGACTTGGAAAGCACCTTGAGATGAGCTGAACTGACTTCGTTTCCACGGGTAGGAAATGCTTTTACACCCAAACAGAAATGTTTAGAAACGTTCTCACAAGTGTTGCGTACTTAAAATAAAGGAACGTGCTCAGTCCAGTCCAGATAATCAAGTTCTAACGGCAGCCAGACGGATTGGACCGGTCCCGAGGGAAGCAGAGAGACGTGCGTGTCCCCCTCCACCCGCACCGAGCCAAACCAAACCCAAAGTAAAGCAGGCCTGCTCAGCTCGGTCCAGCCCAGTTCCACATGACGAATGGATCTGCTGATGGAGGCTGACAGGCTCGGTAATTAAGGCCCCCTATAATTGGACTGGGCAGAGTCAAGCGAAAGGCGGGAGAGCTCTGGTGACTGACTGGCTCTCCGAGGGGAACGGCGGGGAAAAGAGCAGGAAGATGGCCGGTCTGATGGAGAGGCATGGGAGTAACTCTGTGAAAGAGCAAAATCTTGACAAACAGAAAACAAGTAAATCAAATCCTCTGTGTGGATAAAGCCTGGGTGCTTTTCATTAAAACATCCAATTCCAGAGGCTGGTACCAGCTTGTTTTGATCAAAACTAGTTGGCTAAGGTCAAAATTGGCTTTTATTTTCCTTAAACGCCCATACGTCAGCTGTTACTGCCGCAGTAAATAACCTCTGACCGTTTTACTAGCTCCATCAAAGTGCCACTGGCTGGTTGTATCACACCGGGACGATAATTCAGACTGTGAAATTTAATATGAACATATATAAGAAAGTTGTAGTTGTCCTTAGAGACGACAGTAAATCAGCTGCAGTTCAGAGTCGATGAGTTCAGACCTCTGCAGGTTTCAGAACCGCCGGACATGCATTGTGATTTAAGATCATTTAGAGATGCTGCGATCAGAATTTAGTTACCAATATCTGGTCTCCAAATCTCGTAAAGCTTTAATTTGCACACACAGATTCTAGCTGAGTCTTTGTCTGCAAAAACAATGACATAAAAAGCTAAAAGAAGATATTTTAGAGATGAAACGATTAATCGGATTAATTGTGATAAATCCATTATTGAAAAAAAATAAACTAATTTAGTAATTGACTCATTGATAACTGGATTCAAAAAAAGCCATTTTCTGTATAAAGCAACACACTGAGGAGAAATCAAGTGAAAACTGGACAAAAATACCATATATACTTTTTGCATTTAAGATTTAACCCCCCCCCCAATAAAAACCCCAATTTGTCTGTAAATATATTCTAACCAGAACTCAAGAGGCAGTTTCAGCTTCACCTGGTTCAAATTTGATAGAAAAACAAATCTATTAAATACCTATCTAATCTAAAAAATAGTCACCAAGTCAAGCAGAAAGGCCTGAGCTCTTCACACGTTGATGTTAGAAGGATTTTTTTTAGCTGCAAAAGATCAAGCGGGCACTAAATTACTGCTGTTATTGCATTTTAGACAACAAGATGTTTATTTTCTTCTTTAAAAAAATAACTGAACTGTTTATTCGGATCTTTTAATGCATTTCTAATATAAAAAAGGCATAATATACAGTATCTGCAAAATGTGGCATTTCTTTTATCTCTTTGTATTCCTTTGCATACCTTTGTAGCTTCGGTTGTTTCGTCTCCTAACATTTTGGTTAAAATTAAAGCTATGTTAAGACATTAGAGATTTTTTTTAAAGTATGAGGTCTAAGATTCATCAGCGTCAACTCTGACTTCTGATCAAAAAGAATAAAGAATAAGTGGAAGTATCATGTAGTCTAAAGTCTTTGGAGAATAATGACTTGTGCAAAGGGCTTTCTGATGACAAAAGGCTAAACTGTAATGCGGTTAAATCTTGAAGAGGATGAACCTTAGATTATTTTTTATCACACACACCCACACACAGGTGTTTGGACTCAAGTGTTTACAGATATACTCCATGTTGGGCTGCGGTTGCCACTAAGTATATCTTGAATTAATTATTACCATGTGAAAATGCTTGTTGTTGTGGTTTCTCGGTTCTGTTTTTTTCTCTCTTTCTGCAGGTGTAGAAGCAGACTTCTAAGGTGTTCTCTTTTATTCTTTTCTTACTTTTTTTCTCTCCTCTATTCTTATTTCCTTTAAATTTTAAATTTTGCCCCACCTCTCCACATTTTTTGCTTTTTTTTTCTTGTTCCTTTTCTAAATTTTGAGTCCTACAATGCTGGAAAGGACATGCAACATTTAAGACCCCGATTAGCACTGAACTTATTTATATGCATGTAAATAATACTTAGTGTTGCTTGAAGTGAAGGAGGTTAGCGAAAGAGTTCTGATTTAATTAAGCTTTTGAAAAGAGTTTGCTCCAAAACCTTGAATTATACTTTTGCTTTCAGTCAGAGGAAAATCTTATTTGTTTAAAAACTGTTTTTGAAAAAGTAATAGAGTCTATTTTTTCCTAAAATCTGCTGCTTTCTTTAGTTGCTTCTGTCTGAGTTATGCTAAATAAGAAGAGAACCAGAAAGTGATGGGCTTACACAGACTAAGAGAGAGACACAGAACCAGAACCACGGAGAGATGTTGGCTCAGTGATTGTTTTTGATCACTAATACTTGAAGTTTCAGCTGTCATTAAGACGGAACTCCAAATTATGGAAAACATTTGCTTTTATATTTCAGAAATACGTTGGACTAAGTCAGACCCTAAGTGAAATGATAATACTCTGACATGTAATCAATACAACCATTCAATTTTAGATAAGTATGAATTTTGTTTTGCTCACCCAAGACATATTTCATAATATATAAAAGTAATTTGACACCTGTCATTTAATGACTTGCTGACTAAGCAAAATAATGTTGAATCAGATAAATTATTCACTGAGGCCGATTAAAAAAAAAACAATTATATGTCTTAATAATGAGACTGGAAATATTCTTAAAACATAAATATAATTAAGTGGTTTTAATATTTTATACAGATAATATGAGCAATATTTATGAAAATCCTTAATTGCAAAGAAAAATAAACGAATGCTTTACGTACAAAATGCTTTGCTAATGGATACAAAATGGGATTAAATGTCACCATGAGGCGTAATTCATGTGCTTTGAACTAATTCATTGAAATGAATGAAAAGCTATGTGCATATTTTTGGTAATTGCCAGAGTACAGCAAAAGTCCAAACAATCCAATATTACTGTTTAGACAGAACCTAAACTATCAACCGAATTATTGATTTTATGTGGAAAAATCTCTGCACCTGGATTATCTTTGACCTTTTCCCCTTCTAAAAAAAGCTCCCACAAAAACCCCCAATAACAAAAACCCACTTTTCAGCTTTTCTCTCTCCGCCCCTCCTCCTCCAGTTCAAACTCTTTCTCTGCTGCACGCAGAGTCTTTGTGCTCCAAAACCTCCTAATCCCCTAAAACTGCTGTTTAACAGCCGTTAGCGTGCCCTCCTCGTTCCCTCACACACACGCACACGCACGCACGCACTGAAGTTCCATTGAGAAACTGGACAACCAGCTGGGATAACGAGGCTGGGAAGAACGGGGTGAACTCTGTTTGGATAACGCGCTCTCCTCCATTAAAGGGAAAATACACAAAACTTGATGGATGCTGTTGTGCATCAAGTGGAAACTGTCCCTCTGTGGATTCCAGGAGTTGCTAAAATTTGGTCTTCAGTAAAACTATGTCTTCACAGCATCACACCATTTTTTTTAACATTTTTGCTCTGATTTTAAACAGAAAACTGATATAATATTGCCATCCGTGACATCTAATTCAAATGAACTTAACCAAAAAGATAGAATAAATAAGCAGATCCACAGTTTTTAAAAGCGTTTGTTAAGCTGAATATTTTCTATTCTGCTCTTTATGGAGTAATTGAAATATAACAATGTGAAAAAGTTAATATTGACAGACTATTACTTAGTAAGACTAAATATTGATTTTGAATCAGGAGTTGCTCTAAGAATTTCTATGTTTAAAGGTGTACAGCTTATGAAATCAAGCTACTGTTGCCTTTTTGTCATATTTTCACCAACTCTCAACTCTGTGTCACATATGTCACAGTAAAGGTGGAAAACACATCACTTCTTTCCAAGACCGAATTGGACTTGAAGACAGAAAAATTGCTAAGCTGTCTTTATGCCATCAATGTCCAGGTTCTTGGAACATCATTGAGCCACTGACCTGTTTGGTGATTTATGAACGACCCCCGCTGCACCACTGCGACATTTTAGCTAATTATCTTAATCATTTTTCACAGTAACATAAAAAAACAAAAAAACAACAACTTCGTTTCGCTGCATGCTGTTACTTGGACAATAAAATGACAACTTTGAAATCTCACATGACCATAAAGTTGGGGACACCTGATACTTTCCCCCATCTATGTTTGCTCCTCCTGCGGCTGAACCCACGAGGAGAAGGTGGAAATCTTCCTGAGAACACCTGCGTTTACTTAAGAGGCCTCTGTGTGTCTGGTCAAGTGTGAGTGGAGAGGCATGCCAGGCATACAGGGAATGCCAGGGTGTCACTGTGGGAAGCGGGCTGCATGCATACACACAAACATTTTCTTCCTGCTACTTTAGTCTTCGCACAAAACCACAGAAACCGCCCCTAAAGCCGGCCGAGGAACTGCGATGAGTGTCCCTAGACAAACACATATGGCTTCTAGAAAACCGACTGGCTCCTTATTGAGGGGGTGGGGGGGTTCAGGGTGGAGGCTGTTTGTCAGGAGGTGAAAAGACTAATGTGGTCCAAGCTTTAGCCAGAGAAGCTCAGCCTTCGCTGACCTCTGAGCTGGAACAAAAAAAGCCACGTTCATCAAGTGCGTCATTTTATTCAGGAGGAGAATCAAAAGAAACAAGCTTGTTAATATGGAAAACCAATTAAGAGGCAGAGTGCTCGAGAATCTCCGACAGAGAGGGAGAGAGAGAGAAGTGGTGGGGGGGGGGAAAAGAGGAGAGGGCAGACTCTATCAAAGACTCTTGTTGGAATTAGTAGCAAATGTCTGCTTTGGGGGGTTTTCTGAGCGACTCGTCGGGCTTTAGCAGGGGAGCGCACATGTGCGGCGAGCGTGTGCGTGAGGCTGAGGGGATGTTGGGAAGAATGGAGGGATGTCACGCTTTGTTTTTCTGCCTGTTGATTCTGAATGTGACCAATTAGTGAAGCAGAGAGAGACACAGAGTGTGGGAGTGGAGGAGGAGGGGGTCCAATCTCTTTCACCGTGAGAGTCTGAGGCCGATCTCTGAGTCAGAGCGGGATGAAAGCAGAGGGGAAGAGAAGAAGAAGGGAAAAAAAGAGAAAAAAACAGGGGCAAGCTACTACATAATGAACATAATGACAAACAAAAGGACTTTTCAGTCATTTCTGCTCGCTTTTCCTCAGACCCCCAACTCAGTTTGACGGCTCGGCGATGAACTGCGGGGAGGCCGGGGCGCGTTTTCTTTTCTTTCTTTCTTTTTTTTTTTGCTACAAAAATGTGAGTCTTTCATGTGAAACTGAAAACAATGACATCTTTTAAAACAAACTGGAGACAAAGGTGAGCAAAATCAGAGGACAGTCAGCCAGGAAAACAATCATTAGGCAAATAATCCTCTGATCTGCCAATTTCAATTTTAAATATGTAAATTTTTTCTAAATATAGTGACAAAGTTGCTAGATTAGCAATATTGGGGTAGCTAGTGGTAAAGATATCGACTAATCGCAAATCTACCAAAATTAAGAAACTCAGTGCGATTAATCGGTGAACCGCGATATATGTATATAATAAATATCTTTTTAGATTAATTTCTTAATCATCAAACAATGTCCCCAAAACTCTCCACATACGTTAGTATCTCAGCCATTAGAAACATAAATCCGGTGTGGGCATAAAAAAAGAGTCCATTCAACTGGCCATATGTTGCCAAAATAAATTGAGCCAATTGAAACTTAGCGTCATATTAAATATTGTGCCAAGGCAGTATTTTGCAAGGCATTACATTTTTTTGTGTCAGAGAAACCCATCTGTTAAATATGGAGATCCATCTTAAAACTGAATCTCATCCATTGTTTAAACATTTGGTTAGACCAAAAAAAAAAAAAGATGGAATAGTGAAATTATCCAGACGATGGTTATCAATGAACTTACCAAACAGAGAACTTGAATTAAATTTGTCTCCAATTATCTCAAATGTTGTGAAATCAGAAGGCTACAAACTCCTTAAAGGCATGTTCATCTCAATCGATGTAAATTTCAGATTTTGAAGAAAGAAATTGTATGTAGAATATTCTCTCTCTTAATATTATGAAACTAACTAAGAGATATAACTTTGGTGAAGCTAGTAGAC
This sequence comes from Poecilia formosa, assembly GCF_000485575.1. NCBI lineage: Eukaryota > Metazoa > Chordata > Actinopteri > Cyprinodontiformes > Poeciliidae > Poecilia > Poecilia formosa. The sequence continues at coordinate 2,298,359 of NW_006799958.1, read as the reverse complement.
ATTAAGCAGGAAGGTTTACCTTGATAAACAGAGTAAGAAAAACAGCTTATGTGTCTTTAGTCGGTGACTAAAATACATCATTTCTGTTGTATACGACTACAACTCCCATGTATGTTTGTGTGTGTAAATGTGTACCTGCTGCAGGTCGGCCAGAGAGTACAGGTGGATGTGCTGTAGAAGGTATTCCCTGGGAAAAATCCTGTTAGAGACACAAAAACATTTACTGCATCATTTTCCCCAAAGCAGATCAACTGGTTAACATGAAGTAATTTTACACTGATGAAAACATCTAAAATCTTTCTTACCCATCAGATAAAAAGGAGACTGACCCCAGTGTAGTTTATTATGTGACACAAAGAGGCACATGATTGTTAGCATTGTTGTTATTTTAGCATGCAAACATCTGACACCCTGCTACCTCTAAATAAAACCTCAGGATTCCTTCATATGTAACCTAGTTAGTAACCTGGCCATCGCCTTGCTTCGCCATTACGCTCAATTCTCATCTCCCTTCAGTGCTCCGTCTGGGCTTTCTCCCACTGAAGTGGATTTCTACAGTAGAATTTCAACTGGGCCAATCAGCAAAGAGGAGGAGACGTTGTGAATGATGACGACAATTTTCTGCGTTGCTTTAGATTTGCAGTCTGCCTGCAGTTTTAGCAATGGCAGGGGAGGAAGTGAAGGAAGTCGTTCAGTCCGTGCTGGCCACGCTTCCAAATACTGAATTAACATCAACAGCCAGCACTGCTATCTTCTCATCAGAGCATGATTATTTATAGTGCAAGCAATATCTAGTAAGCTTCATAGGGCCAAACAGCCCAAACATTAGCGATTGGATCAAAATTAAAACTTTGAGGGTGCAGTCCTTCTGCACGAAGCAAAGATTAGAACAAGGGGCTCGGTTTTACCAGGCTATCTAATTAGTAAAATGTCCATTTGTGTGTATAAAGCCGTCAATCAATATAAATTGACGGCCCTGTGGAAACCTGAGAGGTTTAAGCGAGCATCAAGAAGACCAAGAAACACAGCCAAGGATTAAGGGTCAGGGTTTAAACCATCATTCCAACCTTTGAACATCCCATGGAGCAATGTTCAATCTGGAAATGGAAAGAGAATGGGATAACTTCAAATCCACAGAGTCATGACCGTCCCCTAAACTGACTGACAAGGCAAGAGAGCAGCAACCAGAGAAACAACCTGGAGACCCATGAAAGCTTGGCTGGGAGAATCTGCAGAGTGGCAAGAAGAAAAGCCATTGTTGAAAGAATCCATTAGGAGTCTTGTTTAAAATTTACCACAAGTCACTTGATGTTGGTCTGTCACATAAAATCCCACTGAAGTTTGTTGTTGCAACATAAAATGTGAAAAAAAGTGAAAGGAATATAAATAATTCAGCATGTTCCTGCAGCAGTAATACTTCAAGGTTAGAGATAGTCAATAATAGAAGATTGTCTTCAGTGTGTGAAGACGGAGGCCTCCTCTCAGATAACCAAGATAGACGGCACCGCGTTAAATCCAGTCTGAAGCTGTGATGAGTGTCGCTGTGGTACATGGACGCGTGTGATCCAAATACGCCACGGAAATAGACGCCACCGATAATCTGATGTTTGGCAGGTTACCAACGGTTACCACATCAGCATTCACGACAACAAACACGCGCAGACACAAAAACTGAGATTGTGCCGCGCGTGTTGATCTTGATTAGAAACACTTGAGAGCTAACACATTAGAAGATTAGATTAGAAAGGCCTCACACAGAACAGCAACTACTTAAATATTTGTGTTTGCAAGAACCAATATCCCTCAAGTCTACATTTTACAGCAGTATATCCTGAAGGATTTTTCCACTGCACGGGACACGCCTTTTATTAAAACTGTTATCACTCTGGGATTATGACGGTTTGCCAAAGGAAGGTCTGACTTCGCTAAGTGTGTGCAGAATGAAGTAAGTGTTAAGGTGTGTGCACAAAGGTGGCAAATCAAGGCTTTCCATCACCAAGTTATCTCACCCTAGTTGAACTTTCAACAATTATGTTGCTGTGAAGTGTCAGAAAAGCTGCCAGGATGCAAAGTTGCTGATGAAAAGTTTTACTCCAATAAACCTATAAAAAAAAAATTCTGTAAACCGGAGAGTTCAGGAATCATCCTTATTAGTAAACAGAGAAAACACACCAGAAAAGCTGGGTTACTAAACATCAACCCAAACTTTGCACATTTCACTACACACTGCTTCCACCTCAAGGTTATGCACTACTGTGACTTATTCTGTCCCATAAAATCACACTAAAACACAGTTATCTAAGGTTGTATTGTGATAAAATGTGACAAAGTTCAGCTACAGGAATGTACATTCATTTTACACACAAGTAGGCATCCTCTGGTTTGATTCAGATGGTAAAACTATATCAGTTCATAATCAAGTGGACAACAGCAGAAAGAGTTAGTAACTCTTACTGTGCACCATTATGTACTTTCAAAAAAGACTGCACCAGAATCCCTCCAAAAAAAGATCGGCTCGTCTACTTGTCTGCATTTTTTGTGAACTGATTGCAGGACATGAGTCAACTTGACCACACAACATTATTTATCCCAGTATCCCTGGAAACTGAGGCCCTATCATTCCAACCATAGTTTACAAACAGCTTTAAACAACCAGCTGTGCTTGTGACAGTTTACAGTTTTAATCCGCTCATTTTTTTATTTATTTATTTATCCGCATCGGCAGCAAAACAGGAGTAAACAGCTTTTAGAAGAACATTTATTAAGCTCCAGTCTTATGACAAGTCGCTCACGATGTTCTGATTGGCTGCTGTTCCCCAGGAGCCCGCCCCCTGCACCTGACGAAAGCGGTTCTTTCCTCTGGTCCAGCAGGAAGCCGGTGCCGGCGTAGCTGGTGTGTTTTGTGGAAACAGAAAGAACTGGAGCGTAGTTAGCACTAGCACCGCTTCAACAGTTTGGTGTAAAAGTTAAACTGTGTCTGTGTGCGTGTGTGTGTCCACAGATTTCTCTTTTCATACCCCCGTCCCCCATGTAGACGGATGACATCAGGAAGGTTTTAGCGCCACAGACCTCATCAATCCTGGAGTGTTTGGAAGTGGTGGGCCGCTGGCCGCCATCGGCTAATGGGACAGAAGTAAACACAGAAAGCCGCAACGCTTCTCCGAGCAGCAACTCGCTTTATTTAGCTGATCTCGGTCGAGCAAAGAAACATGAAAATACTTGAAACTTACTGATGAGAATGTAAAAGTAATGTTTCAGGATTTTCACCGCAGCCGTCATTCGAAAGGAGACGAAACGTCACAAACCAGAGGGGAGGGGTAGGTTTACACTACTGCATGCTCAAATTACGGCCAAACTAGTGAGAAGTTATATAAACAAATAAATAAATAAACGTATGCCTCTGTATACGTCTTGGTTCATTCAGCGAATCATTAACGTCAAAGTTTTACATAAAGCAAATATGTAAGGTTCAGCCTAATGCCGAAACGCCTTCAATATACCAATCACTAATGGTAAAAATAAGGTTTTTGGTATTCTGTGTAAATACACCATTGGAGTAACACTGTAAAATATTGTGATGACAGTTATGATTAACCCACATGTTGACTCTTTCCTCTATTTTTCCTCCATAATCAAAATGCCCCCACCTCTTCCTGTGAGCGCAGATGCCATTAAGGTATCAAAGGAAATCCATCCCTCCAGTCGAATACATGACATGCATAGAGGTCACGAAAACCTGGCCTATTAGAGTTTGCATCCAAGCAGTCCCTTACAATCTTATTATTGCAAATATTAATATTTTTTGTGTATTTACTAGTGCCATCAATTGATTAAAAAAAAATGTGAGCATATTAATCACACTCAGATCATCCGAGGAGATGTTAGAGGTTTGCATCATCACAAATATTTAAATATATGAAACACAGCTTGTGAATTTCACCACATACTATTAGTGGAGGCAATGGAGTTGTTTTAACTTTTCTTCAGTATAAAAAAACAAAACAGGGGGCCAGTTCAACTGACCTATAAAAGCATCATGTTTTCATTGATTTCTTTACTTGTTCTCCTTCCTTCTTCATCAGTTTCAAGTGTTTCTCCAAATGGCCTTAAGAAGAAATAAAGTAATCTGACTTAGACAGTGAATGTGTAACCAAGAAAACCGAATAGCTTGTGAACCACATTTGACCATATTTAGCTGTTTAATTGTCTAATAAACAAAAGGATGTCTGCCTCACACACAAATCACACAAACCTCCACTTTGTATTTTGTTAAAACGCAAAGTTAGACCTAAAAGCTGCAGTCGTACTGTGCATGGTGTCTTGTTGTCAAAAGCTGTAGCAGAGCTGCAGTAATTGGTGTAATTTCATCTTCAGGGTTTCTTTTCATTAAAATGATAGTTTTATTTTAGTTTCCAACCTGCTGTAACATGAAATTGTTCCTAGGGGTAACAAAGCCAATTTGCCGTCCTTGATTTGCTCCACCAGGTTTACAGTCCGACCTTTCACCTTAAAACAGAAGTTTTTTTAAGGGGTTTTCATAAGGCAGCTGTCTAGTTCAAACACATTGAACTAGACAGCTGCCATGTGACACAACTCAAGTTATATTTGTTCAGATGCCATCAGAACTGATTTTGTTTTGTCAGTGTATTTTAACTGTTCATATTTAAAGGCTTATGAAGAGTAAACTCAGAAAGCACAGGTGTGAGAAAACAAGCCAGTAAACTCGTTTCTGTAAATGACTTTTTACATGAGCTCCTGCTCAGTAAGTACACACCACTCGTAATTACACATCATTGCCAAGCTTGTTTGAAAGAATCTTTCAGAAAAGATTCTTTTTAACGTTTAAAATGCATGAACTGAAGTTTATGTGCTGTAGTCGAAGCCTCACTACAGAAAGTTTTCATCTTTTAGGTGTTCATGTTGCTCATGGGAGCAACTTGCAGTGCTCACAATGAAAATGCTCAACAAATTGGGACCGAACGTCATATGAGATGAGAACTAGATTAAGTAAACTCAACCATCTTCTCTTTTTTTTCCCCCCTTCATGAAGGATCTAATTTGTGTTGCTTTGATGGTTCTGAGTTGTATCGTTTCCAGAGCCTCAGGATGTTTACTTCAGGTTGTTTAAGGAAAGAGCAGCTGCTCACTGCATCATTCAGGATTAACTAACCTTTTACCGGCTGACACATATTCATCATTGCAAAACTTTTCCACCCGGAGCCTCTCACCTGGTTGTTTACTTAAAATTCAGGTGCCGACTCTGCGTTTTAGGGCACAGAAGAGTTCGTTTTCACTCTCAATTTTCTTTTGAAATGAGAGAGCGGCGTGATCGACGAGGGTTCAAAAAGCAGAAGTGAGGTTTCAGGCGACCTACCGTCGCCTCAGGTCTTCGGCAACCGTCGCCCTGCAGCTGAACAGGTAGGCCCTGAGCGACTGGAGCTGCTGACGGAGGCGCAGCACCGAGCTCAACGCTTCACAGTGTTCGTACAGGCAGGGGTTGAGCTGCTGGATGTCCAGCAGCGGCTCCTCGTACACAAACTCCAGGAACTCCTTGGCCTGTTTGGACACCTGCAGGAGCACGTTAAGAGTTTATTCTTGGGTTGTGTGCACCGAGCACCGCCAATACATTACACATAATCCCAAGCAAGCTGTACTTTCCATGCATGTTTTGGATGAAGCAGGCTTAAAGTACAGTCCGACATAAAGGCTGCGGTTTGCGCAGATTAAAAAGGCGGGATGCGACTCGCTCGTCTGTGAGCTTTAGACATGCCTGGTGATTTTCTTTACATGGTGAGACAAGGCCAGGCTGGCTGTGTGTGCTTCCCCACCTTGTGTTTACTGGTGTCCCAGTTGTGCAGCAGCCGCGCGGGGATGAGGAAGGAGTTGTCCTGATGGCAGCTCTGGCAGTAGTACCAGCCGCTGTAGTAGCAAACTTTGGCCTTTCCTTTGGACAGGCCGACCGGACGCTGACAGCCTGAGGACAGAGAGAGAGAGAGGGGGTCAGTAAGCATGGGGGCAGTCGCTGCTTATGAACAAGGTTTTCTTATATTGTTAAATAAAAATGTTTGGATTTTCCAGATTTACATTTTCAGACCTTTCAGACGTCATTGTAGCCATTTTTTGAAGCAAAAATACAAAGCCTCTCAGTTAATCTTTGGGTAGTCAGACTTTATTTATGGAAAGTGCAAAACCTAAAAACTGTAAAGAAAGAGGGGCAAGACCATGATGCTAATGGAGAACGTTATGATGCTTAAAAAGAAAGAAGTAGGGATGCAACTAGTGATTATTTTAGTAATCGATTAAACAATTATTCGATTAATCGGATAGAAAAAAATGGCACATTCTGCAGATCTTTTTATGTAACCACTTAAAACATTTTTTTTATTAAATATTAGGAATAGATGCCAATACCAAGGTATTCATGCACCCTTCAACGGAAAAAAAAAAACTAAAGAAAGACTATTTAAAAGTTGATGTTTTGAGCTTCAAAAACAATCTTCCTGTCCATTTCATCAGAAGGATTCCTTTTTTTGTAACTCCATCACAAGAACCCTAACTAAGCAAGATCTCTGAACACCAGCAACTCCTACAGACCTTTTTTTTTTCTTTTTACTATTCAGCCTGATATCTTCCCTGGCCTGCTTTGTCTTCTCAACCCTTTAAAGTTTGTGCTTCACCCAAACACCCGGGTCCGCTCTGTGATCAGGAACACCCAAACATCGGAGTGCTGAAGGGCTACAACAGGTGTCCCTTATCCACACCATCTTAGAGGATATAAAGCCTGGAGGGAAATAGAAAGATCCGGAAGAAAAGAAATGGGAGATGGTTATCGGTTATTTCTAAACAAAAGCAGAACCTTACCTAAAAAAACAACAGAAAAAAAAAAAGAAAGACGGAAGTAGCTGAACATGTGTCGGCATGTCCACGGTGCTCCAACACGAGACGGAAGAAAGAGAAGGAACAGACTATTGAGAGATGAGAGGAAAGAACGAAGGAGAGACAACAACACGGACAGATTAAGACAGATGGAGGGAGCCAACGCGGCTCAGGTGGCTCGGCTAGCTTCCTGTTATCTCTGTGTCATCTGATCAGCACAAACAATGCTGTAATCAACATTTAAAGCTATATTCATCCTTTATCTGATAAAAGACAAAAAAAAGATACCCATGCTGGAACTTAGAGACGCACTGAAGCTGTAAATGTTAGTTCTTTATTGGAGAAGTTATTTTCTTTCCAGTTTTTTTTCTAAATCAGTTGCGTCACTGGATCCCATATAAACACACCAATAAGCCAAACCGTTAAAATTATAGCATAACGTAATATGCATGCTAACGTCAGAGCAAATATTAGACTTCTGGGTGTCTTCTGGGTGTTTGACAACCAGCATGTCATCTGTTGGTTCATGTTTAATGCTTTAGCCTAAAACAGAGCAGATTGCTCCTGTGTATCCTGCCAAACTATTCCTATTTTTGAGAGAGGTCCTATGGAGTCATTATCAGTTTTAGTTCCTTACGTTTAATAACAGACTGTCATATCCTCCTGACTACCAGTAGTTCATTTCTAAACTTGAATATCTCCCACCCTCTGCATTCTACTGAATTAATTCCTTTTGGTATCTGGAGAGGACATTTAGGGCTTTTCAATGATACCACATATGAAGGGGTGGGATTTTTGTTCGTATCTTTTTCTAATACATAAAAATTGCGTTCATCAGTAATAACACATTTTATGGGAAGAGACACAGTAAGTGCATAAAACCTTTTATTACCTTACAAAGAATGTGGGATTTATAAAAAATGGTGATTGGACAATATTTTTTTTCCTTGTAGTCGGGAGGATATTGCTGTGAGTTTAGAGAAAAGTTGTAAATCGTCAGAGACGTTAAAGGCTAACGGCCCGTCTCTTGTTTTAGCTGATTTTAACTGTTTAAAACAACTCAAATTCAAGCTGTTTATATCGGGGGGCACAATTACGTTAATGTCAAAGATCTAAACTTCACCTAATCCCACCCAAACTTGTATGTTATAACACATAAGTTGTGTTTTCAAAAACTTCACCCGGGATTTATTTGGCCAAGAAAACAGTGACAAACATCACACCTACGGTTCTGTATTTTAAGGAAATACTATTTTTCTTTAGCTTTGGTTCTTTTAAATTGCTAAAATGGAAGATCATCTCACTTACCTTCCACCACTAAACCATGGGCATCGCAGTAACTATGAGTTAAGGGGTCGTGTTTACTGTGCTTTGAAGATAAAAAGTTTAAAACTTCTTCTATTGGTGTTTCATGTTTTCTAACTATTACGTAATGAAATTCACTCAATTTAAACAAGAAATAAAATATCAAAGCTTTAATTCTATGTATTTCTTAGAGATTTAAAATCAAAATAAAAAAATATATATATATATTTTCTGTGGTAATGGAAACCACAAAAATGAACAGTTATGACTTAAAACTACGTCTAAAAACTGACACAAGCCTAATAAAATTAAAGATTAACCAACCACATACTGACATTCATGATTTATAGACTGTAGAAACGGTGAAGCACTGTTGGCTTTATTGTTGTATTTTTACAAAGTGGTGTTTTAGGTGAGCAAAGCAAAAATGTGTAACAAAAGTTACTTTAACATGATTCCTCATTAAATGGTTAATTTCTTACAATACAAGTAAGAAATAGAAGGGAAATCAAGCACGTGTGTATAAAATTTTATCTTTCAGAGAGTTTGCTAGCGTTAAAAAGATAGAGCTTGGATGGATTTTAAAACACATCGATAATCTGGTAAAAGAAACTGGGTGCAAAGACACACCTTTGTACTGTGATTTTCTTGTACAAGAAGAAAACGGTCAAGTTTGAATTAAGCTGCGTAATAAACTCAAATTTGTTTTAAAATAAATTTCTTATACAACAGCTGCCTGTCTCAAAGGGTCAACACAAAGTTTATTCGCCGTAAGAGAAACCTATTCTGCAGCTGTAAAATCCGTTTCGCATTGACACGAGAGCAAAGGTCTGAGCACTTCCAGCTACGATCCCGACACACAGCCCCGGCCGTTTGGTCTCGTAAAGCTTTGGTACGGATGATTCACATCTGTGACTGTAAGTGTAACTCGGCAACACATCAGTCACACCGTGTTGGCTGGCTTGCCATTAATCCCTTCAGTCGCTACGAAACCTGTACTGGTTTAATAAAGAAAGAAACCTGCTAACATGAGAACCAGTAAGTATTAAACATGATTTTTTCTTGTTTGTCTGATGTGGCATTGAAATTAACCGAGGAACTGTAATTTGTAAATCAAAATTGACAGAAATGAAAGCTGGAAAACCACCAACCAGTGTGAAATGAATTCATGAGTTTCACTTTTTGACTTGAATTAGCGAGACAAAAAAAAAAAAACACTTCAATGACATTCTAATGTACTGAGACTCACCTGCATACATTTTCTTGCAGATACCATTTAAACCCCCCCCTCCCAAAAAACCAACATCCATAGTGCATATTTTTAGCTTCGATAAAGTTGGGCTAATTATAGAGGTGAGCTCATGCTGGTGTTTGGGGTGGATGCTCTAGCAGTAAACCACAGTCCACCGGTGACGAGCCAGCACGCCGGGGCCATGGTTAGCAGTCAGGGAAACACTGTGTCACTTCGAGGAAGCAGAAAACCGCCAGAGCAGTTCGCCGGCCATATGTGGCCTCGGATTTAGTCTGCCTCTGCCGGGACCGCGGGAACAAAGAGGCTCACGTAAAAAAGCCCAGAGACGTTCGCGAAACCAGAAAGCCTTTACCTCAAATTCTATATCATGAGTACAAGAGGTCGAACACACCCACACAAACAAACGCACGGAGCCAAGAGTTTGTCCATCTGCGCGCTATAGCATCTCTACAGAGGAGGACGAGTTTGACAGAAAACATCAGCTGCACGGTGGAAGACTGACAAGAAGCAAATAGCTGTAAAATCTTGGATCACTGAGCTGTTATTATGAAATAAGGAGTGTTTATATTATATGCATATAAAATCTAACTTGAGGACTTTGTGAGTCAGACTGACATAGTTTGGTCTGTGCTTACTAATAGTGAATTAACCAGAGAAAATTAAGGGACTACTTAAACTAAACATGTTTTATTTATTTTTTGACTGACGCAGCCTCTTTTTGCATAAAAAAAAACAACTAATTCAATTAAATTGATCACACAGCTATAATTAGCCCATTTAAATTTGCCTCAGTAATATAAACAACGGCTTGATGAGCTGAAAAAGATGACATACTTGCGTTTACCAAAATAAAACACAGCACAGTCCCTGATTTAACAAGTTTTCATCTGTCCACTCCTGCTTAATTCAGAAGAGATTCAAGCAAATTTTTCCAGGCTGGCTTTAAAATCCTCCCTGACCGATCTCGATCTTGGTATCCTGCCACATATAAACACAATTTGCTTCAGTTCCTTTAAGAGTTTTGCAGCCTAATAACTCCATAAAAACCCGAGGAGTTTATAAGCTCTAGATGAGTCTAACAGAAAGCGATTTAAAAAAGAAAAAGGCATAAATGCTCTTGATTTGAAAGATGTGTGATTTTAACACTCAAAACGTCACCACAGATGTTGTCCAATGCAGTCTCATAATTCACCTTGACGACCTTCCATCGGTGTGTCCCAGGACAGATTGTATTCAAACTGCTAAACTAACACAGATAAAGTAACTCTGTCAATTTATCTGCATGAAATGTTCCCTTCAAATAGCTTGAACACCTTAGAAAAGAATTACTCAGTACTGGGGATTTATGAACGCCATGATTTCTGGGTGTTATGAAGGGTCTCTTCTGATTTTGGGGTATTTAATAGACAAAGAAGTATACATTATTGTCAACGGCATTACAAGAGTTTTGGTTTGTTGTTCAGATGGAGACAGTCATCAAGAGGAACCATCATGGCCTTCAAGATTTCAAAACACAAAAACTTCAACTTCAGTTCTGATTTTTTAAGATCATACAAAGCCCCTTTTTTTTTTTTTCTTTACGTTGTTATTTTATTTTATTTTACTTTTTCTTCTTGAATGTTCGAGTAACAAATAACAGTTCAACCAGCAGAGCAACAACTGAATTTTCTGCTGGTCTCTGATCTTTTATGCGTCTTTCTGGGATGAAGAGGAAGAGGGACAGAGGGAAAGATGAATGGGAATTCAAACGTGGCTCAAAGGTCCACCGATTGTACTGCGGCTCTCTGTAGTGAGAGAGGGTCACTTTGACCTGTTCACACCGGGAGAGAGCGCGAGAGAGAGGGATACGGAGAGAGAGAGAGAGAGAGAGAGATGACATCAGGGCAAGAAGAGGACTCCTGCTTTCATCTGCCCGCCGCTGGTTCAAACCACCACACCTCTGACAGGACACTGCTGTGTGTGTGTTTGGTCTGTACATGTGTGAATTAAAACTGAAAAGACGAGAAGCGTGAGCTTTGATGTTCCTCATTCATAGCGACCAAACACTCAAATGAAAATGTGAACAAATGGAGAGTCTAAGATTGTGTGTGTGTGTGTGTGTGTGTGTGTGTGTGTGTGTGCGTGTCTGAGACTGTCAATCTTTTGAAGTGAACCTCCAACTTCCGCAGTTCCCTTGAATTTACCGATTCCCACTTCACTCGAAACACCCCGCCACACCCGCCTTTCGAAGCTAATGGACTGACATGGTAAATCAGGGGCCTGAGAACGGGATCCAGTGCAACAACAGGGCCACCAAATCAGGAGGCCATGTGTGTGTGTGTGTGTGTGTGTGTAAATCGCATATGTGTGGAGAGGTTAAGGGAGCAACAGGGAGTCAGTCTTCAAACGTAAAGCATTTCCTATAAAAGGAATGTAAAAAGTAGCTAGCTTTATGTACAGTAGCTAGCTGAATACATTTTTTTGCTAAGCAACTAGTTGTTTGATACATATGTGGATGGAAGCAGCAAATGCTGGAAAATCAGATTAAGAGAGATTAAGAAAATAAGAGTGGAAACTGAAGATGGGTCTAGCAGCTAATGACCTGTTTGTTTTAGCAGCTTGTTGCTTGTAGCCTTAACCACCGTCAAGTCAGTGAATATGTCTGCACACAACGCAATCTTTTGCCTGACAGAAAAAACCTGAGAGAAGAAAACATCATAGATTCATATGAGATTAAATATTTAAGATCTGTGACACATTTAAGGCCGGCTTACATTTCATTTAAAGAATTTAAGACATTTTATTATAGTACCTCCGCTAACTGTCGCAGCTAACCTGAGACAAATAACAGATTGTCTCCGATCTGATTCTCATTGAAATGTTTCATCTTAAAAAAATGATAAACAGCAGAACACCAAGGTTCTAAAAATGGAAAACTAATTATTCCTCTTTTGTACTGGAATATTTCTATAAGTGCTTTAAGGTATGTAGCCTTTAAAGTAGGTGAACCTGCATCTAGAATACACTTTTCCATTCAAGGAGCCACTTTTGCAATCAGTACCACAAAATAAAACTCGTATATTGAGCCACAAAAAGTGATTTTATAAATACATCCGAAATAAAATGTTTCACTATGAAAGCAAAGGAAATGAAACTAGAATGTATTTGTTTTCTATAAAATGGAAAATGAGTAAAGATAGGTGGCACAGTTTGTAGTTGGTTACTTTTAAAAGCTTGTTGTAGATGCTGCATGCATAAGAACTTACAGGAAAACTATTTTGTTCAACAGCAAAACCATTTTTCTTCTTTTTTTAAGAGCCACAGTGGCGGACCCAAAGAGCCAAATGGGACCCCAGAGCCGCAGGTTTAAGACGCCGGGGTCACGAAACTTCATGTCCCCTTAATCTCTAGTACTGAAGCAGCTCATGCTGGATGAGTGAAAAAGGAGGAAAAGCAGTAAAAGAAAAAAAAACTGCCTGTAAAAATCTAAAATTACATTTTTTTAATCTAAATTTTTAAACAGAGTTACAGGTTTTTGCTAATTAACACAGCAGGAGAGTAAGAAGGGATACTGTCCCTTTTGAACGGGTGGACAGCGGGAGAAACGGAGACAAAAACAGGACATGGCTATGAGCATGAATGAACTGGTGAAAGCAAACAGAATGAAAAGGTAGAAGAGAAGAGCAATAAACGGGCTGAAGGAGCCGAGGTGCGCGCTCTATAGAAAACAGACGTATCCAGCTGTCCCGTCCATCCAGCTCTGACCTGAAACCCCTCCAACAAACCCCTCCGCTCACAGCTGTCCACTGTAGCGTCCCCCGGGCAGCTTTCATTTGCTCTCATTCACCCACAGGTTCATTCATTCATCCATTTTTCCTCTCCACCAACGCTTTAAGCCCGCCAATTATCATCAGTTGGCCCCGGACGGCCCCCCATCCTTGTTCCCGTTTCAGCTGTCCTTTCAGACAGAACCCGCATTAATAAAGCCAGTGGTTACAAATAAAAAGGGAGGTGAGCGACGATTATTCAAAGCCCTCCAAAAGAGAGAGGGAGAGGAAGCCCACGTTTCACACCCAAAGGGAGTAAAAGCGCCGCCTGCCATTCGCGAGGTTGTCCAAGGGTCTGGTATGAGGACTAACTGGAATATTAATGGAGAAGGCAGGGATTTAATAGTCCTAATCTGAAGCAGGGATTTAAGAGTACATTAAGAAGAAGAAAAGAAAATCTAATAAAAGTGAAGTTAACCGAGGTCATGCAGTGGTTTGGGAGTCTTGACGAAAGACCTCCATGTTTTACTCAAAGTCCACATTATTAATGTACAAGTTAAAGTAAATGTGTAATAATAATGTTATAAAAAAGAAAATATGATGTTGAGTAAAGACATTTAAAGAAAAAAGTTAAAGCAGCAAGGCATGACGTAATCCAATTGCTTTTATTCCTGCCACTACTGGAACCACTGTGGGGTTAAAACAATTAACCGGATTAATAGAGATTAATCGATTGTTCAAATAATCGCCACCTAATTTAGTAATCGATTAATCGTAAACTGAAAGAAGGCCATTTGCTGAAGGAACGACAACCTCAGAACAGTAAAACTGCAAAATAAATAAACATTTACATTTAAGATGAAAAAAAAACTTTGTCTGTTTATATGGTTGGTATATAATCATCCTACACTGTATTGATATTAAGTCAATGTTATTCTTTTAGCTACATCCTTTGTTACAAATGATCAAGTAAAGAAAAGCTGCATTACTGCATTTTAAGCAATAAAATGCTTATTTTCCTACTTACAAAAGGAACTGAATTCTTTGCTTATTGGCATCTTTTAATGCATTTCTAAGACTGTATAAAAAAACCTTAAATTAAAAATCTACAGAATGTGCCAGGTTTGGTTTACCCGATTAACTGATTAATCATTTGAATAATCAACAGATTAATCGATAAATAAAGTAATTATTAGTTGTAGCTCTGAATTACTGTTAAAAAAATGTGAAGTATACCTTCTGTTCAAGATGAATTTATTACGAACTAATCATTTGCTACATTTAAGAGTAGCTACATTTCTTACTCCACACAGCATCACTGCTCAAGTTGGTGGGTAATTAGACAAGCTATCTGCTCAGGTAGCCAAACTGACTCTTTAACAAACATACTGCTTTTTTCATTCCAACAGCAGCTTCAAAACAACGTTAACATGAACAGCAGCCACGGATGGAGCTGCTTTAGTTTTCACACAGTAACAGTCTTTTTCAAGATGAGCTATTTTCAAAGAAAAAGCATTGGGGACATTATTTTCCAACTAGGTGATCAGCAGAGCACAGCAACAGGTGGGTTAGAAAGAGCACCGCTCCCCACAGCTCATCTCGTTAAAAGGGCTTTTAGACCGAGGGAACATCATGAAGGAATCTCCTACCAGTTTTGATCTAACTGCTAGGTAGAGATAAAAGGCTACACACCTCCTTGTTAGGCCTTATAAATACGATATTTAATTTGGGTCTAGAGTAGCTTCTCTTAGAACTGGATGAGGAAGTCTCATGTTGACGGTAAGCGGCTACACAAGCAGAAGGTAAGCCAGGGGAATGCTAAAAATGTTTCACATTAGGAGGCTCAAAATATCACACGTCCAATGAAGCCGTTTTTAACTGCAAGTTCAGGTCGACCAGTCCTCGTTTTTAGGGCTGTAAACGTGACTCTTTTAGCCCGTGGGTCCTGTGGACATTTAAACTAACCAAAGACATTTAAAGGCAGACTTGGTTAGCCCATTTCAATGTCAGTAAACATCTTTACGAGGACGGCTTCACACTTTTGGGCCACAGTTTGTTGCAGCTGAGGCAATGCTGTAGTCATGATTGTGCTCGACATGATGCAGCACTGAAGTATTGGTAATACATATAGAGATATGATGCTCGTCTGTCGTTTTAAGAAGCAGAACGTATGTTGTTGTACTTTCTGCTGTGAAATGATCTCACTAGGAATCTGGTGGTGTCTGTAAATGTCACTTACCTGCACACCTGAAGCTCTGAGCGGTGAGCCCCTTCTCCACAGCCAGGCAGGTGAGAATACTGAGGAAACTGGTGGTGACGGACTGCCGCTTGGCTCTCTGGGCCTCCTTCTGCCTCCTGTCCCTTGATGGTTTGGACCTCAACAACACTCCTTGGAGACCGGGAGGTCCGTCTGATTCTCTCTTGTCCTCTTGCGTGGGCTTCTGCGCGGCCACCGCCTGCCGCAGTGCCTCCACCCATTCCTGGGCTTTCAGGTGATCATCCGCCTTGAGCTTGAGGATCTGTTTGGGGAAAGCGGCCTGGAAACACTGCCATTTATCCGCCCACGACTCTCCGGCCTCTGGTACGAGATCCTGTTGTACTGACGAGCAGGAAGCTAAGGAGAACTGGAGGACCGGTTGGGATACGGACCCCCTGCCTTCAGTCGGAAAAGCTTGGAGAGCAGATCTCGTCAAGACAAAGGTGAAGGGCCGCCAGTTGTTCTGATCCATCAGCAGGTGGAGAAGTCCAGCTTTCAGCACATCCTGGAAGCGCTGGTTAAACAGAGGGAGGGTGGTTGGCCGACTCAACACTCCAGAGTTCACAGAAAGCGACGCCTCGGATGAAGTTGGGGTGTCGCTATCCCCGTCGGGTCGGGTGTCGAGCCCAGAGGGAGAGGGCGACGAGGACGGAGACATTGGTACGGGAAACATCTGCTGAATCTCCACGCTGTTCTTATGCTTGCGATTGTCCTGCCGCGCTGGCCTCGCTGCCTGAACCTTCTCCCACATCAGCCACCGCCACTCCATCGCCTCCCACTGGTTGGCCGCCCTCAGCTGGAGACGTGTGCTGTTGAAGAACAAGGCCTGGAGTGTGCGCTTGTCGCCAGGCTGGCTCATCTGACTGGACTGGCTGCAGGGTGCCGGGGCGATGACGCTCTGGCAGTGCGACAGAGAGTAGGCAGTGCCCAGTTGGCGATTGGCACTGCTGTCCAGAGTATAGAGCCGTAGCTCACAGGGAGTCAGCTCAACGTAGCAGGATGCCCAACGGCCCCGTGGGCCTTCGCGCTGCTCCATCTCGCCTTGCTTCACCACGCTGCTGCTGCTGCTCTTGTCAACTGGAAGCAGAAAAGGAGAAATGAGATAAATGACTCATATTTGCATGTTTGGAATCAGTTCATTCAACGTATAGAAAAACAACCCTCTGATCATCCAGCTGGTACTTCTGTGCACCCAAACAAGGAGTTACAAGAGCTGGTTTTCAGAATTTCCAAAAGTGATTAAAAAAAAGTTTTTTCTTTGTTTTGTTCAGATAATGCTTCTCATCATCAGTCCTACAGGCACTTTGTCTGCCTACAGGGCTATCCATCAGGTTTTCCTTAAATTTGACTTGGAATCATTTTCACAGTGTTGTTAGACAAAAGACTGAGGTCTGTCGGTCACCATGTGTTCACACTACTGCTGTTGGAGAGACCGTAAGAGAGTATAAAGGTAAAGACAAGATCAGACTTTTGTGTCTCGTCTTATGTGCCTTGTCTGTTTGACTATTAATCTGCGTTCTGTGCAATGACAGTAAATCTAACTAAACAATCAATATAACGCCGTCAAATGCCCTATGAAATACTGAATAATGTTTTTAATGCAATGAAAATACTGAAACCAATAAAAAGAGGAACAAATTAGCAACCTGAAAAACAAACTCAGAAATCTGTTTCAGCTTTCACACAAATAGCAAAAGTATGAAACGGAACTAAAGAAAAATGGAACAACATACACCAGAACTTAAAATAGGGAAGAAAGCAAAGCAGGATTCATAATGTCTAAAACAGAAACATGGTGCACCCTGATCACTAAAGTCCGGATCCCTGTTTCTAAGAAAACACAGCGAGCAGAGAAAGACACGAGCTCACTGAAGACTGTAAAGACTGTACGCATCGAGCCAAAAACAAATGAATAAGCAACGCAGGTTTGAGGTGATGTGCTGTCAGAGAATTATAGTTACTTTCTTATTCTTAATAATATATTCCAAGTGTTATGAACTTACATTTTTTATGCAAACGTAATATTGAGTCAATGAACTGATGCTCCCACCTGACACTAATGACAAAGTTAGGGGTGCACCAATTTGCAATTTTCTGGCTGATCTGATCTTTAAAAAAATCTGACCTGCCGATTTAGTTTTTTTTCTTCTTGTGGGGTGACTACTGTTCACCACAGATGTGAAGACGTGGCATTTTGAACGGGTCCATCAATCAGTGCTCTCTCACAGCAGACAGAAATGGGACAGTGGCTGATTTTCAGACTTTTGTGGCGACAGATAAGATTGATTTCTCATATAAGTATCGGTCACAGATCTTCCAAAATTAATTTAATTAAAATGAAGCCCTGGTTTATAACTGCAACAAATGACAAAAAGAGAAAAGAAATGGACATATATGGCAAGTGATATTGTCATCACAATGTATATATAACCTTTATCACCGCTGCAAGGTTTCTTTATATTGTGTAGCCCTAATCCTTTACCTTTTATCAAAATAAAACATGATTGTTTAAGCTTTAAAACTGGTTTAACCTGAAAAGTTGTTCTTACTGGGTTAAGAGATTTAATTAAAATAGCAGCAATCACAATCAGTTTCAAAACCAGCTTCGCAATCTCATTTAGTTGTAAAGCACAATACATAGACGAAACGGGGCAAAAATGCATTTTGTTTCTTTAATGCACCGGATCACTCATCTAGAAAGCCGTAAGGGGGAAATAAATCACGGCTCTGGTTAGCCTCGGGGTGGCGAGTGCAGGCTGTCATCAATCTTATCAAACCGGCGGCAGACATGGAGTCACTCAGGATCACGGACCTTGCATGTTAACAAAGATTTTGCTAAAGGGACAAAATAAATATGCAAATAGGATTAACCGGAATCAGGTCTAACTGATTGGCAGACTTTACGCTTGGGGAGAGTCGAGATGAGAATTAGGAAAAGCGGAGAGGAAAACTGCTTTATTTAATTAGCCTTCATGGGTACCTGCTGGGTTTTTACACCACGCTCTAATAATAGTCCAACATCCATACGCACCGGCTTTCAGTCATAGCTAATACTTCACGCTCAACACCGCTAAATAACTCTCCAGTGTTTCACTCAATCATGCTGCAGACCTCTGATATATAAAACAAACTAATTTCCAGTTTGACGGTTTTACCTGCTGTTATAAATTAATACAACTATTCTCTAAAACAAAGTCCTTTCTTGTCACTCAAGTCATCGCACATTTTTGGTGCGCAACGCCTGTGTGCAATGGTAAGAAAAAAAGACTAAGACCTAAGCTGTAGTTTTGGTGGTTAACGCTCACCAAGTGCAGTTGGGAGACTGTTTAAGGGTAAAGGAGGAAAAGAGTAAGAAAAAAAAAAAGTAATTTTATTGCTATTGAAAATGTCACTGGAATTTTCAGCAGCAATATTTCAATAACATCCCTTATTTTGACATATGAAATGAAAAGCAACATGCTGATGAATATAAATTTTCTTAAATGGCTAAATGAACTCGCAGTTTTTCTAAGACGAGTGAGGCTTCTGTGTATGATCTGTCTCAATGACGTGACGTGCCACAAATGATCTTACTTCACAAACTAAGTATCAACAGGTTAGTTTTTAAAATATATTCAGGAAAAAAAAAAAAAAACGCCACAATTCTGAGAAGCAAGAAATATCTTCTCTAATCAAGACCAAAATGAATCTTAAAGAAATCTCACATGGTCTAAATGCATATACAGTATGCATATTGTTTACATAAATCTGTGCTACTCGTTTCTTTTTACCATCTAAACATCCCCAGCTGTCACTAATGGAAAGGCAAACAGGCCCCCTATTTGTTATTTATGTGAATAAAGAGGCACGGCGAGGCCCAGTAAATCACTTTGGCTTCTGCTTATTACCGTCTTTTTCCTACTTCTCGTCTTTCAATGCACATCTCGCCAGTCTAAACAGCCTGATACCTTTTCACACATATGCTAATACTAAATAATCCTGCCAGTATCAGCGGCTGGGTAATTGGGTTGCCTCCTCTCTCGCCTCATTTGAGTCCATTTGCTGACAGGATTACAGGCTATTATCCCTCAGGATCCCTTCGGATCTCCTCAGGTCTTCGGATAGCCAAAACACACAAACAAATGAGCTATCCGCGAGTGTGTGTGTGTGTGTGTGTGTGTGTGTAGCGCTCTCAGTCTGAATATGGACGGTCAAGCCACAGCTGTGTCATTTTAAGTTATCATCATCTTCTATCATTATTGCTTTCTCTGGGGATGCTTCAACCTAAGTACAGCACACGCCCCGATCTGCAGTACAAATAGTCGGGGACTTCTGTCCTCCATAAGCCTCTCAAAAGCTGAGAAAGCTTTTCATTGAATGGACTGCCGATCAGAACGGGGAAGGGGAGGGAAGGCTCGCTCAGGTAAGGGCCAGCCTTCTGGTGAGAATCAAGAATACTTCAGGTTCAACGATTTTGGTCAACAGAGGGCATGACATCATCTTCAAAGAGCGAAAGCAACAATTTGCAGCATCAATGTCCAATTAGGCAAATGCTATGTCATTAAAGGGTCAGTTCACCTAAGTAAGAGAAATTACACCAGGGGGCAAAACTGTAAAAGCACACGCACACGGATGAAGTTAACAATGGCCACCTGATAAACGCTGCCAGGTTATTAGTGCATGTGCTGGGTGAAGAATATATTAATTGCAAGAGCTTACTACAGCTTACTTGGGAAAGCAAGGAAGCAATAACAGACAGAGACAAAAATAAAGGCTTTTGCAGGGTCGCTTCTCGAACACCAATATTCATCAACAATAACAGCATGTTGCTAAACTGGAGATTTTTCTTGAAGTTGTTGTGAAACCAAGAGTAGGAAACAACAGAATTTCCAATTATGCAACAAAGGAACCACAATATGCTTATCACAGGCTGAAAGTTTTCGGAACATGGCTCTCATCACCACCTGACACACATTCAGCTTTTAGGAGACATCTCTTTAAAACGTTTTCCTCCACTTGTGAATACACTTTTTATGAACATGCAGCTCTATGAATGACAATTTAAACAGAAAACAATAATACCGGACACAGACAAACGCTTCAGCATGAAAATAAAGGACGGTGTTCCTTTGGTAATACATTTTTTTAACAACTACTCTGGTTTAAGAACTGCTGCTAAGTGTACATGAGTGGTGAAAGTGTGTGTTGCAGTTCTGGTTGATTCCAAGCAGCCTGGTTCACATGCAGTCAAAATATCAACAAGCAGACATGGGGCCACAGAGCAGGGGTCAGAGACAAAAGTGGGTAAAAAACTACAAACTGGAAACTAAAATCTTAGTATACTGTAACTGAACATGAATTTTCATGCTACAAACTGCATAACATCTAAAATAGGAATCACTTTCAATCCGTTTTGTCATCATTCTTTTTAAGCTTCATCATCAAATGAAGGAGGATCTTGTCCGTGCACTCACCGTCCTGCTGCTGGTTGAGGATCATGTTCTTCAGCGTGTCGCAGTCCACCGCGGGCAGCCCGTTGTCCGTGTACGCAGACGGACGGTAGTTGACGTCCGACCTGGACCGATTGTGTCCTTTCTTAAACACCGACTTCGACGAGGCGTTTCCTGCGTTGTTGGCGCACTCCTGCATGTGGGCCACCAGGTCGTTGGTGGAGCGCGCCCGGCTCCTCTTCCCGTGCCTCAAGCCCATCCCCAGGCCCAGAACGCTGAAATTGTCGGCCCAGGCCAGGCCGAGGGGCCCCACCTCCGGCTGCTCTCCGGCCAGCAGGTTCCACACGCCGCTGGAGCTCAGCTTGCCCAGAGCGGCGCCGGACACCTCCTGTAGCTGCTTGGGCGCCCTCGCAGGCTGGCGGTTGCTCGATTGAGCGATGCTCGGGCCTTGACCCTGGATCCCAGCCATGGAGTGGATGAAGTCCTCGGTTGCTTCCAGAGCTGGGCTGATGTCACCCACCACATCAAGCTGCTCAAGGCCCTCCATGGCTGTGAAAGGACGACACTTCCCCTGAGTAACTAATCTTGTAGCAAGAGAGTTTTCCAGAACAGGAGCAAAAGCCCTGCAATCATGACCACTAAGCAAAACTAGCATTTACAAGGACATAGCAGAGTCTTCTGGACATTAGAGTCAGGTATGAATAGAAGAACCATCTTCAGGATGTCTGAGAATTTCTCAAATAGTTGCTAGAAGTCCGACTGAAGATGTCTTCCGCTTTTCCTTTTCCAGTTCTGAAAGTTTGCTTCTTTCTTCCGTGAACACACAAAGATGCCTGATTAGAAATTCGCTATGCTGACACTGAAATCAATGTTCTGTTTTCAGTTGTCAGGTGGTTATGAGGTCAGACGGCGGACAGCGTCTGGGCCGTTCTCTGTAACAAAAGAGAAGAGAGAAAGAGGAAGTGAAGACAAGATGTGCAAAACCAATACCAAGAACAGATGCGCAGCTGACAGGAAGAAAGCTGTCTCGGGTTTTTTTTTCTATTTTTTTTTTTTTCAAAGTAGCAACAAAACTACTTCATGTCACAGTTGATTTTGTTCATTTAAAACAAGTGTTTGTTGAAGCAAGCTTACCAACGGTATCTCGATTAGCTGAATAGAGTTGGTCATCCCGCCATTTACGTCCCAGTGAAATAATGATGGACTTCCTCCTCTGGTGCTTATCGGCAGACTGAGCAGCAGAGGAATCAGGCCAGGGTGGGGTTACCATCCATCTGCCTGACATGCCCATCCGTCCTCATCCTCCTCCCTCTATATACTGTTTGTATACGCTGGGTCATTTGTGCTCCTATTGATTTTTTTCTTCCTCCCCCGTTCATATATTAATTATTTAATGGACATTACATCACTAGAATGCAATGTCTGCTGGGTTCAAATATGTACAAATCATTCAAGACTACAAAAGGGAACTTTCAAAGAGGATTTGGTGGCAGCAGAAATATTCTTGATTTTCCTTTTTAGATATTAAAAATCTTTAAGATTTAGATCTGTTTTTTTTTTGTTTGTTTTTTTTTGTTTTTTTTTACTTTAAGCTATTTCCCCCAAAAAAGACAGGAAAAGACTTGAGACCTACGAGTATAAGATGACATGTCACAAATGTCATAGATCCATTTTATTTTTCCATTGTCTAAATTCAAAAGATTTGTAGCTTCATCACTTTGGAGCAAATTCTTAGCATTGTCCAGTTTGTAATAATTAACATTTTACCACGCACACCCACCACATTTAGAATGACATCATGTGCCTGCAGACTCAGCTTTGAGTTCATCGTCATAGTTACTCATCAAACTTCCTCCTGATCTCCACATGAATCACAAAAAACCAGACCGGCTGCCAAATCCATCTTCTACCAACCAACTAACAGGGATGCTGGAAAATATTACTTCTATAAATATTACACGTGAATCACAATCTAAATGCACCAATTGTTTCCAGGTACTGCTCTGCTGTTTTTACCACTCTGGGAACTTTTTGTGTTTTTCCATGCTATATTTTTGAAGGAGTACTTTTTGATGACAAACGCAGTGCTGGCCGCGTAATCACCATCTTCAACTGGCCAGATATGATTAACAGATGCCCACAAGTGGGATAACATTTGTCACCAATGGTTTGAGTAATATTCACCTGAAATACTGGATTTGTCCTCTGTTCTTGTGTCAAAGCTTTGGCTTGTCTGTCCAAATGACTTTATTCCATAAGTTCAGATATTTGTCTATGTTCTCTCTGACAGACTGTGTGGAATTCCTCTTTTCTTTTCTTTTCTTTTCTTTTCTTTAAGAGATCAAATGTTTTCTCCCTGCACAACTCCCATGAAAGTTAAATATCTTCCGTCAACTTTTGATTGTAGCGGTATATACTTTCATATCTTCTGCTGCTAGAACCTGCTATAGAGACAGTTTTTTTGGTTTTGCTTCTTTTAGCATCATGCGGTCTGCTTTCAGGGTGAACCATCTTGTACGACCATGTTGGCATGTTTTGTTTTGAATATCCTTCTCAGTGGAAAGAAGCACCTCTTTAAATCACCCAACACTTTCACGCTACTCCAGTCCTTGATGTCCCAGAAGGCCTGATTCGATACACCTGTGTACAATTTTAGCCATTTTAAATGGAAAAAGATGGCATTTTTTAATATTTCAATTACATAAACTTGAAAAGTATGTTCTTGTTTAAATTATCTGCTGTCTCCGTATTGTCCCAAAATGTTAAACAACATAATCTGTGAAGGGTTCTATAATTCTTTCACATTACACTAAAATGTAATGT
This sequence comes from Poecilia formosa, assembly GCF_000485575.1. Taxonomy (NCBI): domain Eukaryota; kingdom Metazoa; phylum Chordata; class Actinopteri; order Cyprinodontiformes; family Poeciliidae; genus Poecilia; species Poecilia formosa. The sequence continues at coordinate 2,274,671 of NW_006799958.1, read as the reverse complement.
GATGTCTTTTTTTTTTATCAGGTCCATAGAGTGCACCAAAAACAACAGAACTAAAACTATGCAATAGTAGACATTAATGAAATTGCAATATTATTTCATTTATGTTGTGGTGATATCTGATGAATCAAGATGCTTCTAGAATGGTCTCTAATCTACTGCAGCCAGACTCCATCCAACAGGCCAAATACATTATTGATATGCAGCTTAAATTCATGACACAGCAAATATTGCATTCTTGTAATATTAATTTGAAGACTATTACATGTCTTCAATACAACATTACACTTAAGTTTACCAGTTTTACCAAAACAATTGCATTCATATTTCTGTAAAAACTCAGAAATGTTCATGTATAAAACAAAAAGGCAAATATACACTCCATAATGATGTTGTTTATCAAATTCTTGACAAAATGTTTACTTATTTTAAGTAAAATAAAATACATATGAGGAGTGGTTTCTTTAAAATGTCTGATCAGGTGGATGTTGCGTTTTAATACTAAATTTTAATAGAAAAATGTTCTCAGGCTGGAAGTTACAGAGGTGACGCGTACTTCATGTACTCTGAGAAAAGCAAAGCAAATTGTGTTTTCTTCTCTTAATTATTTTTTTCTCCAGTAAAAAAATCGACTTTGTTCATATTTAACTCAATAAATTCGTGATAAACCTGAACCTAATGAGATTAAAATCATCTGAGAGGGACATCAAATTGTCATTCAACACATTCTCCGCTAATTAACGAGTTTCGTTGAGAAAAAAATCTCTACAGGAAGATTTCACCTCAGAGTAAAGAGGCTAGTCGCTGTCAGAAATCAATAATCAGCAGCTTTCACCATCCAGTCCTACTCAAGTGTTTGCTTCCGAGTCCATTAAGACTCAGCATCTTTGTAGAGACCGAATTAAAGCCACAGTCAGCTTTCTGTGTAGTTTTAGTAATTGACAATGTACCGCACACTCTTCTCTTTAAAATTACCGCTTGCAAACTACACAACTAATTTCATTAATCTCATATTTGACCGGCAAATCTGCTTGAGTTAGGCCTATTTATGCTTTGCTAATGTGAGCTAATAGCTAACGGTAGCCGCTCTCCATCATGGATGAATGTGACTTTAACATCAAAGATAATGTCTCACTGACTCTGAATACATCCACCATGTTTTACTGAACCGATGCTGTATTGTCTGGCGGTAAAACTGCCGTCACGCCCCAACCGGCAAAGGTAAATAATACTCACCTTACTCTGTTTACCATTATGTCATTCCAGTCCGTCAGCGCGGAAGTCCTCGGCGTGAAACTCAGACTGAAGAATAAGGTTCCACAAAACGTTCTCATGGAAATTAAAAAAGGGCTGATGCCCAGAAAAACATTGACCAAAATCCGACGCATTGTATAAAAATAATAAAAATAATAAAATAAACAGACGTGTAGTATTTATTTAAAATAATAATAAAAAAGCAAATGGCTTGTTTACAGCTCTGTCTTTAAGCAAGAAAATAATGTCACAATACATTAATTCCTATTACACTATTGATAGATTAGGGGAAAACATCTCAATTCAATATGTTAAAAAAAAGCATATCTACTTAGTTTGTTAATATGTCTGTTATTTAAAAAGTGATCAAAAATTTTATTAAATAAACACGGTACACCATTGGGATGAAAAAGGCCCAGTAAGATGTTTAAAGCATGGGAAGAGGGGAAGCTTGTTTTATAACCTGATCCTGCTTTAAATTTCATGATGATGTTCGTTCACTAATGTCCTCTAACAAACATTTCACAGAACAGATTAACTGGGATTCATTAAATTACAAACAGATGAACTCTATTTTCTAATTATGTGACCTATGAGGACAATTGTTTGCAGTGTATTTTATTTAGGGGTATCAGAGTAAAGGTGTGATAAGGTTTTGAAATGTTTTCCGTCCTCCTCAAAATTAGCTGTACTGTGGGTTTATCTGTCAGTTATCATAATAAATGCTCTGAACACTTTGGTTGTGATGTGACAAAATGTAAAAATGTTCTTCTAATGTAAATAGTGTTGCAGAACAATCTGTATGCATTCAAAGTAAATATAGTCATTTTTTCTTTCTCAAGAAATGAGAAGTTTGTAAGACACAATTTACATAGCTGAATTTTTCAATATTGTTTTATTCAAGTAGACATGTCCAGCAGTTTCCCAATTAGTCATTTTATTAACAAAGGTTAAACATTTTTTGAAAAACATAAACATTTTATTAATTTATTTATTACCCACACAACTTCATAGATCTCCATAAGCTCATAAAGTAAGCTATGAGAATCAACGAATTATATCAGAAGACACAATAATACTATCTGTCAGACTGAGGAACAGAACATCTTATTTGATTTATTGTACAATAACCCCCAACCCCCAAAAAACACTTCTTACAATATAATAAATAAAGCAGATATCATCATCATTATTGCTGTTATTTTTGCTAAATTGTTCACAGTATAGTTTTACACCTATATTGATTGTAATTGATTTTGCTGTAACTCTTTGCCGGCATTTTTCATGTCAAAATAGGACACGTTGGAGAAACATCACACTTTTTTTCCTCCTGTTTCCATTCTTCATTTTAGAAACGAGGATCAAAGTTATTTTCCGAAATCTTATAAAACCTTTCAGATTTTTCAAGAACCGTGTTCTGATGTGTTTTGCATCAAACCAATTCTGAAACACATAGTGCATTTCCATTATTATCATTACCATAAAATGGGATGAAAATTTCTAAAAAGCATGATCAATACCAAGGATGGCAGGCTGGATGTAGTACATTTACTTAGTCTCACAAAGAAAGGTCATGAAATACGTCTGCTCTGACAAATTCAGACCAAAATGAAAAAGGGCCAGAAGAAAGGAGGACACAGCCGAGGTGGAGAATGGGCTTCTGCTAATGGGCTCCTTGAAGCTGACCTGCCACCCAAAGTATCCGTCTAACGTGGTAAAACACATAATTCCCCTCCAAACAGAGTTCTCACGAGGGCTGAAACGATGTGAGGCGCCCATGGAGTACTTCTCATTGTTAAAACTATTTGGAGAACCAGTTTCCTTTATTCCAACAAGCACTGCTCTGGTTTCCTTTGTGATGGTTATTGTCGTTATTTTAGTGCATTTTGTACCCATTCTTATGTTTTACTGACGTGGAAAGATGAATGCAAATAGCCATATCTTATACAAAAATATAAGTGCACATAAAATATTGACAGTCTTCTGTGTAATTTAAAAACAAAATCAATGTTTAGATGCACTATAGCCATTTGCTTCCAGCGTCTATTGAATTCCATACCTGCGCACATCATTTCATTTCATGAGGAACAGATTAGGTGATCATCTGATCCTGGCAGCAAGACATATGAAAGCTGTAATTAAAAAAATATAAATCAGTATTATTCCAACATAGATTTATGTTAGGATAATAGAAGTTAAAGTTTAGTATAAGTAAGGTAAAGAATAAGTGTTGTGTCATTTAAAACCTGATTTCTTTGTGTTACCTGAGATCAGAAAGCCCTGCATGTAATACTGGTTATTTTGGCCTTTTCTCATTTTCTGCAAATAAATTGTCCGGTTTAACATTTTTATTTGAAATTTGTTCTGAGGTAAAAGATCTGAATAATCTCTGCATTGTTTTCCGATCTAAAAACAAGTTAAGAGCAAATGAAAAACAAAGAAAGTTGCTGCTATCAGTCACTTCTAATGCTTTGGGACTCCAGTGAACCACAAATGGAGCAGACATGAACCAGTGTACCCAGTATAGGAGTACCCAGCTGACTCCTGGGTAAGCTTTCCCAGGAGTGGGGAGCCGATCAACATGATCCAGGATCAAATTAACAATTCATCTAGGAGGAAGAAAGGAACCCAGAACACCTAAAGATCTCACTTGCCTCAATTAAAGTGGCATGTTTATGTAAAATCAAGTTTTTTGAGCTTCATATCATATTACAATAGTATTCCCTCATCAAAAACATACCTGGAGAGTTGCTTTGATTCTTTAATCTAAATCCTGGAATCTCCCATGGCAACCATTCAGCTGTCCAAAACACCTTGGTGGACCTAGCTTCGCCTTCGAGGATGCTCCTTCAGACTAGCCAGCAGCAATTAGCAAACACCTGGTGGAGCTGAGCATCTGCTGAGCTCATTAGATGCGAGTGACTTCTCACTGCAACGCTGGTGGATGAGCACTGTTGTGATGACTTCCTGAAGGCAGAAACTTGGGAAGAACAGGACTTTCTTAAAAAGACAGAGGTTCAATTTCAAGGCATTAATTTATGAAGTCAAATTCCTTTGAAGTCATATTTGATATATGCAGTATTTTTTTTTATAACAACTGCAGATAACATGTTCTACAAAATGATTCTAGGTGATTGTAAAACACATAATAAGATCAGTGTTCGTGCTTCAACAGTAAGAGACACGTCCATCCATCCGTCCATCCAGGCAATGGTTTCATTTTTGGGGTTCCTTTACAGATCGCAAAGTCCCCTTTTAGTCTGTGTAAAGCATCTGATTTGATGTAAAACTATATTAAAACCTTGTTTGTAACATGTCTTTGACAGCCTCATCATTATCTGCCTTCAGAGAACCGGCTTTATAAATTGCTGGAAACTTTATCACCGTTCCGTCCTTCTCGGTTTGCGGTTTCTGTCCGGCTTTTGTCATGTCATTTGTCATAATTTGACATCGTCTGAATGAAGGTCCAGACATCCGCGGAGCATTGCTCCGTCTGCGCTTTAGAAATCCTTTTAGGGTAAGTGCCCGCGCCTGGAAATCAAGACTGATGCAAGAAATAAGCATCAGCTTTAGGAATCAGGCCGTCTCTGATCTATCATTTCCCATTTCAGAGCGGTCTCACATCCTCCCCCCTCCCCACCGGCCCCCCATCCCTTGACTAGTGCACTCGGGTCCCTCTCTGTCCTCAGTCTTGCCTCTTTCCCTCTTTATTTTGATCAGACCATCTTCTGCTGCTGAGGACTAAATTATGATTAGATTTAAGGATATGCAGTGCTTTCATCTGTCTACTGTGTTGTTCGATGCCGCTCCCCTCTAACCCTCCTCAAGCCAGCTCCCTGACCCCCCAAACACACACAGCACAATAGATGTCTACATCAACTCACTCACAGGCAATTGAACAGCAGAGTGGCCGCTTGGTCCCCATGGAAACGTGTAGATGTGTGTGTGTTTGGTGAATGTTTCCCCTTCGCTGACACAAAACAGAACAAGTCTACGTGAGACACATAGACCAATGCTGTAAATGATCTGCTTACCTGTGACGCAACCAGTCTGCAGCTACATTATCAAAGTAGGGCATAATCGTGAAGTGAAAGAAGAGTCACTTATTGTTTTAAAAGAAGTCTGAAGTGACTTTGCGTTCATCAGCCTTTACTTTCGTACCCGTAGATAAGATTCTGTGTGAACGATCCACCCCAGAAGTCTTCTTATTGCTAAATAAAGACCTCTGTTTGTATTTTAACCTCAACATAAATACAGCTGTTCTGAGAAGGCCTAAGATGTTTGTTAAGAACATTAGAGAAAAATCAACATCATGAAGGTCAAGGAGCACAGCAGACAGGACAGGGAAAAGGATATGGAGGAGTTCTGGCAAGATCAGCTTTATTCAGAAAACCTGTTTCAAGTTTTTCAATCAGAAGACAAACCGAAAAAAATGACAACCTTTGAAGAAAACATGTTAAAGGCTTCAAAAGGACTGGTTTAGAGATCTGGGCTGCCAAAGTCCAATCCTGCAATTTTTTGATGAGTCTTTTGTCCAACACGCCTGAATGAGATTCAGGTGTGTTTGAGAATGGATGCATTCGCTCAGCAAAATAAATCATTCATTTAATGATATAGTCATAAGTCGTTGGAGCAGAGATGAATCTAAAAGTTGCAGGATGGTAGCACTTGAGGACTGGTCTCTGGAGGTCCTCTACGTATTAGAATGACCTAGTCAAAGTTCAGACATAAATCCAGTGCAGGAACAAAAGTGAGACTTGAACAATGAGCTTCACAAATGCTTTTGAAAATTATGTATCTGCCGTACTATTCTCCTTTACCGTCTGTAATCAAACACTTCTGCATTGTTAATTTTTATGACCTTTGTTTATAGTTTATTTGAGGTAACAATACATTTCCTACACCCAGTTTCCCCCCCCAAGACCTGACCAGAGGGTCCGTGGCGATACCACTGGAAAATTGTTGGCCACTCCCTTTAAATCATTTCAGTTCAAAGAAACCATTAATCACCTTCTTCAGTTAAGACATAAATATAAAACCCAATAAATAAATAAATACATAAGTAATGAATTTTAAAAAGCAATGTACAGCCACAGGCTGACTTCTACCTGAGTAACCAAAACGGGGGACCAGCTTGGTGAGCCACATAAACACTGACCCCTTCTGGCCAAACTTATGAACATATTCTAAATTCTATATATCTTAGTTTGTCAAGTCACTTTACAGTTACCAAAAATAAAATAAAAATAAAAATACTCCTGTGGATAAAACATGGATTTTAGATATATTTTTTGTTTGTGTCATCCTCTTGTAGTGCTTCCCTGAACTTCTCTTTGCTGTCTCCTTACTGTAAAGTAGTTTGTCTTTCTTCCTGCAGATACAGTAAAGAGTGAAAAGTAGTTAACAAGAGAGAGAGAGAGAGAGAG
>NW_006799958.1:2257346-2267948 GCF_000485575.1 Poecilia formosa | reverse complement strand
GAGAGAAAAGACATTTTGTTAACTAAAAAGTTTACGGACAACCCCAGAAAATTATTTAGGATATATATATATATATTTTTTACTTTTTTTTGCAGTTACAGAGACTTTGAAATGTGATCCCACTTAAAAAATATATAATTTTTATTTGTAATACGTTCTATTAATAGATTGTCTGAAAGGTCACATTTATATATTCAATTGAAAATGCCCTTTTGTATACCATCTTCTGCCTTGTCAGAATTCATTCTTCACTCATGAGCGCCCCCTGCTGGGCGACAGACCTAAGAGATTGCTCTGTTCAAACACAGTTAATCTTTATACATAAATATTATTATTTCCCTTCTGTTATTTTAGTAACATGTTTGTAAGGTTAAATTTATCTGCTTGTTCAACTGACACTTTTTGCTTGTAAGGATGTTTGGTCACTAAATGTTTTATTTCTGCTCAACTGCTTGTACAGAAATGGATTTCTGTACAGTATACACAACACACAAAGAATACAATACATAATTCATGAAGCTCATTGAAAAGAAATGTAATAAAAATGCAACCTCAATATGACTGCATATGCTGAAATATGAAAGGTACAGTGCAAAACAAACACTAAGTTAATGAGTCTTTCTTTGCGGAAAGAATAATGAACTTCTGAATCTTAAGTTCAGAAGTTAATTATTAAAGTTGCACCTCATAAACAATAGGTCAGAAAGTAACAAAATATAAAGAAAGCACTCTTCATTTAGATAGTTTTTACAAAGCATAATTAGAAAGAGGAATAGAAAAGAAGAATATGGTAAAGAAAAGCCATAATTTTAGAGTGGCATCCAATTCAGTAGAAGAAGAAAATGAAATTAGTAAAATATATATTTTTTTCAGTTTATTAAAAATACGAAAGCATCTGCTTTCTTTCATAAGAAGTGTGTATATGAGGGGGGATGGGTGGTTAGCTTTTAACATAACATACATAACACTGTAAAGAGAGGGTCAAATTATAAAGAATCATTTCCAGCTATGATTAGTCACTTTACTGCAATTTTCTAACAGGGGACATTGGTGATTTCTGTAACTATATGATTATAACTGTTGCACTTTGTGCTATTGTTATGAATCAAGCTGCCAAAGCTTTCTGCATTTCACCACTTTAAATGATTCCTGAAATTAACTAGACTATAAGCTTTTTCTAAAAAACCCTAAATCTATCTGGAACGTTCTTTTAATTTATGTATTTGCTCTTTTTGTAGCTGACTTTTTTTTTTTTAATTGTAATTATGATGCCAATAAAATTCTTTTAAAACCTTTATCTTTCCACGAGAATGTCCTTTTAGCATGGTTATTGGTTTATAAGCATAACTTCTCACCACATAACCATCATTTAGAACATAGATATACAATTAAAAACATACAGCACTTTTTGTGACAAATGTTTTAATGATCATGTCCTACTAGTGGGTCAGTTGGTGAATAGATAGGTACAAAAACTGCCATTAGTCCCATTCCTTCAGGGACTTTCCCATCTACCTCCATCGCTCTCCCTGATCCAACTCACTCAACAGTGGAGAAAATCCTATTACTTCTGATCCAGAAGATCCAGGCTCCTCAGAGTTCATTTACAATTATATTCAAATACTTTTAAAACTTTGTAAGAATTATCTGATTATTGGGGTGTGCTGTGGTGGCGCAGGGGTTAAGCACACCCCACATATGGAGGCCTTAGTCCTTGACGCAGCTGTCGCAGGTTTAATTCCTGGTCTTGGCGACCTTTGCTGCATTTCTTCCCCCTTCTTTCATTAACCACTTTCCTGTTAATTAACTATCAAATAAAGACCACTAGAGCCCCCCCCAAAAAAGAATTATCTGATCATTTTTTCAAAATACGCTGAAACCCAAGACATGTTTCTCTTTTTTTTAAAACCCCCCCACAAACATAAGTCTGTGATGCATTTTACTGTCATCACCCTTTTATCACACAGCACACAGTCTTAAGTAATCTCCGCATCATCAACATACACACATCCGTTGTAGTGGTAATTGCGTAACAGCAGCTCCACAAGCTGGCAGGGCAGAGAAACGTTCAAGAGTATCAGGACCATGTACCTAAAAACATGCAAACATAAAAACCCCAAGTAGAGCATTCAGTACGATACAATGTTGTGTTTTCTGGCTTGATGTTTCTTTTTTTTTTTTTTTTTTTTTTATTGATAAGTGAACTCTCATCAGTTGATAAAAGGGTTTTGAATGCTTTACTACCAAAAGAAAAAAAAACTGTTCAGTTGATTTTGGGAAAGGTCCTATTGTTATTTGTGAAGCAAAAACTAATAAAAACAATTGTTTGTCTGTAAAGTTTCTATTTTGACAATTTGTATTGAAAATGCTCACTTAGATGACACATATTAACAACATGTTAATATTTAAAAAGTTATAGTCACCATGACTGAGAAAACTTTTGAACATTTCTTGTGGTATTTTCTGAATACCAATAGAAAAGAAGCAGCAATGACCAAATGTACCTGCAACAAAAAGAGTCTAGTAAAGGCAACCAGATTGTCACACTGGAATAGAAAATAATCCAGCTAAATAATGAAGCTGACACAAATTATACATTAAATTAAATCCAATGGAAAAATATACAATGTGTAAGAAAGTTTTTTTTATATATATAAAAAGTATTTTGAAACTATAACTGGTTGAAAAAGAAGCAAAGCATGAATGCCAAAAGTAGTTGTAACATTTGAAAATGTGCGTATCACTTTCCCACAATCTGCGGCTGTGGGGCCCAAAATAAAGCAGAAAAAGAAGCACACATACATTTTCCGGAATAAAAATAAAAAATCATCAAATTCTGAGGGGAATTGAGAGTGCAGGAATTGAGAGTTAATCCGCGGATTAATTAGTTCCTCTGTCATCAAATGCAGTGAGAGTGCCAGAAATAAGCAAACACACAGAAGCAGCAAACCTTTGTGCAAAAGTTATCAAGTGTGAGTTTTTCAGGCAGATCATTTTTATCAATGTGCTCAACAGCTGGAGATTGGTACTATAAATGTACTGAAGATGCAAAAATAAATTTCTCAGCAAAGTGTTTAGGTTAGATTTTTTGTTCACATATTTGCTGCATTTTTTTCAAGACAGATGGAAGACATTTATAAAAATATTTAGACTCAACTAGATTTAAAAAATTAATTGAAATATTATAGATGTGTAGATATCCCTGTTTATAATTTTATCTCACCATTTCAACTGACCTCTACGGTAAAAACAATATGCATTTTTAAGTGATACGTTTCCTTTAAGGAAACACAATAGCTGTTTATGCATTGTGAAACTTTACCAGAGAAAAGACATGGTCACCTCTGACGTCTGACTTCCTCAAATGATAAGAGGTATCACTGGATGCCTTTTTCCTGAATGCTATTTCTGCAGATCTGACAGTCAAGCACAGGAGCAACATCCATCCAGACAATGGAGAACATCTACGCCAATGAATCCATTGAAGTTTTCCCTAAAGGTACACCAATGACCCTAGGAGAAAATAATGATTGGAGAAAAGAGCAAGGTGGATATATGGTTTTGTTTTTTTCAGCCAGTGTTAAATGTCAAATTGTGTTTGATTCCCATTTCTTTTTTGTTAAGGTTTAGAAAACTCTAAAAAGAGAGTTTATGTCGGTGTTATCATCATACTGGGGCTCCTCACTACTTTCCTGCTGGCTGGACTGATCTTCGTTCTTATCCGCTGTGAGTCTGGTTCTCCAAAATCAATGCCTTCATTCTTAACTGTCTTCATATAAACAGAATAAAGTCTGTGCTGCTTCCCTTTCATATCAAGCTCTTCTTCCTCAAACATAACAATGTAAACTTATTTTTAAAGCAGAAAGCGTGATGTGCAGATTCCAGGCTGCAGACCTCACCAACAGGGATAGCCTACAGTCAGCATAGACCAGTATGAGATTCTCATAATGACGCTGAGGTGTATTGAAAGTTTTATAACTTGCCTCAAGCTAAGTGAAGAAGTGAAGACACAGACTTAGATGATCCCAGGCAATCAAAGCCAATAGAAAAGTTTCCCCCAAAAAAGTACAGTCATTGTCACACAAACATATTTCCATTTTTGGCACCATTATGCATAACCATATGTGTTCTCATCTTAACTTGTCTTTGAGTTGTTTGGTGCTATGTGTTCATGTTTTCTGATTTGTTTTGAAAGCTGCAATTTCTGTATCCTTGTTCTGTTTACTATTATGTATATGCATGTTGTACTCCAGTTATCCACTGGGGGCACTGAGAGCGAGTTCTTTTGTGTAGGCAGCACCGTGCTGAAGAAGAAGCGGCACCTGTAAATTAGCAATAAAGTGAACACAGCTATTCAACGAAAAGAAGTGTGTTTCATTGTGAACATGAGTACTGAACAAGAAAACACAGCACCATATCACTTACGTGTGTTGAAACTTTGAGTTCATTATGAATGTTTGTTCGTTTTAGGTCATCAAACTGGCAATTTGGTGGCAGATTTCTCCATCAAGCTTTCTTCGGCGACTCAAGAGAAAGACCGACTGAATGCCAACCTCACTGACATGAATGAAGAGCTGAGCAGGCTTAGACAAAGTAAGTCCTCTGCTGCTTGTGGGAATGCTTGTTTAGGGCGCTTTGCACGTCAGTTTCCGCGTTCGAGGAAAAGCGGCTCGGTCGTTTCCGGTGTATAGAAAATGGCATTTTACTCTAGGTGCTTGCGAAACTTACCCAAGGTAACAATGGGGTATATGCCACGGACTTCCGTTTTAGCACTTCCGCATTTTTTTTCCACATAGCCTGCTTCCGGTGCACAGGTCACTCTGTGTTAGAGATGGAGTTTTTCACTTGTTCCTTGCTGGATTTGCCCACAGTAACCGTTAACCATTTTAAAAACAGAAAGCAGCAGGAGGATGTAACTTCATAACCTCATTCTCTAAGCAGAATCTCAGAGGGAAAAAAAGTCTGAAACCCAGCAATTGATCTTTTTTTTTTTTACTTAACGTGAAATTTGTCACTAAAACCATGTAATAAAAGTTTGAGAAAATGTCTTTATTGATGTAATGCTGCATCTAAAAAATATTGCCAGAGCTTCACCTTTTTGACGTTTTGTTATGTTACAGCCTCATTGCTAATTAACTAATTACTCACACACAAATACCTCATTATAAAAATGTGGAAAAACATTTTAGAGGGTTTTACATACTTACTATTGTCAGCATTTGATATTGGTCAGAAATGTAGAGAAATTAGTAATTTTGGATGTTTCTTTTAGAGGAGGGATGTCCTGCAGGATGGACGAGGTTCTACGGTTCTTGTTATCTTGTGTATGGATGCGGTTCCTGGGAAGAAGCCAGAGAATACTGTGTGAAGAAGAACGCCCATCTGGTGGTGATAAACAGTGCAGAAGAACAGGTACTGGGTTCTGTTACTGGGAAACATTTTTTTTTTCTTATGACACTTTGTGTTGTTCCGTGGTCTTCCACGTTTTGATGTTGTGAAGAGCTACAGAAAAAAATGTTTAGTGATTATTTGATTGTTTCTGGAGCTACACAATTAAATGCTTAGTTGCCATCACAATATCAGTGTTTGCAATATTGTAATGGATGCTTGGAAGCAATTCTTGCAAGTACTTCATATTTCAAGTGCTATGCATTCAAACTTTGCATGCCCGTAATGTATTTGGCCAGTTGAATGAATTTTGGCTCTAGCTCAGAAAAATGTTTCCTGTTTTAGTTGTTGAGGAATCGGCTCTTCCTGTGATTCACAGTTTTTAAGGAATTTTGATCAACTGCAGATAAAAATCTAAAATATGTAGCCTAATCTAAGGTGGACATGATTAATCCACCCTGATCTAAGATTTGTTAAAACACATTTAGAGATGAATAAAACCTACATTTTATATGTAAAACCCCTGCACCCCCAAAAAACAAAAAACATTTTCAATATCTTTGCTTAGTTTTAGAAGCAGATAAGATTGAGTGAGGTAAAAAAATAAAAGAAAATACAAATGCCTACTTTGCATAAGTAGTATAGTTCGTAATATTTATAAACGAAAGGATGGGAAAAGGTACCATTTATGCATTTAAACGCTCACCACTAAACTGCATGTAATGTAATGTAGTTCAAACTAAATGTATTTGTTGTACATTTGGCAGAACTTTGTGGCTTCGTACACTGAGGATTCAGTTTGGATTGGTTTGAATGACAAACAAACTGAGGGTACCTGGCAGTGGGTTGATGGATCTTCTCCGTCTCTGACGTAAGTTTTATTCCTTTATTTCTTTTGTGGTTCAGTGTTGAACGTTAAAAAATATGGATTTTTCTTAGTTTACACTTTGGCTTCTGTTTTGAGGAATATTTGACGCACGAAGACAATAAAAAATGTGTAAATTTTTATTAATATTTATTTTCGGATTATTACCCTCTTTATTTTTCTTAGTCCATAAGAATAGACTGGACAGAGATAGAAATATGCTTCAAATCAAGCATGTTGTTTAAGACTGAGAGCTTTAAATCTTACTCCTGAGCAAAGTTTTAACAAAGCCAAGAATTAACCCCAGTAATTAGTTCAACAATCAACACGAATGAGCTAAAGTAGTATACTTTAGATGTGTGGGGACAAACATCTATGCAAAAAGACGATGTTGATTAGCTTCAGATTAGCTCAGAAGCATGTAGCTTCATGAAATGGTTCTCTGTGGTCGAGCAACCGCATCCAAGACTTAGAGTCTGTCTACACTGAGACGATTTTAGGTGGAGACACAAAGGTATTTTGTTATTTATGCTGCGTGTCCCTAAAGTAATTCCTTTGTTTTTATTCCTTCATAACATAAGGTGATTACGGTGATTCTCTTTTCTTTAATGTTCAGGTTCTGGTGGAAGAATCAGCCTGATAATGGCGGTAAAGGCTCTGGAGCTGTAGAGGAAGACTGTGCACTCATCAGAACTGATGACTTGTGGAACGACCTTCAATGTTCTCAGTCTCTGCACTGGATCTGTGAAAAAGAAATGACACAGATCATCTAAATAAGCATTTTTAACTGCTTTATAGCACAGACCAATATGCCATTATGATCTGTTATTAAATAGACGCAGCTTGAAGTGGCTTTTTCAAGCATATTGTTTAATTTTGTATGTACATGTATATGTTAATAATCAGAAACATTCCTTACGAAACTTGACCCATTTAAAAAAACTAAACATCACTGGTAGAAAAATCAGCAATTGGTGGAAATGTTTAAGTAAAAATATTTGAACTATTAATCTATTAATATGATTAGTTTTTAAAAATCCTTTCCAACAATCTAACATTCATTATACAATCAGTTATGATGTCTCCTCTGCTCTGATCCGTCTGTTTAGTGGCATTAAACGGATGCATGTTGTAGCAATATCAATATTTTACAGGAAGTTACTACTTCAAGGAAGAAGATTAAATCTGCTGGTGTTATTTTTGAATTTTGAATGCAAGTCTTGCATTTATATAATAATGCTTTTTCAGGATTGCTCAATAAAAATATGTATTTCTATGTCATATGCAGTAATGCTTCTGTCTGATGCATTTTCTTCCATTTCCAATAATCAACAAAATCAGTGTTTTGAATGTTACCCATGCACACTGCTTTAAAAAAAAAAAAAAACATCTGTACCTTTATCTTCAATAACTTTACAAACATGTTTAGCTTGCAGGAATACTTTCTCCAACACTGGCCTCCAAAATGTTTGAAAAAGTTGGACATTTTCAATTCATTTGTTTTCTCTCTCCTTTTTTAACATTTCTAGGTGTTTGTCTGGAGGTCTGTCTGTGCCCCTCAATGATATTTAACAAACAAAAACAGTTTGGTTAAATAAGCTGCTCTGGCTAAAATAATTATTTTTATTAACCTATTCTCATCCTTTCCTTGCCTCTGCCTCCATGTCCTTATGCATCAAAACTTCTGCTCTCTTTCAAAGTCTCTGTGCTCTCTCAAATCTTTACCACATATGTCCTTAGTTGTACCCGACCCATTGTGGGTGGAGAGACGGGCGTGAAACTGGGCCCTCCTATCAATTGATTGGGCATAAATATTTTTTTCAACATAGACCCATTTGTTAAATGAAACGCAGGTCCAACATGTAGTGAAAAGATCGACACTGGGCCATTCAGACTGAGGGTTTTTTTTGGCACTTTGGCAAAAAAAAAAAAAAGGTTTGGGTCACATTTTCCTTCTTCGGTGACGGTGCCATCCTCTGTCTGCACAAACTCTACCAGATAAACACACTTATTTTCAAGTAATTTGCTTTTGTGTAAATCCTTTTTTACTAGTTCACCACATCTTCGTCTCAGTTCACGACTTGTGTGAATTAAATGTGAACAGCCCAGAGTTCACACATCTCAAAACCAGACACACACACTCTTTGTGCTGATGCACTTCGGTCTTGTCAGTAAAATCTTTTTTTTTGTGTGTCTTTTTCACATCTACTGCGTTTGTTGGTGAACAGCTTAGAGCTGCGATGGTAAAGTTTTAGTGCAGACTTTTACTCTGTGCGACTTACTTCCTCAAACTTTGATTCTAACACCATGTTGTCCCACAGCGCTCCAACCACACTCTCATAGTATTCAGTTTGGCTGCTGGTTGCAGATCTGGCTGGAAAGACAATATTCAGCTTCCTTTTCAAGCAATGGAGGATATATATGTTAATGTTCAACGTGTCAAACCTGTTCCCCAAATTCCTGCACCAAATTACCCAGGTAAGTATGACATAATCCACAGAAACAAATGTGTTTAGTCATTATTTTTCAGTAGAATCATGTGTATTTTTTTTTTAAATCTTTGCTAAGGTTCAAGCAGCTCTGAGAAGAGGCTCTATTTAGGTATTATTATTGCTTTTGGGCTCCTTAATGTTTCCCTCCTGGCTGGACTGGTCGTCCTTGGTGTCTACTGTGAGTCTGACTGCCTTTGGTTTATCCTCCGACTGTCTTTAGCCTAGTTATGAACCTTTTGCTGCTGTCTTTTGGATTTCTTCAGCCTCTTTTGATTAAATCTAGTCAAAATAACTACTTCTTGAAATGGCATATTTCACCAATTCAGTGGTGAAAACTATTTAAGATGTGAAAGTTTACAACGGAAGAACAGCTTGTTTCCAGTTTGAACATTTCTGATAAGTGAGAGCTGAAAGGACATGCTGCAAAACTTTGTTGGAAAAAGTCAGAAAGCATCGCCTCAGTAGCAGAAGCTTCATTTTTTGTTTTTTGTTTTTGTTTTGAAAGAGGTTAATGTCATACCAAAGTCAGTCCCTGGTCTGCTGCATGTCTTTCTTTGTACTGGTTGTGTGCTAATTTCCTTAAACTGTCTTCCAGAATGACATAATGTGGGACTTTAGCTTAAATATTATGTGTGCTCAAATTTACTACATGTATGTTTTTTTTTAAAGCAACATATTCTGCTGTCTGTAGATCATAACACAGGTGATATGGCAGCAGGTCTCAGCGCCAGCGGCAATCAGACCGAGTGTCAACAGGACGACAATAACAGGTTGTCATCTCTGATTGAGGAGAGAGACCAGCTGAATGCCAACCTCACTGCAATTACTCAAGAGCTGATGAAGCTTCGAGGTTCGTCCAGACAGCTTCACTTCTTTCATGATCGTGTTCTGGTACTGGACGCCGAGGCTGATTGGTGATGGGAACAATTTTCCGAAGAGGAATTGTCGATTAATGATTTATAAGATCTAATTGAGTTCCAATCGACGTCTGCTTAGGCCTGCTTTTAGTGTTGTAGTCTCACAGCAGATATATTACCTTGACACTAACAAAGACACATGGGGACAGGTCATCTGGAAAATGATGGACAGGGAGAGCCTGACTGAAAGTACCTGGTTGCCAGACAAATTTTGGGATTTGTTTTGTCATTGTTTACATTTATGTCGCAGCGATCAGCTGATGCTGTCACATAGAAACGGCGATCACTCCCCTAAGACGCGTAGAGGAAATAAAATAAAATTCCAAAAGAAATTAGCAACGCGCGGTGATTTGGGTAAGAAACTTTAATCTGATTACTAGATTTGAATTAGCAATGCGTTAGATGACTCGTTCCTGAAAAAGTGGTCTGATGTCAGTGTGACTCGTCACAAAGTAACAAAAGTAACACTGACATCGCCGATAGTCTGGTCACCCTGAAGTAGAGTCAGATCATTCAATCAATCAATCAAATTTTATTTGCATAGCACATTTCGCTTTACATAATTAAAAAACAAAATAAAAACAGCATGTGACATTGAATAAACAGTAAGAAAGAGAAAGAGAAAATATTAAAAAAAAAAGAAAAGATAAAAACGTACTTTTGTTACGGAATTTAAGCGCCTGTCGTCGCCGGACTCCGCCGTCCGATTAACACGGGTATTATCCAGGCCCCGTTGCCTAACAGGACAAGGTCTCCTTGCAGCACCAGGCTCCGTCCACCTGTCACGCGAATTTTTGCGCTAGGACTTTGCTGTCCTACTCGGATTTTTGGGCATTATTTTTACCTGTTAAGAGTCTAGAATTTACAGGCTTTTACTGAGCGCGCAATGACAATCCCTCGCCACTTTTACATAAATAGATAAAAAGTAAAGATAAAAACA
>NW_006799958.1:2243468-2256769 GCF_000485575.1 Poecilia formosa | reverse complement strand
TGAAGATGGCGGAGTCAAACCAGAATGGGAAAGAAAAATGGTCCAAAGAAAGTCCGGTGTGGGATGCAAAATGCATTTTATCCGATTCTGTTTTGAAATATAAACACCTGACAAACTCCTTAAGAATCACCTTCATTCAGCCGAGCTGCATGACGGAGAAGAGTCGGCTCTATTAAAAACATCTATGAGTTAACAACTTTCTATTTCTATTCAGTGCCCTAATAGCTCCCTGTGTCGAAGTTTAGAAAGGTGACAAAACCACATTTTCTATTAATTTAGTCAGTATTAAATAGAACGGACACGAAATACAGATTTTTTTTTTTAGCATATTATGAAATTTTAGCCATTCGTGTTATTGAAAGACTGTCAGGCCTCTCGATACAATAGAAAACTCTGTTTTTTATTCTTTTAGAGTCAACATGTCCCACAGGATGGATAATGCCCGGCGTTTCCTGTTACTATTTCTCTAACGAAGCCGGTTCCTGGGATGAAGGCAGGAGGGACTGCATTCGCAGAGGAGCAGATCTGCTAGTGATGAACAACGCAGAAGAGAAGGTGCTGCGTTCTCTTTATTAGACAGATACATTTTATTTGTGTGCAAAATAAGTCCTTAAGTTTCTTAAATCTTTAATGTTACGTCATATGCTCTTCTATTAGGGAAAAAAAAAAGTAATGCAAGCATTCACACCTCTTGAATGTTCAATATTTTTGTCCTGTTATAGCATACATGTCAGGGTGTAATTCTGGGTGTTGGTGTCATCGACACTTAACCAAAGTAGCACATGACTGAAGTGTTAGTGAAGTGATGCATGGTTTGCTCATTTCTTTGCAACTAAAATCTGAAAGTGCAGCGTAGTTATGTTTGTATTCTGAGTCGATACTTTTTAGAGCCAGTCGTTTGATCCAATTACAGCTGGAGTCTTTTGAGGTACGTCTACCAGATTTAGACGATTATAGACTGAGAAGGACACAAGTGTATCGCCGACCGGTCTGCTGTGTTCCTTGTTTGTTTACTAAATGTTTTACCACTGCAATTAAATCACATAGAAGTTGAGGGGGTCTAAACTGTTCAGTTGTTTTTTTTTTTTTGTCTTCTTAGAACCAGGTATCATTTCCCTTTTACTTCACAGTACTTTGTGTTTGTGCATCACATGACAACCCTGTGAAATACATTGAAGCTTGGTGTTTTTATAAGATAAACTGTAAAAAAAACAACAAAAAAACAGAAAGAAATAAAGGTGCTGAAGCTGAGGCTAATTTTGTGTCGTAAAGTCAGTCAGTTTGGTCTGTATAATAAATTTTTAAATGATTAAAATGAGTAAAAATAAATAAATTAAAAGGGGGAAAATGTGGGGGAAAAAAATGCATTTCTTTTTGTTGAAATAATTGATTTTTTTGCTCATATGGTCCACATAGACTTATTTGTAGACAGTATTTCAATCTGGAGAAACTCACATGGAGAAAAAACATCAGTTAGAAGGATTTATTAGACTGCGTTCTTTTTTCGGCTCTCGGGCCCGGCTGAAGACGTTCGTGCTGAGCATCATCAAGCGATTTGGTGATCGGCTAGGGCCGGAGCTCAGGGTAGTCTTATCCCCTGGGCCCGGACACTGGTGGTGGAGAAAAGTCTAGGAAGGAGGGAACACGGAGGTGCTCATCTGGACGAAGGTGGAGATGGGGAGGAGGTGGGTCAAAGCGCGGCTGAAAGCTGAAGAGCCCGGCTTTGTTGGTGCTTTTGAAGGAACTCTTGCGAGGAGATTGGCTGGAGTGGCTGAGCGCCGGTGCTTGTTGATTGAAGCGTGGGCGTGGTAATGGAAGAGGCCGGCGAGTTGGTTTTACACTTTTACACTTTTAAGGTTCCATTTGGCATAAATTTCTAAAGGTTTCAAACACGTTACATAGTTTTGTGCCTTATTTGACAGACATTCCTTGCTGCACTCATCAAGCAGGAAGCTTGGATTGGTTTAAATGATAAAGAAACTGAGGGCTCCTGGAAATGGGTTGATGGAACCTCCCCAGAGTTCAAGTAAGTGATTAATTATTTGATTCAGTGATGATAGGGACAAACACAGACATGTAGTTTTATTTCTGTGCTTTAAAGCACAATCTCAGCTGTATGTTTGTGTCTGTTGTCGCGACGTATGAAACAAGGTCTAATTCTGTTTGTCACAATTTTAACAGGAACTGGCTGGGCTCTCAGCCTGATAATGGAGGAACAAGTGGAAGATGGGGTGAGGAGGACTGTGTACATGTCAATAAGGACGGCAAAGAGTCTTGGAACGATTTGTCATGTGATGCTGCTAAACACTGGATCTGTGAAAAAGTGCTGAAACTGGCTGTTTGAAAAAAAAGTCTGCATGTATAATGTTTTTGATTTTATTCTTGAGTTTTAAGTATTCCCTATCTAAAGATAAAGCTTTTATAAAGTGCTTTAATAGTCCTGCTTCTAGTTACAATGAATTTAAATTTTACAATAAACTCTATTTTCTGCTTTCTGCCTGTTCACTGTTTATTACAATTTCCAATGTCAAAAATAAAGAGGCGATTTGTGCACAGTAACCCACCTGCAGTATTAACAGGTGTCTGTCTGTGTGATTTAATGCTTCAGGTACTCAGCTTTATGTGAAATAAAGAGAGTGTAATTTGCAAGGAAAAGCAACATGACAGAGGAAGTATTCAAATTATTTGTTTGACAGAGATCAGAGAGCGCCATCTGCTGGAGTATGTAGTGATATGAAAACTGATGCATGGCAGATGATACTGAACGGGGCATTTCATATTCCAGTGAACAAGTAAAGCAAAAGAAAATCACCACTTCATGCAGAAAAATGCATGCAGACTGTGTCAGTTGGGGGTTTAGTAGTTGTAATATTGACAAATTTATTCATATTTGAGGATTACCTCACTGATTTCAGAGAACCATGTCTAGTATTGCTGTTAAGGAACTAGAACATAGAAATATGTTTATGTGCAGATAATGTTCTTATTCTGTCTAACCCAGACTGCAGTTTGTCTTTACATGCCTGGATTAACTCAGTACATAGCATTTTGACTAAAAATCTGGAGGTTTAGAGTCCTTGTCAAACGGTGTTTTGACTAAAAGTCTAAGGACTTTCCCTCTGGGAAAGAAGCCCAGAGGGTTAGAGTCCCAGTTGACGGTGTTTCAACTAAAAACCTAGAGGTTGGAGTCCTTGTCAAATGGCGTTTTTGACTAAAGTCCCAGACGGTTAGAGTCCTAAAAGTGGTGCAGGTGCATTTAACTGAAGTCCTAAAAGGGGTGCAGGTTTTAATGTTTTTATCTCTTTTAATCTTTTTTTTTTTTAAAAAAATCTTTCACTTTCTTGCTGTTTATTCAATGTCACATGCTGTTTTTTTTAATTATGTAAAGCACTTTGAAATGCCTTGCTGCTGAAATGTGCTATACAAATAAAATTTGATTGATTGATTGATTGACGAAGTACAAAAATAAAAAATGAAACAACAAAAATGACTCTTGGGACTCTTGGATGCACCCAACGACTTAGTTGTCGTTGAATCGTTGTCCTCCATGACGTGTGGGTTGTGTCTACATTGTGATGCATTACTTTCTCTGGTGAGGTCAGAATGAACGGAACACTTTTATTTTTCTGTATTATTTCATTACAGGATGAATGATCATAAGCTTTTAGATTTAAAGACAACATTTAAAAGCTTATAAACACACACTGACAAATTTCGTTGTCAGTTTAGGTAGAAAATTCTTATTTCACTGCAGATTTGCTGTGTTTACATTTCCATAATGGTTTGAATTGATGCAGATGAATTATGTTTGAGTCGTTAAATGTTTATCTTCTAGTCTGTCGTTTCATACGACTAATTTAAAGGCATCACTATAACTAATACTTCAATAACTTAGGTATGAAGACATCAGAGTTATTCATAAATGAGGCATTTGGCTGGCTTTGCAGCATTTTGAAGTTCATGTTGGTTCAACAAGTTCTGTTATAGTCTATACAGACCATAACCCATCAGTCTTCCCGAACAGTATGTATAACCACAACCAGCGGTTAATGCGGTGGGCTTTGCTGGCCCAAGAATATAACCTGGACATCAGACATAAGAAAGGGGCTGAAAATGTGATAGCTGATGTACTTTCCAGGATCTAGTGCTGTTTACCTTACTGTAGTACAAATGATGTAAGTTGATGAAATATCATTTCATGAAGGATTTTAAGGGGGAGGGTGTTACGGTCACTGACCTCTAGGGGCTCTCTTCATTAGAGAGCTCTCTTGTTTTGTGTTTCAGTTTTACCTGGCTGCCACAGGTGGAATGTGTTGGAGCTCGTCAGCCATCCAATAAGAAGCTCCCTACAAGAGATGTCAGGCCCCTTTCCTCTCTCCTTGGGCCCTGATCTGTATTGATCTTGTCTGTAAGCTGGCTGTTTGCGGAAGCTTGGCTGATGTTGCTGTGAGCATTTTGTGACAAATCAAGTGTGTAACCCAAAACCTTATTTCTTTCACAGTGGAAGCTGGAGGGGGTTCTCTGCCTTTTTTGTTTAACTGTTTTCTCCTGTTTTGATGATTAGCCAGGGAGCTCAGGTTTTGTATTTTTCTTTACTTTCACCTCTAGCAAGTTATTATTTCATAGTTAGAAGGGGGTGTTTTGTTTATTATTTTGGCCTTGGAGACCCTGAAGCTCAAAGCTTCCGTGTTGTTTTTCTTGTTTGGTTTGCTCCTGTGATTGAGTTTTTTTCCTACCTGCACTGTAAATAAACCCTTTTGTTGCGGATATCGACTGTTTAGGTTACTTCTTCTTTTGTGTTACACCCAGTGCCAGAATTTACCCATAGTGGTCTTGGGGAGGGGGTTGTAACAGATGTCCTTGTAATGTTTTAACAGAATTCAGGCATTCCCTGTTTAATATTTGGTATTTCTGCCTATACAATGCATACTGCTGCTTTAAATATGTTTGCTTTTAAAACTAAAATTCTAACACTTCATTTTAATTTTCAGCAGTTGTGAAAATGTTTTCCCATCCCAATTTTTTATATATTTTTTTGGTTTATATGCCAATCTCAAACATGGATAAACTGAATAGATGCAAACCTTTACATTTCATTAATGAAAGGACAAAGTCATGTAAATCACAGTGTATGGCCCAGTGTGGGTCTCAAAACCTAAAAACAGGTTGCCATGGAGACATTTTGTCCTGTTTGTTTGGTGAATTGTTTTAATCCAGCAACAATATGTCCTGTTTGGGTTTCTTTTTTTAGCCCACACACAGAAACACAATGAAAGCAGTTAAAGGTTTCACTGTTGAGTTATTTTGTTTTGTTGTTGTTTTTTTTTTGTTTGTATGCTCCAGCAACAGCTGTAATGTTTTAGATGCTAGAAAAGTTAAAATTTAAGTGAGATCTTGATGTTTCTATTTTAAATTAAGACACTTATTAAAGATTGATTTTTTTTTTTTTTTTAATTTATGTGGGAAATAAATTCTGAAGCTGATTTACTTGTATAAGGAAAATATTCTTTGCCTTGGTTTTATATTGTGAGATGTTATAGCATAAAACGGATAACTGCTGAACTGAAACATTACCTCTTGTTTTTCAGAATTTTTTCTACAATCACCAATGTGGAAACTTGGATTGGTTTGAACGATAAAGAAACTGAGGGATCCTGGAAGTGGGTCGATGGCTCTCCGCTGAGCCAGCTGTGAGTTTTCCGTTTTTTTTTCGTATTCGTTGCATTTTTACAAACTCCAAAAACGGATACAGTTTCTATTCGGGTATAAATAAAGATCTTTAATCGCCTTTAGCTGTTTCTGGTGTCTGAATGAAGCAGTTTACTTAACTTTCAGGATATTTCATCAGAGCTGGTGCTACTGTTCATCTCATTGAAGTGTAGAAAAATTCAGAGGCTTTAGAAAGGATTCAACAGTGATTAGTGAAAAGCAGTGAACATAAACATCATATTAACTGCACAATAAAATACCTATGCATGTTAAGCAAGGAAAATGTGGTGCTATGAGACATAAAACTAAAAATATGTAGCGAATTCAGGTTTCTCACATTGGGAACGCGAGTAAAACTTTTGTTCTTCTGAAAATCTAATCTTATCCCATTTTAAATATCTTCCTATTTATTTAGAAACTAAAACAGCGAACTAAGTTAGACATCCAAAAGAATTCAGAGGCTTTAAAAAAATCTTTATCAATAATCGATGTGTCGTAAAGGAAAGATCATTTTATAAAGAGTTCTCAAAGCCGTTACATCACATGGGAGAATTTTGTAAAATCATCTGCTTAACATTTATCTGCCAGTGTTACAATGTTTTTCATGCTCTTTTCTGTTCATCTTCGGCTACTGCGTTAACTGCTTTAACATTGCGTATATATTGTTAATACTATTTCTTTTTAAAAAACACAGTAAACTTGAAACATGGAAATTGATTCATGGCCAAATATTGAAAAAGAAAACCTCACAACCTCCACATTTTTAGAATTAGAGACGCATCCAGGCATGTTCAACTCTTATCTTTTTTTCCCCTTAACAAAGGAAGTGATTTTTTTTGTTGTTGTTGTTACATTGACCCAGTTTATATATTCTTTTGTTTTGAATAATATCCATGGCACTGTACGTGACAGGAGGTGTTGATGTTTTTCACAACGTGCTATGGACCCATAAATAAAACACACTTCTAGACAGTCTTAATGCAACCTAAGCATTAAAACTCCAATGCTTGATACATATTTCTTAAGCATTTAGAGATGCATATCTCAAGGAAAAAAACATAGACAGTGTGAAAGAGAAATAAAAAGAAGTTAATAACTAGATGAAAACTAAAGATAAAAACATTGAAGACATAAAAGATAAAGACATCAAAACCCACACTCTAACCCTAATTTAGCCATAAGCAACTCTAAACAGGTTTTAAGTTGAGATTTAAAGGCACCCAGTGTTTCAGCTGTTTTACAGTTTTCTGGAAGTTTATTCCAAATTTGTGGTGCATAGAAACTGAATGCTGCTTCTCCTCGCTTGGTTCTGGTTCTGGGGATGCAGAACCAGAAGATCTGAGGGGTCTAGACGGTTGGTACAGCAATAACAGATCTTTAATGTATTGTGGTGCTAAACCGTTCAGTGATTCATAAACTAACAGTATTTTAAAGTCTATTCTTTGAGCTACAGGGAGCCAGTGTAGGGACTTTGAAACTGGTGTGTAATACAAATATTTAGATTAAAATCCTAACATTATAAACATCCTGTGTTGTTCAAAACACAAAATATTTGTTTGTGCTTGACATTTGAAGTCATTTCTGTTTCCAGTCATTAAAGAATCAACTTGAATTTGGTTGAATGCAAAAAACAGAAGTATCCTGATGGCAGGTTGACCAAACTTCCCCAAATCTCACCAAAGTGTTTCCTTTTTTTTAACTCCGAGTGTAACCTATGAAGGGGTTTCTGTCCTTTAGTCCATACCACGTCAGCAACATTGAAGACTGGACTTTGGTTCTCTGTAAAACATTTATTTTCACAGTAAATGAGTTAATAGTTTAATTAGCAGCACCGTTTGTCAGTTGTTTGCACTAGCAGCTGGTAGTTTGGTAAAATGATGTTATCCATTGGAAAAACGCGTTAAGTAGCCAGGTTGTCACTTTTACTGCATTTCTCTCTGAAAATCTGAGTAAAATGTCTCATTTCATGTATTTAGCAGAAGAACATAGGACTTTAAAATTTGATTGTAGAGGGATAAATGCAGAAAGAAGTGAAGGAGAAACTGACTACAGTTTTGAGCGAGTGTGTGAGAGATTTAAACTCATGCATCAAAAACTATTATTTGTTTTCATAGATATATGCGCTAACATCAGTCTCACTGCGCATTCAGATTGGTGGCTCAAAAATAATGCCATAATTATCAGCAGCGTGAGACAGAAACTGCAGCATATGGTAAAAGTGTGACCGTTAAAACACAAGTGTGATAACCAGGGAGGTTGATGATTCTCCGTCAGAGCATTGCTAGTGATTTTTTTAAAATCCTCCTCATCCGCGCTGCATCCACTCTGTTTATCTGACCAGCCTAGCCTTCAGCACACAGCATAGACACACAGCTGGACCACAACCAGTCAGAGGAGTGAACAAACAATGATACAGACGTGAAGCAGTTCTAAAAAATATTGGTTACTCAACAAAACTCTTTCAGTGATTAACAATCTTCACCAGCTTCAGGATTTAAAGTGTGTGCAGAAAATTGTAGACCCAGCCTAATGCTTTTCCTTATTTTCAGGTAATCAATGAAAAATGTTATACATTTTGCTATAGACTGAAGTGTTACCAGTGAATTTGTATGTATGAAAATGAAGGCATTGTTGACATATTGACCTTTACTCACTTTTTCTTTTAATAACACGCTGCAGTTACTTTGAACGCCGCTCTCAAGTAGAGAAACTGTATTTAAAATATAGGAAGTTATTGTGTTAATGGTAAATGTCAAAAGCCATTTCTTTCTCTTCTAGGATCCAAAACCAAATGCATCCATTTCTACTGTGGGACATCAGAAGTTAAAGATTAAAACTGTGCATTATTTCGTTATGATGTTTAAAAAAATAAAATTATCCTCTTGTTTCCAGACTTGCCAAATTCTGGTGGTCCGGACAGCCTGATAACGGTGGCGGAGACCCACAGTGGAGAGAAGAGGACTGTGCATACATGATGGGGGACAAATCTTGGAACGATTGTAGATGCAATGATTCATTTTATTGGGCCTGTGAAAAAGATACAGTCTAATGTTTGGAAAATACGAGCATCTGCTTTAACATTGAGGCCATTTTGTCCTCCACTGCAGTCACCTGATAAAATCTTTTAGTGTTACATCGTAACACTAAAACGATGTTTAGTTACGATGCATCAGCGTCTTTCATACAGTCTTTTTCATGCGTTATTCTCCATTTGCAGATCAGGATTGACTTGTACTGCAACCCTTGTCTTGCATATAGGCTACTTAAGTATGTAGGATCTCCACTCAAACTCGCATCACTGGATTATAAGGCCAGACGTCTACCCAGCACATCATAGAAGACATGGCAAATATTTTAAGGACCCTTCATTTTGAAATGTAAAAGATTTGAAGAAACACATGAACTAACTGGCCATGTGCTTGTTTCACATCGTCACCCAGGAGATGGTAGTTTGGGTGAAAATTGGAGAAAATGTGTTGGAATATTTGCTAATATATGGCATTTTCACTCCAACTTGGTATATTTTGGCTGTCTCTATTTTTTTTTCAGCATTTTTTTCGTGTAATTTCTAACTTAGACCTGACCATTAAAAGAGCCGTCTGTGTCTCTGCTGAGCAGGTGTAGTGTGTCATTTTTAAGAATAATCTCAAGAATCTGATGTGTGTGTGTGTGTAAGCAGGAACCACAATGACGACCCGCCAAGTTGGGATTTTATTTATTTAGCAAGTCTTTTAGGTGAACTGTTCAAACTGTACATGTACTTTTGCTGCGAATGAGGAGTGTTGTGGATCTGCTCCTGTTTGTGGAGCTGCAGATTCACCACTAGAGGGCGCCATCAATCCTGTAGCTGCTGCTATTCACCAATCACTACTTCAGACCCACTGTGTTTAACCCTTGAGTTTTAATTTAATGCATCATATTCAAAATATTTGAGTTTGAATTCATTTTGTTATATTAAATGTTTCTTAAAGGATGCTGAGCAGGAGGTTTTTAAAGAAGTCTGAATGAGGTCCAGTGATCTTTGGGTGTCACACTAAAGAAAAATAAAGTGAACACAAACAACTGAGACTGACAATCATAAACACATGAAACATAAATAATTATGAAGTTATAGTTTATTTCTTAATGTGTTACTCATTAAAAAAATGAGTAATGATTAATCTGAGATGGTCTAGTATATTTTATTGAGCGGAGTGATTCTCCAAACCTCGTGGTGGAAAATGTTTTGCATATAAACTCCTATCACTGCCGTCCTGTGACATTACAGTACATCATTTGTATTTTTACGCTTTTAAGCTCCAGCACACCTCTGCTTTAAATGAGAACAAGATTAAAATTTCTTTAAATAAAATTCTAACGGTGAATCAAGGAAATGACGTGATCCGCCTACAGTATGAGTTATAAACGCACCTCACACAATCTTAAACAGCAAGCTGCTTAAAATTGTGTGTCTCTCCAACTCTGAGTCACCAGCAACAGTCTGGTCTTCAGCTTGAAAATATCTATGTGGCAATGTATTTTAAGGAAGCTGTGTGGTTGAAGTGTTACTTTCAGTTTGGGGTTCTTCAAGGACGTGTGCTCAGTCCTTTGCTCTTTAATCTACTTCATCTACTCCACATGATCCATTGCCAAACTCAGCAATGAACAACTCATGCACTTCATCAGCAATTCGACAGGAGTGAGACTCAGGAGAAGTAATGATGGAAATGTGTTTAGCTGATGTGGCGTAAACAATGTGCTACTTATTGTCAACACACTTTGTGGATTTGATAAGTAAAAACAGTTTATGGAGTGTTAATTCAGCAACTCTCTGCAGAGGATGAACTTTCTCAGCAGGCTGCAGCCAGAGCAAACTCCACCCTCCATCCTCACGATGGTTTCCTTTCAAACCATCACACCAAGCTGCACCACATTTTGGTCAAACAGTTGTAGTACAGCTGACAAGCAAACACTGTGATCGACGGAGAGAAACAATGAGAGAGTCAAACAAGTCTCACTTCCTTTCTCTGATGCAATTTTCATATTAAAATATTAAAAGGATGTCCTATGTGACACTCCTCGCCCCACAGCTGTCGCTTACGAGAGGGAGTGGCCTGGATAAAAATAAAATGCCAAGTTGCTTCAGGAAACTTTCTCTGCTTTTCACCTGGATTAAACACTTTCATATCAATATATTTTTATGACAAGAGGAATGGCCTGACATTTCTAGAGATATTTTGAAAGAAATATAAAATGTAACAACAAATTGTAACTGTAATTGTAATTAATCAGAACTTTTCTAGTGGACTGTCTTTATATGCAAATGTGTTTTCCGTCTCATTTTGTGCTTGAGTTCTTTGTGTTACTACCCGAGTTGAAGTCTGTTATGTTGACCACTGTTTTTGGTCCAATTCATCATTTGTTGAAATATTGTTTTTTAACCTTTGTTAAAATAAATTAAGGATATTTTTTAAACTACTCAGTATCTCTCTGGCTGGTAGGTGTTAACCCCTCACACTAGTCTACAGTCTCGCATGACAAATTTTAACTCGAAAAAATACTTTTCTTTCTCAGAACTTGTAACTTCCTGCTCATGTCACACTCAGTTTCACAATACGCATAAACTTCTGGTTTTGCTGCAGATTCAACCAAAAGGTTAGCATCTGTCAAAGCAATGGAGGAAATCTATATGAACGTTGATCCTGTGAAAACGGTCTGCCAAATTCCCGTTACAAAAAATGAAGGTAAGAACAACACGAGAAAGAGAAGCATGCATATATTTTGTTGTTATTATGTGGCAGAAATGAATGTCATTGAAATGGATTTCCTTTGTGAAGGTTCTGGCAGATCCAAGAAGAGGCTCTATGTGGGTGTTATCATCTCTCTGGGGATCCTGAATGTTTTCCTGCTGATTGGACTCATCAGCCTTGGTGTTTTCTGTGAGTTTTGTTGTCATATGTTTAACTGTCATCAGCTTGTTCTTTATTTTTAAAGGCAGAAAATAAAAATTATTCTCTCATCAAAATCTAGAGTGGTTTAACTATTCTCAGCTTTACAACCAACTTTTTAAGCTAAAGTTAAATGAATAGTTCTTATTAAGCTTTTCTCTAATAATATACTTAAATTACTTTTAGCTCACGATGTAGGCAGCCTGGCAGCCGATCTCACCGACACCAAAGACAAGCTGACGGATCGTCTCCAGGTCAGCAATGACCGGCTTTCTGACATGACCAAAGAAAGAGACCGTCTGAACGCAACCCTCACGGAAATGTCTAACGAGATGAGCAGGCTCCAGAGTTTGTTGAAGAAAAGTAAGTCTTTAGGAGTTTGTGAGAAAACCTTATTTTATAAAGACAGATCTTTATAATGCAGGCTTTAGTTCCTTCCTGCAGGGTTTCACTTATTGCCTCCTCCTCCATCTGCTGGTATTTTATGTCTTTTTAACTGTTACTGGATCCTCCAAATAATCTGTTTATTGTTCCAATTTTAATGACTTGACAAATGGGTGATTAAGCAAAGTTGACTTCCTATTACTGTCATAATTAGTAAGCAGTGTTTAAAAAAAGATATTCTTTTATCTTTTAGAGAAAACCTGTCCTGCAGGATGGAGGATGTTCAGCTGTTCTTGTTATCTCCTCTCTGCATCGTCTGGCTCCTGGGATGAAGGCAGAGCAGACTGCAGGACCAGAGGAGGAGATCTGGTGGTGATAAATAATGATGATGAACAGGTGATGTGATTTTTCTTTCAGAGATTATTCATTTATGTTTGCAAATTAGATTAATATTTTTCTTTCATACTATAATATGAATATTGTGAAAGATGCTTCCTTATTGGCGCTAACCTTTTTATACAGACCACAGACATCATTAATCTATTATACTGTTACACATACAACATGCCTGTGTAATGCATATTGCTGTTTTGAATATGTTCACTTTTAAATCTTTCTCAGAAATACTTCACACACTGAAAATGCATCCGAAAAAATTCTAATACTTTAACGTGAACATTTTAATTTTAAACGGCACAGTCATGAAAAAGAGTCCGTCCCCTACAGATTTCAAACAAATTAATATCACATAAAGATAAACTCATGTGGTCCAGATGCAAGCAAAGTCCTGAAATCGCCTCTATTAAAGTTTCACAACTTGGTTTTAAATATTCTGCTATTAGAGCAGAATAATCTAGTCCAGGTTTTAGGTGTTGTAGTTTTTTAACTAGAGTAGATGAAAGACAATGAAAAATTAGGTGGAATTGCCCTTTAGCAATTTCCCGACTTAGACGCTGCATCTAACTTCAACTTTGTTTTTTTGCAACTTCATCTTTGTGTCTCAATCCGTGTATGGTTCGTTCATTGGTTTTTTCGTTTCAAAATAAGATTGCAAAAACAAAACTAGAAAATTCCTGCAGAAATTTTAAGGGGCCTGCCAAGTGTGTCAACCACTTTGACCCCAGCATTTCAAATTTGCTGTGAAAAATGGATATATGCATGTCTGACATACTTATCCCACCACTAGAACACAGTAACTGTAAATATTGTCAGGAGTATTATGACAATATTAGTCACCATTGAGAAGCAGGCTACAAACCCCAAGACAGGGAAATTCAATCT
>NW_006799958.1:2219654-2243155 GCF_000485575.1 Poecilia formosa | reverse complement strand
CTTTTCCGTTTTTAAAACCTAAATCTAAAAAAATGCAAAATCGAATAAATAGAAAATCAACAAAGTTTGAGTTTTGCTTTGCCATCTAAACAAAAATAAAATACGGTTGTTGTTTTAGTAGCGATACTGGAAATGAAGTAAGTCGCCAAAGAAGAATCACTTACAGTGGATGAAGACGGCATAAAAACAAACCATTCCTAAATAATAGGCAATGGCTGCACTTGAACCGTTTTCTGCATTGATTATCAAACTTTTTGAGAGAGGAAATACACTCTGAAATCAGTTATGCTTTGCGTCGCCATGTGTGTATTACCGCCACTACTGGTAACTGAAAAAGGTATGTGCCGGGAGTTCAGGTCTTCATTTCCGGTTCCGCCATAAGGTCCTGTTGAATTAACAACAAAATAAAAGCTCGTCTTGAACCATACACGGATTTGTCTCTTACCATAATATTCTCATCTGGGACATCTTTAGATGTCGTTAGGAAACGTTGTCAATCATCCTCTGTGTCTCTCGTTTAAACCGCACCACCTCTACCGGCATTGCAGAAACTCAACAAACATCCTTTTCACCCAAAAAGGGAACGCACAATTTTTCAAAAAAGTTTCTCAGGATCTCAAAAAAGTAAGTCAGGATAGCTTTTTTTTTGTCTTCTTTGTCTCAATGTCGCCTTAGGGACTCCGTGCCGTAGAGAACCGCTGAAAATAGCAAAAACAACTGCAAACTCGCTCCACAAAACAGAAGTGCTCCAGACCACTAGGGGGAGTCATACGAAGAATATTTTATTTCATTCCATTTCTTAAGCCCACACACTGAGACTGTGAAAAAAAGATGAAGATTTAGCTGTTTTTGTATTTATTTTTCTTCCGTACAACGAAGAAGTGTAGAACTAGCCTTAAAGAGATACAAACAGTTAAAGCTAAAGAGGGATTAGTTGTATTATTTAGAAAAAATGTTTTAATTAGTAGGTGAATAAATTCTGAAACCTTTAATAGAACAAAAATATTTTTTACTTTGGCTTTTGTCGTGATATGTTGCATTACATCTTTTTCTATTGACAGACATTTCTTTCTACGTTCACCAATAAAGAAACATGGATTGGTTTGAATGATAAAGAAACTGAGGGATCCTGGATGTGGGTCGATGGCACTCCGCTGTCCCAGCTGTGAGTTTTCCACTTTTTTCCTTATTCATTGCTGATGGCAAGAGCTCCAGTTCTACTGCTCCAAAACACAGTTGGTATTTAGGATTCACAAAGATCATGTGTTGCCTTTAGCTGTTTCAGGGGTTTGGCTCTTAAGAGCCAAAGAGAAAAAAATTAAGTATACAAGGGTCTGTGTGAATGTTTTTTTATTATTATTTTACATTTTCAATCTCCTTTGCTGTTATTGCTTCACCTTACTGTTACTGTCTTGATAGAAATTGTTGAAAATGTTTTTCCACAGCAGCAACGTTGATCTTTACAACAGCAACATCACAGTATAAACTCAATATACTCTTAGAAAAATGAAGAACTCCTCCATCAATCCTTCCTCATTACTGTTAACCTCCAGTAGGTAATGTTACCTGGTAGATGGAGGTAACATTACCTCCATCTCAGCTAGTAGCTAAGTTTACAAAGTTGGGACAAATTTAAGATTATAGGCCAGTCTATAACACAGTGCACTTTCAATTGATCATTTTTAACATCTGGAAACATTAAAATATTGCTTTATATGTGTCTATGCTTGTAAAAAGAGATGAATTTCTAAAGTATTGTTTTGTTACTCAATGGTTTTATTTAATTTAACGTTACCTACAGTAGTGAGTCCAGGTTTGAAGTGTTCATGTACAGTAACTTTTAAACTAGAGCAGATTAAGGTAATAAAAAATGAGGTGGAATTTCCCTTCAGCAGCTTCCTAAATCTGATGCTAAAATTGGAAGCAAACAGCAGCTTTGTAAGGGTCTCAGTGAAACATCAGTAGTGGTGTTGATGTCTGTTTTTGTTGTTACTGTGGAGCATGGCTGTGCAGAGATGTTTGGAGGGGCAGATAATCAAAGTTAGAAAATCATATTTTTTTTTTAAATCAAATTCTTGATGAAAATTTGCCTGAAAAATACATAATACTACCACTTTAATGGACAAAAAAAAAAGACTTGACCAAATGGCTCCATGGCCCCCTGATGAGCTTAGAATGTCAAAGTTCTTATCATTTTAAAATGCTAAAGATAAGCTGTGAAATTGTTTTCTTGTTTGCAGACTTACCAAATACTGGGCGACCACACAGCCTGATAATGGTGGTGGAGACCCACGGTGGGGGGAAGAGGACTGTGTGCATATCAGGACTTATGATAATGTGTTATGGAATGACCTGAAATGTTCTGCTTCTTTTCAGTGGGTCTGTGAAAAGGATCCAATCTAATGTTGGGAGTGTGTTAGTACGGAGCCCCCTAGGGGACATAGGGAAAAATGTTTCTTTTGCGTTACTTGGCAATATGTTTACTGCAATATTTCCTAGTCTACTTTGTATACAATCACAAATGTTGATTTAAAATTTCAAATATATAAACATTTGAGGAGCCTCAGTGAAAACCTGTTCATTATCAACCCTTTGGTGGAAAAAAAAAAAAACTGATTGAAAATCGATTTATTCACTGCGTGTTTATGTCTGTTTGTGTCAGGTTTAGATGGAAATGCACGTGAAAACTTAAAACCATTCAGACCAACACACACACACACACACACGCACACACGCACGCACGCACACACACACAAAACACAATCAAAACTGTCAGATGACTTAATATCCCGTGATAATAACTCAGAAATAGTCCAAATAGTTTGAACGTATTATTTTCTTTCTTTTCTACTTATGGAAAGTTTCTGTTTAGGTTTGTGGTGCATTTTTATCGTAAAGTAAAAGATACAAAACTTCAGATATGTCACAACGAGATATTAGCATACACAGAAAAACCTTATGTAACAGCAGAAAGTACGATGCCCACCGTAAAAAAAGCTTACAATATTCATTTGTGCCGCATGAACTGATCAGTACATTATTGCGAGGGAACGCAAAAGGGGAAAAAAATCTCTGTATGTTAGCTTTACAATTGAGACTAAGTTTAGTTTGCTCTGCTGTATGCTTGACCGCATTGTTGTCTGTGACTGCCCTCTAGTGGTCTCTGTGAATATAAACATGAAGGCCTGATTGTAATGACAGCAGTGTTGAAAATCCAAAGGGTGGCGCTAAAAACATCAAATAAAGAAATAAACAGCTCAGAACAGAAGAAAACAGAAGAAAAAAACCTACAAGACTTGTTTTAAGTATGACAGTGAGAAGAGATTATGTTTTTGACCCCTTTGTATTATTTCTCAGGAACCACAAGGACAAAAAACTGCATTATGTTTTTTTCCATCATCACCATGGACAGTAATCTGTCCATGGTGATGATGGCGTTGGAAAGTGTTGTACAGATGACATTAACTTGAAAAGTTGGATCTGTATGTTGTAATTTTTTGCGGCCGGCTTTTTAATACAATTAAATAGTAAACTTTCAAATTCTGGAAGTGTCATTTTGTTTTTTGTTTTTTTTTCTTCAGGTTCTGGTGATCATTCAGATTACAGATTACTTCTGAAAAAGAAATTATGAATCACTGAGAAAAAATGAAGTTCCTTCCTTCATTTCTTTCTTTGTTCATTTCTTTCTTTGTTCTTTTTCCAGGTTTTATTTCTTTAGTATAGTTTACTAAAGTCATTTTCCTTGAAGTCAGAACATCCTTGTGTGGTCTCTTTTAATGTTACCCCACCAAACCAGCCTGGTGGACNTTTTAGAGAAAACCTGTCCTGCAGGATGGAGGATGTTCAGCTGTTCTTGTTATCTCCTCTCTGCATCGTCTGGCTCCTGGGATGAAGGCAGAGCGGACTGCAGGAGCAGAGGAGGAGATCTGGTGGTGATAAATAATGATGATGAACAGGTGATGCTGTCTGCTAGTGAGAGATTATTCATTTATGTTTGCAAATGAGATTCATACTTTCCTTTAATAGTTTAATATGAATATTGTGGAACAAGATGTTTCCATATTGCCCCTAACCTTTTAGTACAATCTACATACTTCACCATTGTGTTATACTATTACATATACCACAATACCGCTGCCTATTTAGTGCATATTACCGTTTTGAAAAGGTTCAGTTTTAAATGTTTCTTATAAATATATAATACAGTGAAAATGCACACATAAAATTTTAATAGTTTAATGTGAACATTTTAATTTTGAACAATACTGTCGTGAAAAAAATGTCTGTCCCCTAGGGACTTCTTCTTTTCTGCTTATACGTCAAACATATTGATACCACATTAAGATAAACTGAGTAGATATTAACCTTAGCATTTCTGACTTTATTTATGAAAGGAAAAGATGTGCACACCAACCTTGAAGTCTCCAAGGTTTTTAGGTTCTCCAAACCTATAAACCAGGTTGTGTATCTGTGTTCAATAACAGGTAATGAGTTTGAGGTTTTTCATCACTGTGGAGGAATTTAAGCCCAATCTGGTTTGGTGAATTGTTTTAATTCAACCACATTGTGTCATATTTGGGTTCGAATTCTTTATTGACCTACACTGAAACACATTGTGTGTTTAGCTGTGTATTTTTATTTTTTCCATAAAGTAAAAAAATACGGAACTGGCTCGAAAGAAAAGGAATCTTTCAGATTAAAGATTCATTGTTTTATGAAGACAATGAGAAAAATTTGAATGTTTTATTTTTTAGGTGAATAAATTCTGAAATTTTAATAGAATTTTTTTTTTGACATAACATAAAGCAGATAACTGCTGTACTGAAACATTACTATTTTTTCTATAATGTTGACAGAATTTACTTTCTACAATCACCAATAAACAAACATGGATTGGTTTGAATGATAAAGAAACTGAGGGATCCTGGAAGTGGGTCGATGGCACTCCGCTGTCCCAGCTGTGAGTTTTCCACTTCTTTTCATATTCATTGCTGATAGCAAACGTAAAACTACACTTAAAAAAATAGGTGTTAAGGTTTTTCACATTAGGAAAATGAGTAAAACATTTATTCTTCTAATAAGCTCATCTTATCCAGTCCTAAATATGTTCATATTTATTTAGAAATTGAAAACAAACTAAGGAACACATGCAGGACCCCGTTACTAAAAATAATATATGAAAAAACAACATTTCTATAACAACTGAAAGCTACCTTGTGTGTGGGGTTGTGTTATGTCTTGTTATTGCATGTAAAGGACAGCAGGGGGAGCTCTGACTATGTACAAGATAAGAGATGCGGAAAGAAGAAGAAGAAGAAGAAAGTAAAGAGAGTACTGAAGCTGAGCTACGTGTGATGCCTGCTGATTCCACTATTTTCTACATAGCACACCACAACAGGTTGGTATTGCTTTAAATGGCATTGTTTAGAAAACACATAATACCTCACCAGGTGGCTCTACATGGCCCCCAACAGAACTTAAAATGTCAGATTTCTTATCATTTCATAACATTGCTATATATAAGCTGTGAAATGATTTTCTTGCTTGCAGACTTACCAAATACTGGGCGGCCCAACAGCCTGATAATGGTGGTGGAGACCCACAGTGGGGGGAAGAGGACTGTGCACATACCAGGAATAGTATGTCATGGAATGATCTTAAATGTTCTGCTTCTCTTCATTGGCTCTGTGAAAAGGATCCAGTCTAATGCTGCGAGTGTGTGAGGAATGGGCTCTTTGCACCTCAGCTTCCGCGTTCGGGGTAAAGCGGCTCGATTGTTTCCGATCCAATACAAATATNGAATATTAATGTAGCACTTTAGACTGAAATAACCCATGTTGAAAATGTCCTGCAGAGACCACTGTCTGGACAAAATACCTGAACTTATTTTGAGAAAAGGAGAAGAGGAACCGCAGCCTCCTGGTTATTATTATCGGTGAGTCACTAGCAGATTATTTTACTGCTCTGTGAAGCTCCAGAGTTTTCAAGAACATACAACAGATTTACTCTCTAAAAAGTGTCAGTTCATATTATGGACTTATTTATATTAATCTCATTTAATTCATTTGGTTTAGTGAAGACAACTCACTTTTTTGTGTTCAATTAACTTAAAAGTTACAAATCTAAGCAACGTCCATTAACTTAAACATTTTACTTTGACTTGAAACAATTGAGTTCAATGGCAGTTTTGTATCCTATGTCTGACAAACTCAATTCATTAAGTTTATCCAACTCATTTTACTACCTTTTTATAACTTAATTCATTAAGTGTGTTTAACATGACAAATTTAAGTCACTCTTACTCAAATCATTTTTTTCTAATAAATAATTAGAATCTCTTTAACTCTACAGAAAGTCAACTCAAATGTTTAAGTTCACTTCCAGCCTGATGACCTTAGCTTCCCTCTCTGTCATTGCCCACTTTCCTACAACTACTCTCAAATAAAGGCCTACGAACCCTGGTAAAAAAAAAAGATAATTTATTAGTTTCCTTCTTTATTTGAAGTAAACTAAATGATTTGAGTAAGACTGACTTAAATTTGTCATTTTAAGCACACTTAATGAATTCAGTTAAAATCTTAATAAACTGAACTGGATGAACTTAATGAATTGAGTTAGATGATCATAATATATTGAGTTGGATAGACATAAAAACTTGACTTGGTTAAACTTAATAAATTAAGTGGGATAAACCTAATTGAATTACTTGTTACTGATTGAAGCAATTCATTTAGGTTGGTTCAAGTAATTTCTTTTTAGTTGCCAATCCTGCTACAGTCGAATCTTTGTGTTCTGTCATTTTTAACTTTTGTAACTAAGAAAAATAAACTCTCCGTCCAATCTACTCATTTATGAGGTTTTACCACATCAAATATTTCTTCTTACACCAAAGAATGAAGCTGTTTATTAGCAAGAATTATGACTACTATTAAATCATTTAACAGCTTGAAAATATTTATGTGGCAATGTATTTCAAGAAAGCTTGAAATACATGTAAAATTCAAACAGTGGATCAAGGAAATGACGTGATCCGCCTACAGTATGAGTTATAAACGCACCTCACACAATCTTAAATTAATAGACTGCTTAAAACGTGTCTCTCCTCCAACTCCCTGAGTCACATCTATGTCTGCCAGTCCTGCAACAGTCTGGTCTTCAGCTTGAAAATATCTATGTGGNATTATATTAGGAAGACAACAATGTTAATAGTATTGTTTTTTTGCATCTGAAATACGACTTAGTCTTTTCTACCAGTCATGGTAACTCAAAGCGGAAAAAAGTGAGCCGCATTAGCTCCTGGAGATGTGACGTCAACGCCTTAGGTGCAAAGAGCCCATTGCTTCACACTTGAGACTAAGCTTAGTTTGCTCTGCTGTATGCGTAACCGCATTGTTGTCTGTGACTGCCCTCTAGTGGTCTATGTGAATATAAACATGAAGGCCTGATTGTACGGTGGCCCTGAGGTGCAACGCTCAAAATCCAAAGGGTGGCGCTAAACACAGCAAATAAAAACAAACAAACAAACAGATCATTAATAGAAGAAAAAATGAGTATAACAGTGGGGAGATTCTGTTTTTGACCTCTTTGGATTACTTCTCAGGAACAACAAGGACAAAAAAAAGAAAAAAAAGAAAAGAGAACCTGCATTGTGTACTTATTGAGAAATCATGTTATTTAATCCTTTCTTCTTCTTTTGTAATAAGACAGTAAACAAACTATATCATTCTCACCATGAGACACATCTCTGAGTGGAGGGCAGCAGTTCATCTTAGTGAATATGAACACTTTCCTGTCCACACAGTCTGACTCACATTTACCTACGTTCAGGCCTCAACATTTGATCGTATGATCAGTTTTCACTAATGTGTGTTCAGCAAACTTTCAACCAGCAGAACAGCAGGTACTTCTTGTTGTTACATGAGAGAACAAAAGCTCCTATCTGCTACGTTTAACACAGCTTACTGTACTGGTTACTGTCCATTGTGATGATGGCATTGGAAAGAGTTGGATGGATTGTATTAACTTGACAAGTTGGACCTGCATGTTGTCATTTTTGTAGCTTTTAAAGGCAATTAAATAGTAAACTTTCAGATCCTGGAGGTCTCATTTTTTTGTGTGTACTTTCCCTAGCCCCTGTGCCTCTCTCTCTTTCTCTTTCCTTCAGTCTGTAGTCAATTAGCTAATCAGCCCAGGTCCATTGTTTCAGCATTCAGCCTCCCACTACTTTAGCACCTCTTTCTCAGTCACTCCTCTCTGGTTCCTTCTGTACTTCCCTGGTTTTCTTGCATTCTCCTCGTGTCTTCTGACTTGCTTTTGTTATGGATGATTTTTGTTCTATTCTAGCTTCCTGTGTTTTTGTAAGTTTGCTTTTCTCATAATTTTTTTTATTAAATCCTCAAAATTGTCTGCTGCCCCTGCCTCTCTGCATTTGGGTCCACTGCATTTGGGTCCACTGTAAAATACACACAACATGACATACACAACTTCAGAGGGTGCGTGGTTCAGGAGAAGATCCGAAATGACAACGGGAAGGTACAGTTGATCTTCCTTAACTTTTTAATCTTTGCTAAAAATGGTGGTCAGCACGCTCAACATAGTTTCACACACTAACACTAAACATATCTGTAAATCCTCATTCAAAACACCTCTAACACTTTAACATCTCCGGTAACACTTTATTTGAAGGGGGTGAATAAGACTGACATGACACTGTAATAAACATGACATAACACCTGTCATGAACATGAATAAGCCTTCATGAATATTTATGACTGATGTCATAAAGCGTCATTCGGTAAATTATGACACTTTTAATACAAAGTTGACATTATTGAAAATGTCTTTGTTATGACAACTTGACATTAACCAGTTTCATATGCAAAACAGTTTGTTTTTTGGTTTTTTTGCATGTTATTTTTTTTCCAAGAACCCCCAATAAAAAGTCAACATCCTGCTTTCTCTGAGGTTTGGTAAACCACTGTATACAAGCTATTTCACTGCAGTCCCAAACCCTGTTAGATGTTCAGTGATTTTTAATTACTTTATCTTCTGTCATTTAATGTTTTTCAGATCACGTCATAAATGTTGCTTTTTGAGATTTTACAACCTACTTCACTTTGGTTTGGATATATTCTTCCCTTCAAGTTGAAAACATCACCTCAAAACTGCTTGTCATATTTACTCAAGTTATCTTTGTCTGATATCATAATTACTTTGAGGATTTTAAAAATTTATTATGACAAAAAAATTCAGAAAAAAAATCAGTGAGGGGGAAATATACTCAAAATAATGCACAAAAACTATGAACAAAATGATAAGTCTGCAAAAATGTATTGAAGTTTTTTTTCTGGAAAAAGTAAGTTATAATTTGCAAGCCAAAAACTACGGAGCCCGTCTGGTGACATGGGAGAAAAAACAAGTGACCTTGAGTTATTAAGGTCACTTGTGTCAGAATATTGTCAGAATATTGTTGATGATTTATAACTTTGTTGTTGCAACTTTTCTACAAATGTCAGCAATTTCAGCTAAAGAACAAATCATGCAAAAAAACTGACAATCAGACTTAGTTTTTGGTTATTTATTCATATTTTCACATATTGTACCATGAGATGGCTTGCTGTCAATGTTTGGATTTCCTCAGGATGTTGTTTTCTTTAAAAGAATAAAATCTGCTGCTGGTTTTATAGGAGCTTTCATAATCCTGTTAGGTGTTTGTGTCTTTCTTTTCTTCCTCCACTGACCCCTTGATGGACTGCTGACCCAACTCTCTCATTTGTTGGTATTAGTCCATCTTATGTTCACATTAAATGTTTATTATTCTTAAAGGTTTATTGCTTTAGCAACAATAGATCATCCTGCTGACAACAAACCTAATGATAAATACATTCTGGAGTAAAGAATAACCTCGATATTGATTAATAAAATTCTTTCCTACAGGCTTGCAAACAAAAGAAGAGAGAAACATTTATCTAACATCCACTGTAATTGCAAATGCGGATGTCAGAAAAATGTTTCTTATCTCCTAATTTCTTTGTTTTCATTTTTTGTCAGGCAGTGCAACGTTTCTGATGGTTCACACAAACAAAAAACAAACAAACTATGAACCAACAGGAAACATTTTTGCTTGTCTGTTGATTTATCTTTGCATTAATCTACCACAGACTTTTAAACTCTTAGAGTATGTGCTGTGAGAAGAAACATATGAGCCTCGACCGATTTTCCATTTTCTTTTCTGCCCTACAATGATTACATGCCCCCAATTTCCTGTGTTCATGGGAAAACAGCAAATGATCAGTTACATGAATTAGCATGTAGCTTTGTTACTGAAAGGTCACAATGAACTGTTGAACTTTTAATGTTTGAACCACTGAGAGGAACATTACCACAAGGCTTTAATTTATGTTAATAAATTATCAGTCAGTTCAGTAAAAAAAGAAAAAAAAATCTGATTCTTGATTTTTTTAAAAACATATTCCCTACCTCAAGATTCAATTATAAGAGAAATAACTGAAAAATAATGGTCATTACCTTTCAACAAGTTATAAGTTGCATTTAAAGACTAATAAATGCATGAAACAAAAATAAATTTAATTTGTATATTAAGTAAGTACACATTAATTCAGATTTAAAAATATATATATCAAAAAAGGGGAAAACTATGAAATATTGAGTTCAAGTTAAAAAAATATTACTTTTTAATGTAATTCAGTTCTATCACACAAAATATTACAAAAATGTGTTTAACTTTAATCTGTCTTTTTCTGCTAAATGGTATTTATTTAACTCTTCTTAACCTGCTGCAAGCCTTGTTAGGTCTGTACATGATGGTGGATCAAATCCATGATATCAAACTCCATGGTTTGTGCTGCAAACATCATCACTGCTGAGGTTTTTATGTTGTTTTTTCACTCGTGTTTTCTTCCTCGCTGAGTGACCTTTCAGCAGGTCAGTACAGACCTCGTTTCACTGTGACGCCCGTCTCTTATCAACTTACAGAGTCTTTTGTTTTTGTTCTGACACTAATGTCTGACATTAGTGTGACAAGTTAAGTTTATTTCTGAAGCTTCACCAAAAAGGAAGTTCAAAATGCTTTACGCCATAAAGACATAATACAGTGAGGAATCATAAAATACAGAGAAGCATTACATTTTGTGCATAATAATCTTCATGTAGAACTAACTGGTGTCTTTGTATGTGATCATTTAATTCTTCAGTAAGTGTCTTGTTCACGTTGCAAACTTGTAGCTAAAAACATCACAGAGGAAACTATGTTCATGAGTTTGACAGAGATCAGAGATCGCCATCTGGTGGAGTCTGTAGTGACAGCACTGAGGAAATGACATGAAAACTGATGCATGGCTAAATGTGACTAGAGATGTCATACACGAATAAACAAGTGAAGCTAAAGAAAATCACCACTTTATGCAAAAAAACATATTCTGCGTGTATCAGTTGGTGTTTTAATAAATTTAAATATTAAGTAATTTATTCATGGTGAGCATTATCCTGTTGGTTTTAAAGATGAAGAGCATTCTTGTTAAAGAAGTAAATCGTAAAAATATGCAGACAATTTACTCTTACTCCATCTAACCCAGGCTGTATTTTGCTTAAAGTTATGCTCATCCTCAAGCAATGTACCGTACCATGTTTACGAAACACATAATGTATATCACCCCAAATCCTTACTTATAACTTTATACTCTAAAAAGAAAAAAAAACTGTGGTGAACATCATTTTAAGTGGTAAACTAAAAAACAACTTTTATTAAATTAAAATATTTAAATTATGAGACTGTTACATGCAAACATAAAGTGGGTCTTTGAGTGATGAGAAACTCCTAAAAATGTTCCTGCTCTTTAGGACAGAAGGATAAATGAATATCTTACCCTGTTTGCAGTTTCTTTGAGTTATTTAATATGCATGCTCTCATTTGTCACCATCGTCCCAAACCATCTCTCTGCCTCTACCAGAAGCTGTTTGGTTTTGATAGAGAGGTTTAGGCAAGTTTTTCATACGGACAATCAACACACCAAATCTGGAGCACAAAGTGTATTTTTCTTACAAATGTGGCACCATTTGAAAGAGAAACATGCAAGGTTTCCCCATGGTATATTTATTGATAAGAAGCAACAGCATAACAGAGAAAATTAAGCACCAAACACAAATGTTCTCACATTTTCGTGTTAAGTTTATATCAGCTCTCAAAATAGCAAATCTTTAAAGGGATAAGGTCTAGTTAACAGTAAAAACTGAACAGAAAATGTTTTACAAAAGGCTTCATGTCCTACATAAATTTTATTTTATGTAGGTGTTTTCTTACAGTACCAACTCTGGTGTAAAAATAGAGTGTTTGGATATTTCATAAATTGGAATTAACAACATTAATTTCTCACAGTTGAAATTAAACAATATGGAATAGAAATGGATGTCATTTTTAATTTGTTTACTTATGCAGTATTATGAAAGTAATAAAATCACTATTTTGTGTTTTTTTTGTATTTTACTGTCACACTACATAAATACAGTCAAATAGCACAACTTTCTATTTCATTTCTTCTTTAATTGTAGTATCTTCAGTGCTTTCCTGGCTCCACTATTTAACAGATTAAGGTTGTTTACTGACAGCAGTGTTGGTTGTATTGAACTAGAATACTGGCAGCTACCAGCTGTTGTATGGTTTGCTGTGTACAGAAAGTCTGGACTCTGAAAAAAGATTGCTTACTGGAGGCATGAACTCTGTTGACGTTTTAAACTTTACCCAGTTGTTAACATTTGGCAGTGACTCATGTAATGTGCCAGTTTGATGCTATGAAGCTTACCAGAAATTGTCTGCACTGCAAACACTGCTAAGAGAGAAGTGCTGAGCCAAACAAGATGGCTGTTAAAGTTAATTCACTATTTGGAAGCTTGGCCAACACAGACTGAACAGCTTCATTCACTCCCTCTGCAGCCATTGCTAAAACTACAAGCAGACTTTAATGTTAAAACAGCTCAGAAAATCAATGTCATTATTCACAACTTCTTCTGTTCTCTGATTGCCTCAATAGAAATTCTACCAGAGAAATCCAGCTCAGTGGGAGAAAGCACAGACAGAGCAGTGAATGGAGATGAGAATCGAGTTGAATTGTGTAGGAAGTTGATGCCCAGGCTAGGTAGCTACAGTAACTCCACTTTCAACAGATGCCAGTGTGTTTCTGTAAAATCCCAGTGATAGAGAATTTTCGGTATTATCATTTTGTTATTACTTTAGTTCACATTCAGTCTATAGATTATTGTGATTTTCTGTTTAAAGTGTTCTCTTCCTTATGTGTGTATGAACTGACCTGGAGGTCACAACTGTCTGTTCATTTTCATGTGAGACAGTTAACTCTGTGTTTCTCAGACCTTAAATTCTTATCAACCCGAATACCTCCTAACTTAAGATGTTAATCTTCTTCTTTATTGACAGTTTGACCTAGAGTTGAACCGGGCTCAGACCGTAGATCAGATATCACACCTGGAACTGAGTTGCTGGTTTGTTTGGGTTAAATGTTTTACGACCTCTGTTGTTTTCCTGACTGCTCTGCTTGTGACAATAAAACAGGGGCTCACGCGGAAGCAGATCAGAATTCTCTGTGAACGGCCTAGAGAGGCGGTTGGCGGAGATTTCTCCTTTTGCAAAAGCCTTGCCTTAAAATTCATATATGTTGTCTGTGGTCTTTTATATAGGTTCGAGAAAAAGTACCTATCACCCAGCAGCATTTATAAGAAAGCTCAACACTGATCCAACTGAGTTGGCACTTTTTCACAGAGCCAGTGCATTGATGCATTACATGAAAGATCATTCTACTTTGTTTCTTGATTGGTCATGGTATATACACAGTCCTCCTCTCCCCAACGTGACTCTCCATTACCATTATCAGGCTGTTTGTATCCCCAGTGCCTGGAAGATATGTGAACAAAGATTGTATAGTTTATCTCTGTGATGACCCACACTGCCAATATAAATTGTTGATGTTGCTCCCCTGGAGGCAAAGCAAAGATTTTTAAGTTATGCTGTGCTAAAAAAAAGATTTCTGCATATTTTAATCTAAATACATTTTTGCAAAACCAAAAGAGAGAACACTTCCAGTTTTAATGTTTAAAACTGGGTCAAAAATAAGCTAAAGCCTCTGAAAGAAAATCTTACTTGAAATTTAGAGACGTTCCATCGACCCACTTCCAGGAACCCTCAGCTTCTTTGTTGTTCAAACCAATCCAAGCTGGTTTGTCAGTAAATTTAGACACAAATGTCTGCTAAAACATAAAAAACATGGTTTT
This sequence comes from Poecilia formosa, assembly GCF_000485575.1. NCBI lineage: Eukaryota > Metazoa > Chordata > Actinopteri > Cyprinodontiformes > Poeciliidae > Poecilia > Poecilia formosa. The sequence continues at coordinate 2,228,857 of NW_006799958.1, read as the reverse complement.
TAATTATGAATCAGGACACAGGAGCTGCAGATTATTAATTTTATGTTCTCAGCAGTTCTATTGACATTAACATCTGTGGATTGTATTAAAAGGCAGATTAATCATCAAAATATTGTTGTAACATTTTTTAGATAAAAGCATAAAAAAAATCACATTTCTTTTTAAATACAACTCAGTATTTTTACCACATTAAAGACAACGTCACCTGTTCTTCATTGTTGTCTATCACCACCAGATCTCCCCCTTTGTTCTTGCAGTCCTCTCTGCCTTCATCCCAGGAGTCAGTCTTTGTAGAGACGAGATAACAAGAAAAGCTAAACATCCTCCACCCTGCAGGACACGTTCTCTCTAAAAGAAACACCCAAAAATAAGAATTTCAATTTCATTGCTTTGGTCTTATAAATACCTGAAGACTTACTTTTCTTCAACAAAGTCTGAAGCCTGCTCATCTCGTTAGACATTTCCGTGAGGTTTGCAGAAAGCCGGTCATTGCTGTCCTGGAGGTTGTCTTTGGTTTCTGTGAGATCTGCTGCCAAGCTGCCTAAAGCATGAGCTGAAATAAATAACGGTACAGTGGTTTGAAAGTTATTTCTTTTTTGCTTTTATTTTGCATGTTTGTCTCACACACATAAGTTAAACATATGACAACAAAACATACAATGAACACCAAGGCTGATGAGTCCAATCAGCAGGAAAACATTCAGGAACCCAATAGAGATGATAACACCCACATAGCGTCTCTTATTGCAGCTGCCAGAACCTGCCAGAAAGGTAATACATTTCAATACCATTCATTTTTACGGCATTAAAATGCCTTAAAAATACATTTGTGTTTTTCTCTCTCGGGTCAGTCTTTGTTGTTTGTAACAGGAATTTGACAGACAGATTGAACAAAATCAACATTAGCATACATTTCCTCCATTTTTTCAACAGACTATTTTATTGACTGATTTCAGCAAAAACAGAAGTATGAGGACTGCAAAGCTAGGTTTTATATACAAGGAAGTAACAAGGTTTAAGAATGACACACATAGTGTTATGTAAGGAGTTGTCTTGAAGTTTTTTATTTCCTAGTCTCTTTCTTTTATTATATCAGTCTTGCTTCTGTTTATTTTAGTTCAGTTCTTCTGAGTAATTTTAGTTTATTTATAATCTCTAGTTATTCCTTGTTACTCTAGTTTAATCATGTTTCTTAGGTCTAGTTATTCTATCGTGTTAGTTTTAACTTGTACTCCCCTATGTACCTTCCCTTGCCCCCCGTGCAACTTTCTTTCTTTCTCCACAGCCTGCTGTTTGCTCTCTCCTCTCACACCTGTAATCAGAGCCAATCAGTTCAGGTCCATTGTTCCACAATCACTCTCCCAGTACTCCTCGTTAGACATTTCCGTTGTAGCAAGCATTTTGGTTTTACTACAAACTCACTCATCACGTCATCTTGTACAAGGATGCATGGGCGGAAATCCCAGGACTGCAAGGGGCGTCCAGAAAAGTTTAGAATTCCCCCCCACCACCCAACCCCCCCCCCATAAAATAAATATTTGTGTATAAACAATATCAATATGACAGACAAACGAAACAAAGAAGGAAATAAATCCACCATTCATCTAAGAAAAAAATAAGAATTTATTTTTAGGTGCACTGTCAGCTTAGAAAAAAAACATTTAAAGTAGTAAACATCATACTAAGTGTAAACTAAAAAAAAAACACACACACATTTGTTTTAAATTAAAATATTAATTTGTGAAATTATGAAATTGTTGCATGCAAAAATAAGGGGGGACTTTGGATTGCACACCTAAAAATAGGTTATGTTATGTCCTGGTGTAATGAAGACTGAAGCTGGTGTGTTAATGGATCAACAGTCGCTCCAGGATGTCGGGTTGGGACAGATGATGTATATGTTCAGGTGAGTTAATGAAATGAGAGAATGTCCAAGTCCAGAATTGAGCTTCACTTGACTTTAATTAGCTCTTGAGGTTCCTCCATACACATAGGGTGTGTGTGTGTGTGTGTGTGTGTGTGTGTGTGTGTGTGTGTGTGTGTGGTTTTCTATAAAGATAAATAAATACAAATTATAAGTACTTGTCTGTAAATACTTCTTTCACAAAGACAACCAAACTATCCATTTCCCCCCTCTTCCCTTCCTCCCTCCTTGTATTTATGGTTGTTTTCTGCTTGGTAGTGATGACCAAATTGACTTCTATAAGTTTTCATATTTTCCAACATTGTTATGGTCAAAATAGCTGCATTTATCCATTGCTTGTTCAAATACATGGAAGAAATGCAAAGTGAGGCTGGTCTGTTCCTCACCTCTGCTGGTGTTGTGTCACACAGCAAATGTTGCAAGCGGTTCATGGCCATTGCTGTCTCTTTATTTTGCCAAAAAACATGTCTGATATGTCATGTAGTCCACATGTTGATGTTTCAGTCTGTTTGATATATTAAATGAATGTGTTTGACACATTTAGTGCTTCTGCTCGACCATAAATGTGCAGTGAAAATGAAGCAGAAGGTACCGTGCTGCACTGATCTCATTAAAGCAGCCAGACTTTTAAAAATGAAGACAAGCAAGGATGACTTGCAAAAAATGTTGCCCATTTCAGCTTCATCTTTTTATTTTTTTGTTTTTGAATAGTTTTGCTTGCAAGTGATTAGCATTAATTGTGTTTCATACTTAACTCAGGAGCACTTCAGTGGGATTTTGTGGGGTCATCTGTATAGATTGTCCTACACAGATCCCTAGTCTGGTTTTGCACACTAGCATTCAGTTTCAGTATTTTTTTCAAGAGTTATGTAACTCAGTGGGGACCGTGGTATGACTTCTTGTTTCTCCATACCTGAGTCAGCATTTCATCTCAGTAGATGCGGTCGTGTATTGCGAGGGCCGGGTTCGGCTTCTTTCTCTGAGTATTTCGGCTCTCCCTCCCTCAGAGGAGTTTTTCAATGGTTGACCTAGAGATCAATTAGAAATATTTAAACACTATGGCATTGTGATTAATGGTCATTGTTCAAAAGAAAATGTGAAGGCTATTTTGGTCACAAATTTTGAAAAGAGGTTTTGAAATGACCAGTGAACGATGTCCACCTTAACCTGTTACTTTACAGGCTTTGACCAATTTTAATACAATTTAAAGATGACAAATTCAGAATAAATCTTTTAATTTTTTCTACTGAAACAGTCAAATGCAGTAGTTTTCTCAATCTCAGTAAACAAATGTTAAATTCTAGATTTATGGTCTGTGTTATAAATCATGTATTTATGGGTCAGGGGTCTGACTGAGTCTCAATGCCAGGAACCAAAACAGGAGCCTCAGGTCGCCGATCATGTCGTCCACAGAAGAAGGTCCAGGGCTTCCATCTGTGGGCCGCAAACCATGTCCACTTGTAATCAGCAAAAGACCTCTACAAAACAAAACCCATGTTTTCTACAGAAGAAACAAAAAGTCATTATGGTTCATCAACATGGATATTCCAAGGGTTCATCTGGTGTCCAAGAGATTCTCAAAGGGTCCTCCAACCCTTCAGTGGTTCTAAGACAACTCTTCAGGACTTCTCTTTGTGTCCCAGTGTCCAGAGAGACTCTCAGCCTCTGGAGCTCCTCAGTTGATCTCCTGACAACTTTCTCTACAAGTTCTTCTGTTGGGTCTCCAGGGTTCCTCTGTTGGGAATATCTCTGGTTCCTTCACCACCACTGTAAGCCTTGTACTTTATAGACAAGTATCTATAAAGATACTTGTCTGTAAATACTTCTTTCACAAAGACAACCAAAATATCCCTTTCCCCCCCTTTTCCCTTCTTCCCTCCTTGTATTTATGGTTGTTTTTTGCTTGGTAGTGATGGCCAAATTAAGCCTTGACTTCTATACATTTTTCAGATTTTCCAACATTTTTATGGTGAAAGTAGCTGCATTTACCCATTGCTCGTTCGGATAAATGGATGGAAGAAATGCAAAGTGAGGCTGGTCTGTTCCTCATCTCTGCTGGTGTTGTGTCACACAACAAATGTTGCAAGCGGTTCATGGCCATTGCTGTCTCTTTATTTCGTAAAAAAAAACAAAAAAAAAAAACGTCTGACCACACATGCTCTACATGTTGACATTTCAGTCTGTTTGACATATTTAATAAATGTGTTTGACACATTTAGTGCTTCTGCTCGGCCATAAATGTGCAGTGAAAATGAAGCAGAAGGTACCGTGCTGCACTGATCTCATTAAAGCAGCCAGACTTTTAAAATTGAAGACAAGCAAGGATGACTTGCAATAATGTTGCCCATTTCAGCTTCATCTTTTTATTTTTTGTTTTTGAATATGTTTTTGAATAGTTTTGCTTGCAAGTGATTAGCGTTAATTGTGTTTCATACTTAACTCAGGAGCACTTCAGTGGGATTTTGTGGGGTCATCTGTATAGATCGTCCTACACAGACCCCTAGTCTGGTTTTGCACACTAGCATTCAGTTTCATTATTTTTTTCAAGAGTTATGTAATTCAGTGGGCAACGTGGTTTGACTTCTTGTTTCTCCAAAAAGGCAACCAAAATATCTCTGGTTCCTTCACCACCACTGTAAGCCTCCAGGATTCCTCTGCTACTCCCACCTTTCAAACCTCCAGTGCTGCTGGGATGTTGGTCATTCTCTGCAGTTCATCTTCTACAATTTCTGCTTCTAAAGCAACTGAATGTCCAGTAGGTTATTTTGAGAGCCCATTGTTCCCTTGGACGACCACCAGGTCACCCATTTGAACTCTGGTTTTTAGTTTTGTTGTTGTGTCTTTGAGTCTTGATTCAGTTTACTTGTGTTACTTAGTCTCTGTCCCTCATGTTACCCATCCTGTACTCTGCTACAGCTGTTCCTCTTTTGCCTCTGATTAGCTCATCTTATTATTCTGTCACCTCTACCTCGGTATATAAGTTCATCCGTTCTCATTGCTTTTCACTGGATTCTTCTGCTGTCTGCCTGCCTCCCTTGAACTGCCCTGCATTTATTTGTTGTAAGTTATTCTTTATTTTATTAAAGTATTCAGTTTTGCCATGGTATATATCTACACTTGGGGACTATGCAAACTGAAATGTAACAATAATAGCTGTGTGACTGTTAGTCAGTGTAATCCAGAGATAATTTCAAGTTATGATGTCAGAAATAAGTCTTATGTGACTTTCACATAGGACAACATATAATTTACTGGAAGGAGCAGCCTGGATAAAAAACATTTCTTAGTTGGTTCAAGAACTGTCAAGTTATCATTTTCTTTGAAGTCATCTGGAATAAACTGTTTTATATCAAAATACTTTTATAATAAGAGGAATGGCCTTAAACTTCTAGATGTGAACTGAAAAAGAAGTTATTTAAATAAAATAAAATGCTAGTTAGAAAACTATTTTATAGAAAATGTAGTGTACTTGGTGTTTGGAAGAAAATTATGTTTACATGATGTGTTAATTACATGTAAATTTATTCTATAGTTTGTCATGGCTAATTTAAAGGTATCACTCAGTATTTTCTCTGTGATTTAAGCATTGAACATCCAAAATATCCACAAATAAATATATAAGGTTGTAAGAAGATTAAGATGTCTCTCTCAAAAACAATATTTGGTTCAACTACATTGAGGATTATTAAAACCTGCAACTTCCTCATAAAATAAACCGATTTTCACTGTTCATATAGTTTTGTTTTCACTGCAGATAAGACAGTCAAACCAATGGAGGAAATCTATGCTAATGGTGATCCTGTCTGCCACATTTCAGTTGTAAATGACAGAGGTAAGAAAGATCTGGGAGAGAAAAACACAAACATATGTTTTCAATGCTATCCAGGAGAAATGAATGATGTTGAAGCAATTTATTCTTTGTTTTTCATGAATTTGAATTTTGTTGGTTTACTTTATATTTTTGGTATTATTTACAGAGTTTATTTGTTGGTTAATAGTTCTTAGTTATATTTATTTTTTGTTTAATTATTTTTAGTCTTTGTTGTTGTAAGCAAGACAGAACAATGGGTCCATTTATTATAAGTATAGGGTCTGGTATAGGACCAGCATGCACTGGGTTTGGGGCCTAAGGTTTTTTACCAGAGCAGGAAACAATGAAAAGTTTGATTTTGTTATTTGCTTGCCAACTGGAGAAAATAAACCATAATGGGCAACCGTCAAGTTTTGGACATTGGACTTCTTTTGTATGAAACTTCACCCAGTGCAGCAGCAGTGGCTCATGGATTGAACATTTATAGGATGTTTGGTTTGACAAACAATCTCCACTACAAATGGTATTGAAATAAATTGTCTTTGTTAAGGTTTTAGCAGCTCCAAGAAGAGGCTCTATGTGGGTGTTATTGTCTCTTTGGGGATCCTGAGTGTTGGCCTCATTGTTGGACTCATCAGACTTGGCGTTCACTGTGAGTTTTGTTGTCATACATTTATCTGTCATCACCCTGATCTGCTTCACCTTTTAAATCACAAAACGTGGCTTCAAATAAGTTAATGTAAAGAGAAGGAATACTTTTATAAATGAAAACCATCACAATACAATGGCTTACAAAAAAAATTAATATCCCTTGAACTTTTCCATAGTTTATCATATTACATCCACAAACATAAATACATACAATGTATAACAAAAGTGAGTACGCCCTTCACATGTCTGCAAATATTTAAGTATATCTTCTCATGGGTCAACACTGACAAAATGACACTTCGACACAATGAAAGGTCATGTGTGTGTGTAGCTTATATAACAGGGTAAAATTATTCTTCCCTCAAAATAACTCTATATACAGCCATTAATGTCTAAACCACCGGCAACAAAAGTGAGTACACCCCTAAGAGACCACACCCTAAATGTCCACTGAGCACTGCTTGCCATTTTCCCTCCAAAATGTCATGTGACTCATTAATGTTACAAGGTTTAAGGTGTGCGTAGGGAGCAGGTGTGTTAGATTTTGTAGTACAGCTCTCATACTGGTCACTCAAAGTTCCAACATGGCATCTCATGGCAAAAAACTCTCTGAGGATCTTAAAAGATGGATTGTTGTGCTACATGAAGTGTGAACACCATATTATTCAGACAGGTCTGGTTGAAAATGTTTGGTTTACAAAGTATTTCAAAGCAGAGCACATCGGTTTGATTGATTAATTAAAGTTAAGCCTTCAAATATAATATGTTTATTTAACCGTAATGTCCTATCTGCGATGTGGAGAGTATTATATTTGTAAATGAATAATTTGTATTCCTTGTAGAAAGTGCAGTACACATTTGAACATTTTATAATCAAACTAAGAGATTTCCTTTTTACTATGGAACATCATTTACTATAAAAGGTGAAGAATAATATAGAAATCAGTAATACATGACTGAAAAAAAAACTTCGGCTCCGTTGTTTTGTTTTTTTTCTTCTCCGCTCTCTGCTTCGCGCTGTCACGGTTGCTTGGCAACATGAGTTACGCTGAGGTGGGGGCAAGAACAGTTGGTGAAGGCTAGACCTGTCCGAATCCACAGATATTTTTCTTCCTGTCTTAGTTTATTCCCGGCCTTCGAAGGACCCGTCTTACCTAGACCAGTCCTTCGAAGGATGCAGACCCTGAATTCGGACATAGCTAATATGGTATTACCATTATGAAGTAAGAAAATTATATATGATTCAAAGCAATTTTTTACAGACAAAAAAACTGAAAATGTGGTGTGCAAAACTATTCAGCTCCACTGGGACAATACTTTGTGGAACCACCTTTCGCTGCAGTTACAGCTGCAAATATTTTAGGATTTGTCTCTACCAGCTTTGGCATATTCAGAGTGATGTGCAGTGTTAGTTCTGCACCACACTCAGAGTTTTGCATTTTGGCTAAAAAGTTAAATTTCGGTCTCATCTGACCAAAGCACCATCATGCATTTGCTGTGTCCCCAGTGCGGCGGTTTGGACCGCTTTTATCGTTTGATTTTTACCCAGGAAGCACATTGGCTAAACTGTAAGTGAAAGAGTCACTGGGACTGACTACTATATATTGCATTGAGGGACAGTAACTTTAACATTACATAAACCTTTCTGAAAAGGCAAGGGCACACTTTCTCCATCTATAATCAGAGATTAAAGCGACTTGAAACCATTCCTCCTTCCCTGGCACCTCCAGACTCAGGCACCCATCCGGGCCCGGGCCCCAGCCCCTCTTATAACTCCACGCCTGAGTTACACTCAGAGAAAAAGGGGGTTGAATACTTTCGCATGACACACTTTTCAGTTTTTTATTTGTTAAATGTTTTGAATTGTGTATGATGTTCTTTCCATTTCACAGCTGTCTAGCACTTTTGTGTTTGTAATGTGACAAAATATGGAAACGTTCAGAAGTTAGAATACCTTTGCAAGTCACTGCATTTCCTTGAAGTTACATAAAAGTTTTAGCAGATTCTCTGTTACCTTCATTTGTAACACTTTATTTGAAGGGGTGTGCATAAGACTAACATGAGACAGTCATAAATATGAAGCAGTCTTCATGAATGTTTATGACTGTTGTCATTGGCAAATAACACTAGATGCACTAAAAGGTGCATCTAGTGTTAAAAGTCAATTAGAAGTGTCAACTTTGCATTAAATGTCATTATTTACAGAATGACACTTCTTGACAACAGTCACAAACATTCATAAAGACTCCTTCATAGTCATGACAGATGCTATGTCATGTTTTCTTATGGACACCCTTCAAATAATGTGCTACCAATAAATTTTTTCTGTGACAAACCCTTTGAAAATGATTGTCTTGCCTATGAATAAAATATATACATATACATCTTAAACATATTTTGCATTTCTGATATATTTTACCTTAAATGATTTCAGCTCATGCATTATCCAGCTCAGCAGCAGGTCTCTTTGATACGAAAGTCAATCTGACTGATCGTCTCCAGGCCAGCAATGACCAGCTTTCTGTTCTGACTAAAGCAAGAGACCAATTGAATGCAAACCTCACAAAAATGTCTAACGAAGTCACCAGGCTTCAGAGTGAGTTGAAGAAAAGTAAGTCCTCATGTGTTTGTGAGAGCAGCTTATTTACAGGCTTAAAAGCAGGCTTTGGTTTTAGTGGGTTTTAAATTATCTATTTATAGTTCATATTTTAATGACTAGTCAAATGAGTGATGAAGCAAAATTACATTGTAAAATCTAACTGATTTTTGAAAACATTGTTTTCTTCAAACAATAATTAGGAAAATGGTTTTATTATA
>NW_006799958.1:2210168-2219536 GCF_000485575.1 Poecilia formosa | reverse complement strand
TTTTCATGTTCTTTTAGAGAAAACCTGTCCTGCAGGATGGAGGATGTTCAGTTGTTCTTGTTATCTCCTCTCTACAACAACTGGCTCCTGGGATAATGCCAGAGCAGACTGCAGGAGCAGAGGAGGAGATCTGGTGGTGATAAACGACGGTGTTGAACAGGTGACGTGATCTTTCAGTGTGAGATTCATTTATGTTTGCAGATCAGATTATTACTTTCCTATGTGCTTCAATATAAAGATTGTGCTCAAAAATGTTTTCATAATGTTTCTCGCATTTGAATACAATCTACAGACATTTCCAGTGCAATTAGATATTTTATATGTGCTACACATACCGCAGTAGCTCGGTCAGCAATGCCTGTTGCTGTTTTGAATTCGTTAACTTTTGTTTTGTTTTGATTACATGCCAGAACCATACTATCAAATATAAACTTAGAGACAAAAATTTATGAGCAGACACAGCTGCAACCTCACCCTGTGTGAGAAAACAGTGAACTTTTAAAGCTAAAAACTGGTTGTGCAATCTTCTGCAAATTAATTCCTAACACACACTTAGAAACACACTCATAGCAGATAAAGTTTAGGTGTTTTTTTTTGTTGTTTTTGTAAAGCACAGAAGTAGAAGTGTGGAAATTGCTTGGGAGTGTTTAAAATTCCATGTTTAGTTAAAATTGTTACGTTTATTTTAAATAGGATTTTGATTATTTTTAAAAAAGACATAGATTAAAATTAGATTTTTTTTATTTACTAGGTTAATACTTTTTATGCTGCTTTTTTTTTCTTTTTCTTTTTTTCTTTAGAAAAGGTTTATTTTTTTGGCTTTTTATTGTAATATGTTGTAACACAAAACACATAACTGCTATGCTGAAACTCATAGCTTTATGATTTCAGTCTCAGTTATTGATTATAGATACTTGCCTATGGTGTAGGTATTGCATATAATGCATGAATTATTTAATTTCTTCAGTGATGTTTTCAAACAGCATCACTCTTCACATGTGTATGGAATAAACACAAACAACTTTTCTCCAACATGTAAGAGTTTATTTAACAAAAATATTTCAACCTTAAAACCCCTTAATCAACAAAATCACTAAGTTAGAATCATTCACCCAAAATACGAACTTTTGACCAATAAAGTAATGCAATGATGTCACAGTTCAATGTGAACTATGAATGTTTAAAGTAGGTTTTTAAGCACTGGAACATGGAGCTTCCTTTGTATCAACAGCATATAATCATTTTACCTTTAGAATTATAGTAACAGACTGTAGAACTTTTTACAGATTAATTTTACAGGTTAACTAGATGAGATGAAAGAAAAAATACTGATAGAACAGACTAAAGGGTTAGTTGAAGTTGCAATTCCTTCTCTTTCAGAGAGATTGGATGTAGACATGACGTCCAGTTCAATGTAGCCTGTAAAAGAGAAGGAAGTGAGGCAGTAATGTCTAATGTTTGTAATGTCACATTGATCATGCTGTTACACTTCTCCTTTTCCTCATCAGACTCAAAGTCGGTTAATGCAGTTAATTTTGGGATTAGTAGTTTTTTTTATGCCAGTGTGTTTGTTAACTCTACGGCTGGGTCCCAACATGGCTGATCTGAAATATTTAAACAGAAAATGTAAAAACAATTACTTTCTAACAGCACTTTGCATAAGAATGTGCTTCATTTTTGCACATATAACACATTTATATGTGGAACTAAACACTTACACTAAAGACTCCAGCATATAGCTTGATATAGCGTGTAAGACTGTAGGCATTTAGAAATATTTCTTTCAAATAGAAACCTGCGAAATAATGCAATTGCAGTTTTTGACAAGTGAATCTACATCAAAATTGTTTCTTTTGGAGGGGGAAGGAGAGGAAGGATTTTAGAAGTTATAATTTTAAAAGTGATCAATATATTTGGATGACAATCATAATATACACACTGTGTTCTGATTCAAGTCTAAAAGCAATATTTTTTATGATGTTTTCATAGATATTTGTTCGTGCCCTTATTAAGACGTCAGCATGGATTGGTTTGACAGAAGAAACAGAGGGTTCCTGGAAGTGGGTTGATGGCACTCCTCTGAGTTCTGAGTAGGTTTTTCCTATTTTTGCATTAATCCTGTGACTGATGGTCACTCCAGGAAGATGTCACAGCTAAACAGAAACACCAGGCCAAAATAAACTTCTTTGTAGAGGAAAAACCCCTGATATAATCAAGAAAATGGAAAACTGTCATCATTAACACACTTTTTGTAAACAACATGTTTCTCTTTCTAAAGTAAAAAAATTGAGTCGTTAAAATACGGGAAGTTGTTCTGCAAATGCAAACTATGTAAATCATTTATTTATCTTCTGGACTCCAAAACAAACTACTGTATTTCCACTTGCAATGTGGAGCATTAAAGCTTATAAGTTGACATTTCCTTTATGTTTGTTGTCAGAGATAATGTGTGAAATAACTATCTTGTTTGCAGACTTAAAAAATACTGGGGACAGGGCCAGCCTGATAATGCTTTTGGAGGTGAAGCTTGTGCACAGATCTGGGAAAACTACAAGACATGGAATGATAATAAATGTGATGATTCTTTCCTGTGGATCTGTGAAAAGGCTCCAGAGTAATGATGGGTAAATATTAGTTGTTGCTTTACAATTGAGGCTATTTTAAGCTTTACGTTTTGTACTCAACTGCAGATACATGAAAATGTTATATAGATACAGAGCAGTAGCACCATGTTTAAAGTTTTCTTTTAAAAAACAAACAAATTATCCATTTGCAAATTAGGTTTAACTGTAATGCAGCTCTTTCTTTCACATAAAACCTTCTTAAATATGGATCTACAGTCTATTGTTGCTGCCAATCTGCTGTCTGCTTCATTGTAAAGCCTGTTGAAATAAATCCTGTCATCTGTAGCATCTAGCAGTGTGTGGACATCCACAAAAAGGCCTGATTTCTGTGAGTACACTAAGTGTTCACAACAATACTGAAAATACAGATAAATGGTGGTGATAGAAGAACAAATAAAGAAAAATAACAAATCATGAGCAGAAAAAAAATCACAAGACACTTGTTAAGAAATACAGAATGGAGAGACTGTCCATGGTGATGATGATGTTGGAAAGTGTTGTACAAAAGACATTAACTTGAAAAGTTGGACCTGTATATTGAAATTCTTTGTGGCTTTTAAAGGCAATTAAATAATAAACTTGCAGATTCTGGAAGTGTCTTTTCTTTTTTTTTTTTTTGACATTTCAGGTTTTCTGGCTGCTTCCCACCATCCAAAACTATGCATGTTCTTTCTTTTATTTTTCAAGACTTTGACAGGAAGGCAGGATGTGAGAGAGAGGGAAGACATGTGGCGAAGGCCATCAGGCCGGAGCCCAAACCCACAGCAGCCAAGCTGACGACTAAAGCCTCCATATTTGGGTCGCTCTTTACCCCTCCACTGCCACACTCACTCCTTTTCTCTTTCTTGATCATAGATGGTTATAATAAGGAACAGAAATTGAGCTCTGAGATGCAAGTCTCTCTCTCACTTTGCATTTAAATTAAATAAAGGTTTGTGTTCATTTATGGAAATAATCACAAACTGTCTCCTAAGTTTGTGAGAATCTTCTGCAGCAAACCAGATAATTTTGTCAGAATGTCTTCTTGGTCTTTTGAACATGCATGTGTGGTGAAAGACGTGATTTCCTTTGACAGATTTATATTTAAAGAAGCTCAGCCACTTACATCAAGTCACTGACTCTACAGTCATGTACTGTTTAGGTTCTTGATGGCTTTTTTACACCTCAAGTCTAGTTTTACGATATACATTTGTAAATATCTAGAAAATTTATTCCTATCTCCTAATTTCTTTGTTTTTGTTGTTTGTTATACAGTGAAAAGTTCCAGATCGTTCATATAAGCTGAAAACAAAAATTTTAACCAACAGAAAACATTTTTGCTTGACTGTCTCTCCTGTTGGTAATGAGGGAGGCATTAGGCTGTAGTTGCAGAAGTTCACCACTAGAGGGCGTATTGAAAACAGTGAGCACTTCTTACTCAACAGGCCAACAGCTGCTGGCCAAGGAGGCGCTCACTGTCTGTGTGTTAATAGTTGTCAATAATAATAATAAAAACCGGTGAAACCACTGATTAACTGTGCAACATCTACATGGGCTGTTTGTTTAATGCTCTTTAACAAACAGCTGCATTTGAATTGTGATTAAATAAACTTCTGAAGGAAGTTAGATGCACTGTTTGTAGGAGTATCACAATAAAGGGGAATAACAACAAATTTACACCCCATCAAGACGTTCTTCCCTGCATGGCAGTGAAGGTGTATAATCTCCTGTTATATGTCCAGATGATGCTCATCCAGATTATGGAGGAAGCCTGTGGCCAAACTGATGTGACATCAAAACATGGATGAATTCATCACTCCAGAAGATTCGTTCATTATTGAGCTGCTAATATGGCCACTAACATTAATTTCATGTGATGTTGACGAGGCCCTGCTCAGCAGAAAGAGGCAGATCATATTTAGTGTGATCTCTTTCTTTTTGAGACGTAGGTAATTACAAAATCTGTGACATAAAGAGAAATAAGTAATTAAATTAACAGGTGATAGACTTTCTCTACATATATGCTACTCATGATGTAAGATGAGCACAAGGAGTGTTTAGTTTAATCAAACAAAATGTGATGGATGTTTTAATAAAAAAAATAATTTCTGTAAGAAATGATAGATTTTTCACTGACATGATCAATTTTGCAAATAACCTATGTGCTAATTGTATAGCTTTATGAAAAACTGTTCTCAAAATTGTTCCTAAGCGTTTAAAAAGAATACTGTAATGTTAGACCTTCAACATTTTTAATGATCTCTTCAGGAAATATTATTTGTATTCCAAATGTTGCCTCAAAGCAGATCAGCATCAACAGCTCAGAGCGTCTCGTGGTTCTCTGGTCTTCATCAGGCCTTTAGGTCCCAGAGCTCCTGCTGTCTCCACCAGGCCGGAGCGTCGCTGAGCTGCCAGGGACGTACAAGGCTGCTGAAACCTGCTTGAACAGGTTCTGAAACTGTTGAAAAATAGATCAACTAATCTAGAATTTAAAAAAAAGACTTTATTTAAGACAGCTAATGCTCATCCACATTAAAACTTTTAATCTTTTCAAATGTGGATGTTAAATTCTTTTAGCATATTTAAGGTTCTGAGTCCCGAATGAAATGTGCCATTGGAAAGAGCAACTTCCTACAGAGGAATATTATGATTTCTTATTCTTTATGAAATGTTTATATGCCTTTGATAATATGTGTTTTTAATAATAATAGTATTTCCTAACCCTGGTCCTCAAGGCACACTGCCCAGCATGTGTTAGATGTTTCCCTGCTTTACTACCTGTCTATTGAAATAACCTGCTGAAGCAAGGAAACACCTAAAGGAAACACTGAAATGTAGAATGTTATAGTGTTTAATAATAGACAACACAAAGCCAGCACCTTATCATACTTTCATCTCTCACAGTTTAAATGTGTTTCTTTGCCTATTACACTCTAAATCTATTATTCCAGATATAACAATTGAAGAAAATGATGTACCTGTGAACATTAGAGAAAAATTGTTTAAATTATCTTTAATGAATAAATCCTCCTATGGATAAAACTATTACTGTTAGACTGTGGACCTGTCAACGCCGTTTCATTTTTGAGTCCAATTACCATGTATGTGGAAATAACACCAAACTGACTTCAGCTAATTTGCTAATGCAAAACTCACATATCCTGCATATATGTGAAGTAAATTGTTCTGTTCAAAGTCAATTTCAAATCTTTGTTTCATCTGATCATTTTCTACTTTAGAGGGTTTGTGCATCTGATTTCAGATGAGCAACAACATGAACCCAAATCATTTCCTTCCATCACTCACTGTGACACTGGTCGGACCCTTTTATCTCACTCTGTGTTCACAAACACTGAGTCTTTTAAAGTTGTATTTCTACTAAAAAGAAAACATATGTGTGGAGCACTAAAAGTCAGAATTCAATTATCAACAGAGAAGAATTTGGATTCAAGAAATTTTATTTATACACATAATGAAAAGGAGCAGCGAGTGACTTCTAGCAACTTAAACATTTCCTAATTTTAACTGAGCTAGTAAGCAGAGGGAGAATACATTTTCTGTTGGTGGGAGGGGGAAATAAAACGCTTGTGTATGCTTATACAGTTCATCGTTTGCAATTTTGTAACAGGCGAGTTAAACATGGTAAAGTCTGCTTGGTTGCCGAAGAATAAAAATAAATCATTTTCAGAAATTATGGAGCAAACATTGTTGGTATTTTTTTTCACAAATCCAACTTTTGGTAGCATTACATGGAAGATCATTCCAAGTTGAGCCGGCATCAGATGTCATATGTGCACAGTCCTCATCACCACCACCGTTATCAGTCTGATTGACGCTCCAGGACCTGGAATAAAGGAATAAAAAGCTTTATAATTTAATTTTAAACATTTTTAGTCAACAATAATTAGGTCTGTGATGGAGTTGTAATTGTGGTTATTTAACCAGTATTGTGTTGTGTCCTCAGATTTTGATTAGTTAACAGGCAGTCAGATGAAGAAAAAATTGAGACACAAGCATTTAAAAGCATTCTCTTTTTTTAAAGTCAGTTTTACCAACTAAATAAACCTTGAAATTCTTTAAATTTCACATAAACTTCATGTGCATCCTCACTGTCAACTTAGATCTCACTCTCGAGTTTTTGAACATGTGCAGTTCATCGTGAGAACTTTAAAGAAAATGAAAGCTCTGATGTCTTTAGAGGCTCTTTCAAACTCAAATAACAAAAAATAATGGTTGGAGGTATCATGGTCCTATCTCAAGCATTGACCTGGGTTCTGTCCATCTGTCTGTCTTAGACTGAAATAACCTGTGCTGAACCACCAAATAATGAATGTCCAGCAGAAACTACTGTTTGGAAAAAAAAAGTCTGAATCTCTTAAAAAAAAAAAGACAGAAAAGAGAGACTGCAGCATCCTGATCATTATTATTATTGATGAGTGACTTGTTATGCCACTCAAATGTAATTCTACTGCACTGTGAAGCTTCAGAGTTTTCAAAATTAAACATCATATTTATTTTTTAGTATCAATAATAAATAATTGATAGATACCGGAGGTAACATTTTTTATCAGATCAGATAGTAAATGTAATAACGATGCTAAAAATAAAATTAAAAGGTTTTGATGCTGCGACTTATTTCAATGAAATATTTAAATTCAATGTGATCTAACTTCTTGTTGATATTTGACAACATGACTTTACACAAATATGAAGTGTTTATGCAGAAACCATGTTGCAAACTAAAGGAAACAACATCCAGCGTCACTGTTGGCGCTCAATGAAAAACTGGATCCTTACGTGAAATTCGGAGCGGTTCCATCAACCCACAGCCAGGATCCCTCAGTTTCTCTCAAACCAATCCAGCCGTCCACCCCCAATTCAGCAAGAAAATTCTGTAAAATGTTGACATAAAAAGTTTTCTTTTAGGTTTGACAATTGATATAATTAAAAAATTCCTCGCTTCATTACCTTATTTCAACCACTGATCACCTAACAAATTATCGCTAAATATTAATTTAAATGATTTAGAGGAAACTTCTTGTCAGTGGAAAATCTAGTTGAGTCTTTTATCTTTACATAAAACTATACAGAGAATAAAAACAACATGTCTGCTGACTGTATTACATAACATCATAATTTAAATTTCTCTTTTTGTAAACTTGATCAGTGGTGTCCCTTTAAAATCTCTCATCACCTGCTCCTCAGGATTATTTATCACCACCAGATCTCCTCCTTCTCTTGTGCAGTCCGCTCTGCCTTCGTCCCAGGAGCCATCACCAAAGACACGGTAACAAGAACAATTGAACTTCGGCCAACCGAGAGGACACGTTGTGTCTGGAAGAAAAGAATCGAGTTCGGATATTCAAAAATTTACATGAAGATCAATTTTTTATTTTTCTTCCACTGTGAAATATCACTGCAAAATGTTCAGACTGTTTATATGCAGGCCAGAAGGAATAATAATCTAAAGACAACAGTGTTAAAGAGCAGGAAGAAAAATAGTTTTGTCAAGTTTTAGTATGAAAATGTTATTGTACTAACACCATGTTTTTGTCGGTACAATATACCAAATAACTTCTTTGCACAGTATAAATATTGGACAAACATAATCATTTACTGTGCAAACATCAATAACATATTGTTAGAACAATGTTTTATTTTAATGTAAAGCATTTCACATTTCTAAATGTCTTCATTTTATCTTGAAAATGCCAGATAATTTGGACCAGTTTTGTCTTGATTTTAACTTTAACTTCACTTCATCCATCTTTAACAAAGAAAACTAAAGACTTCCTTTCAAACAAATGACAAAGCCGGAGCAACTCTTTAGACGTTTCACCAAGCTTAGCGTTCAGCAGGTCTTTGTCTTTGGACAGGAAAGAAAGTTTTTTCTCACTTTCTTGGAAAGACGCAGTTAGATTGTCAGAGACTGCGGAGAGATCAATTGTTTCTGTCATATTATCCATGGAGTTATCTGAAAAATAGATAATAAAAAAAAGAGCTTTGAAGTTGAAACATAAAAATGAATCAACACCACATTGGTTTTTGGATGATATATGTATTTTTTAAAAGTAATACAGAAATACCTACCCTATCAATATTTTTTTATTAAATAAAAAAAAAAGTGAATGGTGTTCAGGGCTTACTCTGCAGAGACGATCCCTCATCGATTCCCTCTTTAAGAGACTCAATTAGCCGGACCTTCAGCTCGTCTCTTTCTTTGGTTATGTTGAAAAGAGATTCATTGCAGGCGAGGAGACGATCAGTCAGATCACTCTGGAGTTCATCATTTGAATTACATTTGGAGTCAATATCTGAAAATAAATTTAAAAAGGCATGACATAAGAAAGATGATATCAGGAGAGCTTTGAATTTCACATTAAATTTTACTGACAAAGACAAAACTGATCAATAGAAGAGGTTTAGATTGAGGGCTCACTCTGAGCAGACATGCTTTGCTCTTTAGATTTCTCATCCAGCTTTATTTTCAGACGGTCTCTTTCTGAAATTGTGGAGGCATGAGTCTTTTTCAAGGCCTGGAGATCCTCAGTCAGTCGACGTTTGGCGTCATTGTCTATAATACATCAACATATTCAGACAGCTTTACTGTACATGTTGAGATGTTGAGTGTATTTGTGTTTCAATTTAGGTTGTAAAAGAAAGAAAAGGAAACAAACAAGCACTGGATTAATAACGACCGTAGGTAAATACATAAAACAGTTGTAATAGTTTTAGGTTTCTAAGCAGACTCACACTGAGCGTTGG
>NW_006799958.1:2202436-2210144 GCF_000485575.1 Poecilia formosa | reverse complement strand
TATTTAATTTATTCAAATAAGGCGTATCTTTGCTCCTCCAACCAGGAGCTATCTCTGACCCTTTATCAAGCCAGAAACTCCTGCCGTGTTTACAGCCTTTCACAGATGAGTGTGAAAAGCTACAACTTGTCCTGTATTGTTTTCCCACACAGACAAAAGGCAGTTCAAACGATCCTAGCAAACCATCTACAGGTAAAATAAAGGTCAAAAAGTCAGAATACATTACTAATTTCAAAACCACAATTAGGGCATTTGAGTCAAGTCAAGACAAGTTAAGTTTTAAAACTAGCTTATTTTAAATTTATTTTCTAAATGCCACAAATTCCTACATATATGCATATTTAAATGTCTTCAGTTTATGTTAGGAGTGAACATGCCAGATAATTTGGACCAATTTTGTCTTAACTTTAACTTTAACTTCACTTCAGCCATCTTTATGAAAAAAAAAAGAAAAAAGAAAGACTTACTTTCAAACAAATGACAAAGCCGAAGCAACTCTTTAGTCGTTTCACCAAGCTTAGCGTTCAGCAGGTCTTTCTCTCTGGACAGGAAAGAAAGTTTTTCCTCACTTTCTTTGCTACATGCAGTCAGATTGACTAAGAGTGCAGAGAGATCAATTGTTTCTGTCCTATTAAACGCGCAGTTATCTGAAAATAGATCAGAAAAAAGAGCTTGAAAGTTGTTATTCAACACGACATCAGTTTTTGGATGATATATACATGTATAATAATACAAAAACAACTACTCTATCATTTTTTTTAAATAAAAAAGAGCTTACTTTGCTCAGACAATCCTTCACCGCTTCCCTCTAGAAGCCAGGTGATCAGCTCGTCTCTTTCTTTGGTTATGTTGAAAAGAGATTCATTGCAGGCGAGGAGACGATCAGTCAGATCACTCTGGAGTTCATCTTTTGAATGACATTCGGAGTTACTATCTGAAATAAAACGAAAAAGAAAAATGTGAGATAAGAAAGATGATATCAGGAGAGCTTTGAATTTAACACTTTAATTTCCAGAGCTTTAATTTCAAAGCTCTGGGAACGTAAATTGTGACGGCTCACTCTGTGCAGACAGAGCTCTGCTTAGTTGTTCAGATTTCTCATCAAGCATTTTATTCAGCTGGTTAATTTCTGAGATTTTGGAGGCATTCAATTTGTCCAGGATCTGGAGATCCTCAGTCAGTTGCCGTTTGGCGTCGTTGTCTGTAATACATAAAGAAAATATATTTTTATTGGGCGAAAGACGACAAAGACACAACGATGTCCTGACTGGACTCTGATTTGATTTTGTTTCAGGAAAGATGTTAACCAAAACAGTAAAACCCAAAATATATTGGCTAATACTTTTCATAGCTCCAGTATATTTAGATTTTATATAAATAAAACTCAACCAAGAAGAGCATTTATTGTTGGAAATGTTATGTGTATTTCTAATAGATTATTTAAAAAAAAAAATAATGTAAAAGAAGGATCACCAAAAAAACATAATGTATTTGTTTTAAAACTGGCATAGAAAAAATTATTGATACCATACTTAGTAATCAATAGAAAAATCTGTAATGTTATTGCAACACATCAGATGACACTTTGTATAACTCCTGATCAAATCTTTCCTCTGGTAAGTTCTTGACCTTGGAAAACCTCTTTGCCATCACCCTAATCTTAAGATCCCTCCAAAGATTCTGCATTGGATTCAGATCAGCACGCTGAATCTAAAACCTTAATATTACATAGAGATGTGCAAAAATCACTTTTAAGCCTGTGTGCAAGAGGTAATATTAATCATAGATGTATTTGTACATATATAATTTCTATTTATGAATAGTTACTTTCTGCGTAGCCCCTTCTTTATATATGTTGGCTTAATCATAAAAGTGAAACACTCACTTACTTATATTTCTAGAAACTTACAAACATCAAAATTTAAACTTACAATCATATACTTTTATAATAATTGAAAATTGCCACCATCCTAAATTATGGTTCTTGCCAAAAGGTGATTTTTGCAAAAAAAATAAAATAGAACACCTGTTTCTTTTCAAAAGATGCTTTAGGCAAAACCTCCCTTTTGGCAAAGAAAGACTTGTATTCCATTATTTTAAGAAAATGATTAAATATAATATTGGCGACACAAATTTGATTTTACATATCAAAATCTCAAAAATGTGCCCTCAGTCAGTTTTTTGGTAAACTATCTGGGACACCTTGAAAATGTGCTGAAAAAAAACAAAAAAAAAAACAAAATGAGTAAAAAAAAAGTTAATTAATTATTCTGTTGCCTTTCCCCCCGTTAGTTTGAGCTTTAAAAAAGCAAACAAGATATTTTTCTGACTTCATGTGTTGAGAAAGAAGTCCAAAGAGTCTTTCGTTAAATTAATAAACGCTTTAGTTTGATGCACAAGTTGTAATAGTTTTAGGTTTCTAAGCAGACTCACACTGAGCGTTGGTGACCAGCAGTCCGATGAGCAGGCAGGTACTGAACACTCCGAAGAACAGAATGACACTCAGATGGAAACGACTCTCTGAACCTGAACAGAGGGAAGATTACAGCCAAAACACCAGACAACAGAAACATCATCAGGTTGTTGGTCTGAACTAAACTCACCTCTGCAGTTTCTTAAAGAAGCAGAGTTGGAAAGTCTGCTGTGCTGAACATGCATGTGCTTTTTCTCCATCGTGACCCGTTGGCTGCAGGCTGTGCAGCACCAACAACTAACGTAACATGCAAAGCAAGATTGGTACAAAAGACTCTTACTGTGCATAAGACACACCCACAGCATAAGCAGCACCATTAGACAGGAATCTGCTGAACAGGTGGAGTTTTTTGGTTTGCAGTTCAAAACTGTTTTTCTTTCTGCTGGTTTCTTCAAGAAAACCCCCACATAAAAACTCAACTTCCTGCTTTCAACGAGGCTCGATAAGAGCACCACAAATTAGCCATTTTGTGGTGCATTTCTGGCAAACGAGAATATAAACTGAGCATTGTAATGATGATACTTGATAAAAAATTACTTTTATATGGAGTTTTAAGAAGGAAAACTAGTTTAAATTCTAGTTGGTTATCCTATGAAATGTGCAGAGATCTTTGAGGTGAGGTATTTTATAAAAAAAAACACTTTATTCATATGAGAGCCTTTGGTTCTAATCAGTTTTTCATAAGAAGGTTAGCCCCACATGGGAGGCAATTTACAATGTTTGCAAAAACATTACTTTGGGTTGATTTTCATACGCATTAATTTACAAGACATTCATGGAGTGTGGAATCTGTTCCAGTGGGTTTTGTTGGTTTAATAAAAATGTTAAAGGTTTGGATATTTAAAATATTGCTTCACAACAAGCCATTTGTACCTCTGCAGATGTTTTTCAGTTTTTACATTTTGTCACAGAGTTTCAGACCATTAATCTGTATCAAAATACAAAATGCTCCCATTTATCAGTGGAAAAGGCATCAAAGAAACCTGGCTCTATGTGTACAAAATAATTGTTCAACAGCTGAAATCAACTGAGTGTTCTGCATCACTGTGGAGGATATTTTGTAGATTTGCTTTAATTTAGCAAGAGTGAACAATTTTGGGGCTGCACAGTGGTGCAGTTGGTAGCAGTGTTGCTTTGCAGCAAGAAGGTTCTGGGTTTGACTCCTGGCCTGGGGTCTCTCTGCATGAAGTATGCATGTTCTCCCTGTGCATGGTGGGTTCTCTCCGGCTTCCTCCCACAGCCCAAAAACATGATTGTCAGGTTAATTGGTTTCTCTAAATTCTCCCTAGGTGTGAGTGTGCATGGTTGTTTGTCCTGTCTGTTTCTGTGTTGCCCTGTGGCAGACTGTGTCCAGGTTGACCCTGCCTCTCGCCTGGAACGTTAGCTGGAGATCGGCACCCGCACCTGCTGACCGCACTAGAGACAAGGGTGTTAGAAAATGGATGGATGAACGATTCTGTAGAATGAGCGACCAGTTTAATCTTAACTGGATTTAAACCTGGACTTTTCGACCCCACTTCAAAACCTACTGTTGCTCATTTTTTTCAAAGTTGAATTTGCTGGTGTGCTTTGAATCCGTCACTGAATTTTATTCAGATAACAGCATTAAATGATCTGAGGCTACAAGACCTTATTGATATCACTTCGGTTTGCATGTCTTTTTTTCTTAATAATTAAAAACATAAATTGAAAACCACTTGTGGCGTTCACTCAGATCATCTTTTTCTGATATTAAAATGAGTTTGACGATATAAAAGATTTGCTTTGAAAAATAAAAAATTAAAAGCAAAATAATAAGTACATCAGGCTGCATCTGGTTTTAAATTGATAATTATTATAAAATTGATGTTTTTTATCTGGAAATGTAGGTTATAATTTGAAAGCAAAAACTGGAAATCTAAAACAGAGACAAGGTTAGAGGTTTTTACAAAGTGTCAGAGTATAGTTAATGATTTGTAAAAAAAAACAAAAAAAAAACATAAAAACTTCCAGCAATTTCAGCTAATAACTATGAAAAATGCACCGTGCAGCAAAGAATAACATCAATAAATTAATGTTATTCTTTGCTGCGGGAAAGTAACTTGAACCAACAGGAAACCTTGTTGCTCGTCTGTCAGTTTGTCTTTGCATTAATCTACCACAGACTTTTAAAACTCTTAAATGATGTGATAAGAAACACATGAGCCTTGACCTAATATCCAACTTCCTCTCCGCTCTACCAATCACCGCCCCCAGTTTCCTGCGTTCATCGATAAACAGCATATCATCAGATCTAAATTATCAACAGCACTCAATTAATGAAAAGTAACGTTTAAAAGTTTAAACAAACATAAAGTAAATTTGACAAAAACAAATAGAATACATGCAACAAATTAACTATTTTTTTAATGATCTATTCACGTTTTTCAGCATGTGAAAGCTTCCAATAAATAAATAAATAAATAAATAAATAAATAAATAAATAAATAAATATTATTTTATATAAATAAATTATGTGATAAAAATGTTTGAGGTTTCAATAGATAGAAAATGTCTTCAGTGGGGGAAAAAAAAAACTAATAATAAAACAATAAAAACTCTCGAACTATTTGAATATGAACTAAAGTTATTGCTGCTTAATCATCTGAGAGTTTTCCCAGAGTTGAGTTATTTCTTCCTACATTTCATTATCCTGCAGATGCTTTGTAATGTCTAAACTACAGATACTTAAGTGATAATTAATTGTTCAGTGATGAAACTGGAACGTCTGAAATAAATTAAAAAGGTAATTCAGGACGTTCTTCTTGAATTATGACTTTAACTATAGTAAAGGTAAATCAAAGAGTATTTTTAATAACTTTCTTTCAATCCCTTAGAAATCTTCATCTTCTGAATTTACAATTTCAAATACCATATAAATGTTTTTATTTTTTCTTCTTGCAATTTAGGAGACGTTCAACATATTTACATTAGATGAAGCAAAACTTATCAAACCTGTCTACATGATAAATAAAACCCATAATTTCTTTCCTAAAAATGGTTCAGCCTTCAGCAAATTTCTAGGTGCAAATCAATTAAATATGCCTGGAAATGTTATAAGGTGGCTTTCATGTTTTTATCTTTCTGTTAGGTGTCTGTATTCCCAGGTAGCTCCTAGATGCGTCCCTGAGAGTCCGACAGGCAGTGTTTGTGTAGAAGGTTTTTATCTGTCTCACATACAAACAAACTCATAATAAAGGCGAAATGTAGAATACTAAGAGGACATTCAGTTTCTGGCTCTTCAGAGAAGCCTGAGCTGTACAGTCCAAGGCGTCCAATGCTGCAGAGCCGAAAAGTTTCCCCGGAACTTCAGGCAGGGCCCAGATGGTTCTCCTACAAGGCTCAGTAAGTGGCGACTGAGCCAACCAGACCTGGCGGCGAGCATGCAGCGTGGAGAGTGTGCGTAAACTTTATGTAAACTGCAGTCTGGGTTCGACAGAATAAGAACATTATCTGCACATAAACATATTTTTATGTTCTACTTCCTTAACAGCAATACTAGACATGGTTCTCTGAAATCCGTGAGGTAATCCTCAAGCATGAATAAATTGTTTAAAATTGCAACTCTTAAATGGCCGACTAACACAGTCTGAATGCATTTTTCTGCATGAAGTTGTGATTTTCTATAGCTGTACATGTTCACTAGAATATGCCATCTCCAGCAGCATCAAGCCATGCATCAGTTTTCATATCACTACATACTCCAGCAGATGGCGCTCTCTGATCTCTGTCAAACTGTGAAATAATTTGAATACTTCCTCTGTGATGTCGCTTTACCTTGCAAATTACACTCTCTTTATTTCACATAAAGCTGAGTACCTGAAGCATTAAATCACACAGACAGACACCTGTTAATACTGCAGGTGGGTTACTGTGCACAAATCGCCTCTTTATTTTTGACATTGGAAATTGTAATAAACAGTGAACAGGCAGAAAGCAGAAAATAGAGTTTATTGTAAAATTTAAATTCATTGTAACTAGAAGCAGGACTATTAAAGCACTTTATAAAAGCTTTATCTTTAGATAGGGAATACTTAAAACTCAAGAATAAAATCAAAAACATTATACATGCAGACCTTTTTTTCAAACAGCCAGTTTCAGCACTTTTTCACAGATCCAGTGTTTAGCAGCATCACATGAAAAATCGTTCCAAGACGCTTTGCCGTCCTTATTGACACATACACAGTCCTCCTCACCCCATCTTCCACTTGTTCCTCCATTATCAGGCTGAGAGCCCAGCCAGTTCCTGTTAAAATTGTGACAAACAGAATTAGACCTCGTTTCATACATCGCGACAACAGACACAAACATACAGCTGAGATTGTGCTTTAAAGCACAGAAATAAAACTACATGTCTGTGTTTGTCCCTATCAGCACTGAATCAAATAACTAATCACTTACTTGAACTCTGGGGAGGTTCCATCAATCCATTTCCAGGAGCCCTCAGTTTCTTTATCATTTAAACCAATCCAAGCTTCCTGCTTGATGAGTGCAGCAAGGAATGTCTGTCAAATAAGGCACAAAACTATGTAACGTGTTTGAAACCTTTAGGAATTTATGCCAAATACTGTATACAAATAAGTCTATGTGGACCATATGAGCAAACCTTATTTGTTTCTGTTGTTTTTTCAAATTTTTTTATTTATTGATTGATTTATTTTTATCCATTTTAAGGCCAGACCAAACCGACTCACTTTAATACACTAAAATAGCCTTAGTTTCTGGTCTTGATTTTACACACAATGTACTGTGGATCAAAAGGGAAATTATATTTGGTTGTCAAAGATAAACAACAACAACAACAACAACAACAACTGAACAGTTTAGCCCCCTTTACTCTCATAACCCTCAGCTTCTATGTGATTTAACCTCTGTTTTTTTTTTGGGACATTTAGTAAACAAACAAGGAACACAGCAGACCGGTCAGCGATACACTTGTGTCCTTTTCTCTGTCTCAGAGGCCTCCTTGCACAACCTACACCTTGGGTCTTGTCTGGTGTGGTAGATCTGAGCTTCTATTGCTCTGGTGTTTAGGGCCTGTTCCTGGGCAGCCAGGATGAGGGCCTCCGTGCTGTCCTTGAGTCCAGCTTTCTCCAGCCATTGGTAGGATTTCCTCATATCAGCCACTTCAGTTATTTGTCGGTGGTACATCCCATGTAGGGGCTTGTCCTCCCAAGATGGTTCCTCCAGTACCTCGTCCTCTGTTCCCCATTGCCT
>NW_006799958.1:2169656-2202426 GCF_000485575.1 Poecilia formosa | reverse complement strand
AAAGATTTATCTGACATCCACTGTACTCGTACACGTGAATGTCAGATAAATCTTTCTCATCTCCTGATTTCTTTGTTTTTGTTGTTTGTCAGGCAGTGAGAAGTTTCTGATGGTTCACATAAGCAGAAAACCAAACTTTGAACCAGCAGGAAATATTTTTGCTCGTCTGACGGTTTGTCTTTGCATTAATCTACCACAGACTTTTAAAACTCTTAAATGATGTGATAAGAAACACATGAGCTTCGACCTAATTTCCAACTTCCTCTCCGCTGTGTATCAATCACCGCCCCCAGTTTCCTGCTTTCATTGGAAATCAGCATATCATCAGATATAAATGAACAACAGCACTCAACTAATGAAAGGTAGCATTTAAAAGTTTAACTCTTTTTATGTTTGAACCAGATAAACATTACCTAAAGGTTTAACTTTTTTATTAAGTCAAATATTTTGATTTTTTTCTAGTTTTCCAGCTCGAAAAGCAGCTATAAGAAGAGCAATAACAGAAATAACAATAGTAAATGCAATTTAACAAGTTATTATTTGTGGCGTTGGAAAAGAAAACAGGTGATCCAACTTAAAAAGATTGAGTTAATTTGTTAGTAATCAACTTAAGTTTATCTAAGGAAATTTATCAAGTTTATAATGTTGCCATGTTAAACAAAATATATTTGACAAACACAATTAGATTACATGTAATAAATTAACTATTTTTTTTAAGTTGGAGACCTATTCACTTTTTTCAGCATGTGAAAAGTTTCAATAAATAAATAAATATTATTTTATATAAATAAATTATGTGAAAAAATGTTTGAGGTTTCAATAAATAGAAAATGTCTTCAGTGGGGAAAAAAACTAATAATAAAACAATAAAAACTCTCAATGAACTATTGAATTTGAACTAAAATTATTGCTGCTTAATCATCTGAGAATTTTCCCAGAGTTGAATTATTTCTTCCTACATTTCATTATCCTGCAGATGCTTTGTAATGTCTAAACTACAGATACTTAAAAGATAATTAATTGTTCAGTGATGAAACCAGAACATTCACTCGTCTGAAATAAATTAAAAAGGTAATTCAGTACGTTCTTCTTGAATTATGACATTAACTATAGTAAAGGTAAATTAAAGAGTATTTTAATAACTTTCTTTCAATCCCTTAGAAATCTTCATCTTCTGAATTTACAATTTCAAATACCATATAAATGCTTTTATTTTTTCTTCTTGCAATTTAGGAGATGTTCAACATATTTACATAAGATGAAGCTACACTTATCAAAGCTGTCTACATGATAAATAAAACCCATAATTTCTTTCCTAAAAATGCTTCAGCCTTCAGCAAATTTCTAGGTGCAAATCAATTAAATATGACTGAAGATGCTATAAGGTATCTGGTATAGGTGTCTGTATTTCCAGGTAGCTCCTAGATGCGTGTTTGTGTAGAAGGTTTTTATCTGTCTCACATACAAACAAACTCATAATAAAGGCAAAATGTAGAATATTAAGAGGACATTCAGTTTCTGGCTCTTCAGTTGTTGTTTTTTTACATTAAAATTGATTCCTTAATAAAAATATAATAAATAAAGAGAGTGAGATGTTGAAATAAATCTGACATTATTGAATGAAATAGTATTGAAATTAATGAGAATTAATTACCATTGCATAAAGTGGTAACTTTAAAATGAATTAAAAGTTATTCTCTCTCACTTGCAGTTGGTTAACGTTTTTCTTAACATCAGTGGAAGTTTTATTTTTCTCTCAGCCTTTTAGCAAATTCAGAATGACATAATAGATAGCTTTTGTTCTTGCTTTCAGCTTTTTAAACCTTTTTTAATTTTATTTTTACAACTGATACAAAAAGGTACAATGAAAAACAAAAATCAGTTAATTTTTTATTGATATTATTATTTGTGTATATCTTTTCCATTACAAAGAATTGTCTTATTTAATGACTGAATTTCAGTAAATTAAGTTTTGATTTTATTTTTTATTGTTAATTCATTAATTCTGCTTGTTTTTTATTATTTAATTAATTACACATTTATTTATTTACTTGGCACACTGTACTTGTTCTGTGTTTTCAATTAATTCAATCTGTGAAAATTATTATTATATGACATTTTTTAAAAAAAGAAAACAAGTCAGAGGAAGCTGCTCCAAAGTGTCTTGCACAGGAGGAAAGGAAAGGAATCGCTTTAGGACTGTTTGAGAATGGGTTTGCGCACTAGCAGGAAGTGGCCATAAACATTTAAGCGGTGAATTTTATTTTGAAAGGGACGAGCGGATACACAATACAAAATGTGATATGAAACGTGACGTCAGGGAGGCAACATGGCGAAGACCGGCGCAGCAGCGGTGGATGAAATAATGCGATATGCCGAATATTCCCCTAAAACAAATATTAGGAGTGACGCAGAGATAGACAGACGGTTGGTAAGTGTCCGGGTTGTGGTCGGTGAGTCTTTTTAGCGTCTGTCAAATGAATATAGTGAGATTTAATGACAAAGTCTGTGGTAACCGCCGCGGTGACCGCTAACGGCGTCAAGCTCGGTTACATCAGAAACGTGTGTTCAGGTGAAGCAGCTTTAATTCAACGGTCAGAGTGTTTGGTGCAAAATTACTACCTAGGTTCTTGATGAGAAAACGTGTAATTTTTATCTGCCTGTTAATTTTTTTACATTAACGACTCTTTGAAGGTAATAATGCATGTTCGTGTCGTGACCTTTTTGTACATAAGATACTAAATACTGAACTCAAACTGAGTGAATTTCATGAAAAATAACATGCAGTAATCAGTCTTGTTGTAAAAAGTTTAAATATAAATTATATAATATTTATTTCCAGACTAAATTGTAATATACTAATTTGACCATGATTAAACTATATGTCATTATAGAGCACTCTGGACGTGTTTGAGGGTATTCAGAGTAATAGTCAGGGTTACTTTTCGGTCTTTAAGGTTTTTATGAAAGTGTTTTTAGATCTGGATAAGTCTGGAAAAATGTTACTGCTGTCAACAAGAAGGATGGAAATGAAAGCCAATTGAAACCATCTTCTGTGGCTGGGGGAATGAGCCAGACACTCAAAATGTGTATAATTGTAAATATTTGTTTCAAACTCAGTTTTGCTGTTTGTCTTTTATTTCCACTTTAAAACCGGAATGTGAGGTCTGCAGATCTGAGTCTGGAACAGGTTGACATTTAGACAGGGAAAATGTGTAGGAACGTCAAATAGTTTTACATAATGTTTCTTTGTTGCCTAATAAGTTTCTATTATTACATTTCTTCTCTTTCATTCACCCACTTAATAACCTGCGTTAATTTTATGAAGTTCATTTGGAGTTTATGCTTTTTTTTTTTTTTTAGGGAAACTGATGGCGGATGTGTAATTACACGAGTAAATATATTTGTTGAAGGCATAAAGAAAACACATCCTACGTCTGATTTACCTCTTTAGCCACTAA
The DNA here is from genome assembly GCF_000485575.1 of Poecilia formosa. Lineage (NCBI taxonomy): Eukaryota > Metazoa > Chordata > Actinopteri > Cyprinodontiformes > Poeciliidae > Poecilia > Poecilia formosa. The sequence goes on along the minus strand of NW_006799958.1, from coordinate 2,198,965 downwards.
AACGTTATGGGATGGTAACATTAGGAATTTAATAGTGTGATAAAGATTGGTTGTTTTTTCAGGGTGAAGCGGATCACACTGTGGCAGAGCCTTCATATGGTGTGCTTACTTATCAGTTTAACCTTGTCTTGTTGACAGGGAGGGACTCTAATCGCAGTTGGCCTTGGTGTTGCTGCAGCGGGTTTTGCAGGTAAAAATAACTCATTGCCAGGTTGAAATAAATGTAGCCTGCTTTAAGAGTTATTCCTTTACTGCTAATGCCTGTGCTGCTGAAACCTTTATTGGTTAAATACAAACAGGTACAAGATCATTTTTTTCTGCCTTGTATTTTAAAATATTTGTTTATCCTGTTTTTTTTTTGTTTGTTTTTTTTGTCCCCAGGTCGTTATGCGTTCCAGCTGTGGAAGCCCCTGGGACAGGCTTTCTCTGAAACGGTCAAGAAGATGCCCTCAGCAGTAAGTAAAATATCACCTGAGCGTAGTTGTGATGTTCAGATGAGCTAAATATTTTGAGTTTCTCTCACTGAATAAAAAAAAAAATAGTAGTTCATCTCGTAAACGATGTTTTCATTAACGCTTATTATGCGCATTTTGAATTATTGTATAAAAAAAGGTTGATGGAAATGGTAAAATTGAAAATAACTAACTTAATGTTGCAAAAAAAGTTTCTACACTCGCTTAAAGTGGTTTGTGGTTGATGTGCTGAAGTGAAAATGGAAACACATTTGTTGAACAAGCTCTAATGAAGTAAATTTCCCCATCCACTGGAGAATCTTTGCCTTACCAGAGGCATGAAACTCAGAAAAAAATTATTTCAAACTTCCAGTTCAGAGGGGAGAGCTCTCTACATTTTTTAGAAATGTGTATTAAATTGTTAGTTTTCAACCTACTACATACTTAAGTGTTTAATATCTGACGAAATTACGCTTTGTGTAGCCTGGTTGATTCGCGCCAAACCAATAGATGGAAACACACCTAATAAGCATTTTTCATTTAGTTTTTTTTTTTTTAGTAACATTTTAGAAGTTTTCTTGAAAATTGTTACAGTCGTAGAAATTCTTGAAAAGTCTAAGAAGCAAACTTCAGTTTGCCGGTACGAGTCAGGACTCCAGCTCCAACCATCTTCTGTCCCCTCAGGGATTCTCGTCTTATTACAAAGGAGGTTTTGAGCAGAAGATGTCGAGGCGAGAGGCAGGCCTCATTCTGGGCGTCAGGTGAGCATTTGAGTTAGCATTTGTGCTAACACATGAGGCTAATGATAATAACAATAACCTTCATGTGTTGAATTCAGCCCAGCTGCCACAAAGACCAAAGTACGTGAGGCACATCGGAGGATCATGGTCCTAAATCACCCAGATAAAGGTAACTTTACACCATCTGCTCCATAGATGCTCCCTAAAACGAGCATTTTCACAAGATAGGAATACAAGGAAAGTAATCTATGAAACTGTCGAATTTAACTTTTTCTCCTATGAGTTGGTTGAACATCGTTGTTACTGTCTGACAAGTTTGTCTGACAGCTGCCTGTAGTTGAGTAGTTGAACAGAATGAATTTTACACTCATACCTTTGGAAATCCTGAATTTTAAATGTTACGTTGATAATTTTTCTTGAGCTTGTTCAAATGTCTTCAAGTGTCAAAGGCTCAGACTGAGTCATGTTTGTTTGTAGGCGGCTCTCCGTATCTCGCTGCAAAGATCAACGAGGCTAAAGACCTGATGGAAAAGGAGACTCGGCGATGACGCTCTGGGTCAGACTGTCAGCTCATTATTTCTGCTGCATCAACATTCACATCAGCACCACAGCAGGACCTCCTCTGAGTTTCATAGAAAACAAAGCAGAGGCTATAAGTAAAGCAGAAGAAAAGACGCTGCTTTTTTACTTATTGAAATGAAGTGTTGAAAGGAAATGAACGGGTTGGAGATGTAATGTTGCCTTCTAGTGGTTGCTGACTAAAATGTTGTGCTAGTTTATATTTTTTGTTCATAGCATTTTAATTTGAATGTACATATATTGGCATGTAAAGTGTTTAGTAAAGATGTACTTAAAAACATTGGAGTGAGAAATGTGTGTTTGTACAACAGTTTATTTAACTTACTGGGTGTTTAAATGGGCAACTTGCTTGATGTGAGATCAAATTTTAACAAAATGTTTGTTAAAAAAAAACACCTTCTCATATTTAAAGGGTTGATTTGTTGGTTTTAAATAACTTTAACAAAAATCAGTTTTTTTTTGTTTTTTTTGCCCATTTAAGTTCATATCTGCCAACCACAAGAGTTCAGCCAGCTGTCACTAAAGTGAGCTGTTTGTTGAAGGAAGCTCTATTGTTCAACAAACTCAGTGTGTTGAGCCCATGACACGGCTTTTCATTAATGATTTACTGCTTTGTGCATTTTCAGCATTCCTCCAAAATAAGACAAAAAAAAAAAAAAAACACCAAACAAGTTTCTCATATACTTTATTTAGAGGAGGATGTTGTGGTTTTTGCCATTGGACGGTAAAGACGGCGTTTAGCAGACACACTTACAGCAGCAGTTCCTAAGAAAAGACTAACCAGGAACGACAAATGTTGAACTTAAAACATATCAAATAAATAGAAGGAATTTGACCTTTTCAGAGGTTGCATGTCTGCATCTGATATCACGAACAAACGCGTCAGTTTCCCCACGCAGTCTGCAGTAACATTTGAACTGCTTTATATGTAGATACTGTTTCAGAAGCAGGAACGTAAGTGGAAACTCTGTCTGCTGCTATAGAACCGTAAAAACCCAGAGAAGCCTTCAGAAGGAAACATCCTCTCCAAGTCCAGCTGAAAGTTACACATGCTGAGCAGAATCCACTTAAAAATATTGTGCACTTTATACTGCAACTCAAGAATTGATCTGAGTGACAGAAACCTTCTCACCGACTCAACCACATTAAAGCTGGTTCTTAAAGTAAAAGTATGTGAGCAGAAAACGGGACCCACTGCATACATCTGCTTAGATTTCTACCACATAAGATGTCTCTACATTTTAGGTGTTGGCCAACAACGAGAACGACTCCAATTCTTCTGAAAAATCTTTATATTTAAAACCACAGAGATTCAGAAAACGAACAGCTGGATGGAACATGGTTTTAATTACTGCTGATATTTCAGATTTAAACTTGTAGTTTTAATTCATTTAAGCGTTGTTGGCTTAGTTTAAGAGTAAATAAGTGATGATAGAGTTTAATGAAAATCGCCAGTTTCTGACCTGCTGCTGTGAAGCCTTGACATCACTTGTTTACACACAAACTGCTCTCTTTGAATGAATGCTTGATTTGGACATTGTACTTTCTTAGATGCTGAAAAGCAAACAGACTACAGATATTGTCAAAAGTGTAAATGTTTCCCTTCAGCTGACTGAACATTGCTCTTTTTTTTCTCTTGAAATTCTCTGAGACTTGCCATCAAATTAGGTAACCTAGCTGCTATAAAAGAGTCCTAAAAGCAGAATGATGCTCAGCTTAAAGGACTCCAACCACGATGGCTTCTTTTCTGAAATCTGGAGAAAAAAAAAAAAGGACATTAGAAAGACCCACAGAGCAACAAGAAGACGGGTTAAGCACCATGGAAGATTTGCTCCAGTTGTAAATGAGGAGGAGGCAGCAGTGGCGTTAGGAGGACCTTAAACAACGATTCTCCTCCACAGAGCAGAAAGATGAGCTGCAATTATTCCAGTTTTCACTCTTTTTACTGTTTACAACCACCGATATCAGAGAAACGGCACAAGTCCTCAGTTTCTGTCGCAAAGAGTGAAAGAGCGACCGAGGAGAACGGCCCTTCATGTTTCTCTGCTTCCACGAGAGGTTATGCAGTGATGCTGAGAGGTTTTAATTTACAGAAACGGTCAGAAAAATGCAGACTTTATTTTGCAGCGGGAACACGAAGACGCTTCATGCCTCGGGAGAGAAGCGCTCCAGACGTCAGCAGCCCCTCACCGACAAGCTTCATTAAGGCTGCTCGGTTTGACGTCGGGCGTCCGCTAGCGGTCCTGCGTGGCTCGCTCCGAGTCTTCGTCCTGATGCTCCGCCTCCTTCTCCTCCTCGTCCTGCTCCTCTTTCTCGCTCAGTTCCTCCCCGATCACATCCAGCCTCCCCTCCAGGCCGTTGACGGCTTCCTGCTCCTGCTCCTCGTCCTCGTTGTTGAGAAGCCTGGCCTCCTGCAGCTGCAGCCGCCGCTCTTCGATCAGCAGGAGGCGCTCTCGAACCCCCTCCACCGTGGCTGCCGTGTCGCTGGGACTCCCAAAGAACTGCTCGCTCCTGAAATGACCACAGGTTTTAGTCATTTCATTTTTTTTTCCCCCTCTTCTTCCAAGAAGCAAATCATTGAACTGAATTGAATTGAATACATAAGTTATTTAAACTGTTGGAAATACACTTAAAGAAAAGCCATCTAATGCAACTTATTTTATTGTTAAAAATAAAACAAAACAAGAAGAAATGCTTTCAAAAGAATGAATGAAAAAAAAAGCTGAGGAACCTGATGCTCTGATCACACATTTGGAACATAAAGTAGAGCTATAGTTAAATAAGTGAAAGGTTAGTAAAGGTTTGGGTTTGTACCCGTCAGGGAAGATGATGGGCAAAGTGAGTCTGTCCAGCAGAGTTCTCCCTGAAGAGTCGACTTCATCCAGAGACTCCACCTCCACACGCACCTGCTGCAGCACCTGAAGCAAAATGGACAAAAATAAACATACAATCAAATTTAGACTTTAAAATAGGGGTGAAGCGGCATAGTGCAATCACAGGTTGGTATGTTTTCAGTTTTAAAGTCAGAGTTCAGTACATTTTAGTGACGTCTTTATATTTTGTTTATTCTGGCTGTACTCAAGGAATATTTTTCAAATTCGAAAAATGTTTTTGATTTTATTCTGTCTTAAACGTTAAAAAGGGGAACGTATAGAAGTGACTGAAGATTTGGTTTGGATTTTTCTTTAATTAAAATGATGAAAGCACTGCCAATGCCTGGATAGGAAGAATATATAACAATGTAACCCCTTAAAAATGGTCAGAGTGAGAGGTCAGACATTTTTCAAAAACATTGTGCCAAGAATTGAGAATAAAAAAGTACTGAGACACTAGGTTTTTTGTTAATCTAGTGTCCCAGCTGTACCTGAATGCAGCATGAGAAGAGGGCATGCTGGAATTAAGAAATATTGGCCACTATTTGGAAAGAGTGATAATAATAAGGCTCTGTGTTGTCTTGGTATACACACTTTTACTAAAGTGCTCCATGCAAATCATGCTAATATGAGACGCAACATTCAGCTTAAAATGTGAACCCAGTCAAATCTTTTTGTTTCTTTATTTTGAAACAGTATAATAATGGCAAACACTGTTATTCAGCCGTATGGAAATGAGCTAAAATCAGTAAAAGCTTTTAAAAATTAGGGCAATAATGAAAATATTTACAAAAACAATATAAGTTAACTAGTGAAGTGCTTAGCTTTATGTCAGAGGTCAAAGCAAAAAGAATCAACTAGTCAGTGAGACTCAAACAAACAGGAAGATGAATTCAGTCATTGAAACAGGTTTTCATTTCCCAATTATCATAAAATCCCAATGCGTTCGTCTCCTCTAGTTGTAAAACTCACCCTCTCCGCGGCGGTGTGGAAGTTCAGGGCCAGCTCCAGCCGCTGCTGCCTCTCGTCGGCGCTGACGGTGAACTGCTTCCACACCCGGTTGAGTCGCGGCAGAGTGTCGCCGGACGAGCGCGTCGTGCAGCGCAGCGACTGACAGAGGACCACGGTCGCCTGCAGAAGCTGGCGGCCGTAATCGTATGTGCTCTGCGAAGAAAAAAAAAAAGAAATAAAGTTTGAAAAGCAGAGCCAGTTAAAAAACTGATGTGTGATAAATAGAAGATCTAAAAATGATTTTGGCGCAGACAACCAACATGTCTCTATCTAGTACCAACATTAGGGACAGATTTTACTATATAGCAGCAATAAAACTTTCTAGTCTCAGTTTGTGGAAAGTTAAAATTTTCCACAAACATATTTTTAGTTTTTTCTATGGACTCTGTCACCTGAGCCACATCCACAAACTTCTTGTGTTTGTCCAACATGGTCCGTGTCTCCTGGGAGTCGTCTCCCAGCCTGACGTGTGTCTTCAACAAGGCGTCCAACAGCTCACCGAGCCACTCGACCGCCTGAACACACACACACACACACACGCGCACACATACAGAAAGATAATCATCTGATCAATACAGGAAATATACGTCAGTGTTTGAGTAATCGCTTTTAAATCCATACGCCTTTTACCTGCAGAGCATCTTCTTCACATTTAAACAGCTGAACCATCTGCAGCATCTTCAGCCTCCTCACATCCACCATGTCCTCACACCTGAAACACACACACACACACACACACACACACACACGCGCACACACACACACAGGTTCATTAAATGATTACTGAGTAAAACCACTGCTGTACTCAATAACTTCAGTTATGAACAGTAACATGTACAGATCAGAAAATGAAACTCTGCTGTGACTTTGTAACCCGGTTCGTACATTTTTCCCACATTCACTTTTCAAGTATTTTCAAGGTAAGTTTTCAAACTTTTCCAGCACCACACTTTGGAGATAAAATCAAGACAAATGACCTACAAATAAACCTGATAAATAATTCATGATTGTGATATTATTTATTACCGTTATTAATGTATTGTGATAGGATCTACATTCTACTGCAGGAACAAGATAAATTCAAATGACATTTTATGTTTTGTTGTCGGACCAGTCAGGTGGATAAGGGTGTGTGAGAGAGTGAGACATTTCAAAACACCGATTTAAATACAAAAAATAAAAATTGTCCAATTTCTGTGACAAAGTTTAGCATATGAAAATATAAGCCAACCTTTGTTTCAATTGCAAAGATCAACAAGTCATTGAGACATTAGGAATAATAAATATTCATTACATTGAAACGATTCAAACAAATTGTGTTAAATTAAATGCTTACATTACAGAAAGAAAGTTGCAAAAAAAATCTTTAAAATATAGTCTTGCTAGATTTTCTGTCATTTAGCAAAAATAAATAATTTTGGTAATTCTAGCTGACCCAAAACAAGAAAAGTTTATTCTGATTTAACTTCAAAACATTGGGAAAAAATGTGCATCCGTCTGAGTTCAACAGTAAATAACACGTTTAATCAAACGTTACACTACACTTTATTACAAAACCGTTCCATTAGGATATGAAAGACTTTCAAGCACTTTCTAAATATTGAAACTCAAGCATTTTCAAGGATTTCCAGCACTCTTCCATAAAGAGGAGGGGTGCAGAGCTACCTCTGCTTGCGGAGCTCCATCTCCTCCATCACAGCCTGAACGTGCTGGACGTTGTCCTGCTGCTCTCCGGGCGGGCTCTCCGCCTCCTCCAGAGCCCACGATGCCTGGCCGCACATCTGCTCCAGCACCAGCGTCCCCTTCTGACGGAGCGAGGACAGGCCTGCTTCTGCACGGGGCGAGAACAGGCGGAGGGGGGTTAGCGTCACTGAGGACGGCGAGGGGAAGATGCGTTCGCTCGGAGAACAAACCAACAGTCTGCAGTTTCTCCTCCAGCAGTTTGAGGTTTTGCTGAATGGACGCCCCGTCGGCGGGGGACACGTCGGCACAGAGCATGCCCAGGAGGCCGTCCAGCTGCTGAGACAACTGCGGACACAGAGTGCGGGGTCGGTCAGGCGTGTCGGCCTCGGACAGCTGGAATGCGCGTGGCGCAGTCGGCGTTACCTCCTGCGTGGTGCTGTGGAAGGCGTGCGCCGCCTGCAGGACGTTCTGGCGCGTCTCCAGCTGGGACGCCTGGCTGTAGCAGACGTCGCTCAGCTGCTGCTGCAGCGCCTTCAGCTCCACCACCTCCTCCTCTTCACCAGCGCTGAGCAGGGCAGCGATCTGTTGGTTCAGCTCCACGTACACCGCGAACCACTCCTGAACACGCAGAGAGAGAGAGACAGAGACAGAGAGAGAGACAGAGACAGAGAGACAGAGAGAGAGACAGAGAGAGAGAGAGAGAGACAGAGAGAGAGAAAGAGAGAGGCGGTTCGCATGAAACCACGGAAACGACGCAAACATCCACCTCAGGCTGCTGAACGTTTACCAAAAAACTTACCTAAATATTTGTAGCATTTGGTAAATCTCTTTAATTTGAACATAAACACTAACTTCAGTTTTAATTCATGAACATGAATTTTGCTGTCAAATAAGCTTGTCGCAATAAGCAATCGATCAATTAATTGCCTAATAAATTAAAATGAGCTGCTTAATTTCCATTCTGGTGATTCACATTTTTTGAAGGGCAATTTTATAATCCATTTTATTTATGGCTTTAGCTATTAGTGGTTTTTATTTCTGTTTTATTTTGGTGTTTTATTTTGAGTATTTAAGATACCTTCCAGTCCCAGTGTGAAGTGTTCTTTACAAAATAAAAGTTTACTGGTGTTTGAGACCAATAAAGTAATATATTACTTGAAAATGGTCTCAAATCAAGAGTTTTATTCATCGCAATAATTGCTGGGACAATTTAACGTCCAGCAAAATTAGTCGTCATGCCAGGCCTGCTGTCACTGGAGGTAAACACTGAGTTTGAGAGACGTGTGTTTTCCTACACTGTGCTGACTCTCGATCTCTTCGTGTTTCTGCTGCAGAGCCTGCGCCGCTCGCATCGAGTCGCCGATCGTTTGTTGAGTCTTCAGCAGCTCTGAACCGGGACCCTGCAGCCAGTTCACCACCTGATGAAAAACAGATGGGAAAAAAAAAGAAAAACATACATGCTGATCTTATCTGTGGGTATTTAACTCAATATTTATTTCATTTCAAATAAAACTGTCAAAACGTAGCAGAGTGAGACACAGGCAGCAAAACCAGGTGCCTTCCCATTAAAGCATCATACATTGTTAATGTTAGCATCGATGTCGATCACACGCCAGGCGCATCGTAGCTTTCATACTAAGTGAACTGGATTTACGTGGAGGTCTCCATATTTTTTTAACCACTCAAAGTGCTTTATGTCTGTCAGCAGATTCATCCGACACATTAGTAGCATTTGTGGGGTTCAGTCAGTAGGCAGGCTAACAGGATGTCCATTAAAACACGCCAAGCATCCTCCTCCAGAGGGAGTTAAAAAAAAGGTGCAGTAGTTCACATGAGCAACCAGCAGGGGGCTCTGGTGCTCTACCTGCTGCTCTGTGAGTAATCCACTTCACTACAGACGAGTGAATGAACTCAAAGCGTTTTGAGGGACCGCTCCACTCGTTTTGCTGTCTTAGCTTAGCAGTTTGAACACAATCGGTCTTGAAAGTCACTGGTAAAAGTTTTAATAAAGTCAATCTATTTTACTTTTTGATAAAGCCAGTTAAAACTGTGATTACAGGCTGTTTGAATTTAGAGTTTAATCTAAAGTGACACCGTTACCGTCACCATCAACGTCACAAATTGGCGTAATGCATTTACGCCAATTTTACTTTAAAAAGGCAAGTTAAACTAATAGGAGGATAAGGTTTGCAAGGTTTGAGCTGAAATTAAAGCAAAATGAATTTTTCTGCCGTTTTCATGTTTGTTTAGAAAAAGCGGATTTCTGGTTCCCTTTTAGATTCACTCATGAGGTTTCTGCATGAAGAAAACTACACAGACTCATCATAACTGTGTTAACTAAGGTGAAATACTCATGGTATCAGACTAAATGGCAACATCTGCAGATGTTTGGTTGCTTTCCTGTCAGAATCCTGAGTTAATTGTGTTTATCAGGTCAGTGGCGCCTTAAGCAGCACACAAACACGACCACAGTTCGATCCAGAACTAGGCCAACCCCCTCCCCCCCCACCGCCTCACATCCTCTTAAGCTATTGGGCGACTTATTGTGGTTACTATAGCAACCCCAGGCTCATTTCCAAGATGATGTTGTTACCCATCAGCCCCTGTGGCTGTAAGACCTTCAGTCAGCAGAGAATACTGTTCTTGTGCTGAAAAGCTGCGCCGTTTCTGAGAGTTGAAGGTTAAAACTGATGAATACACAGAGGAATGAATGCTGCAGCATCCGCCTGACACGATTACACATTTATAACCTGTTCAAAAACATAACTCTGACTTTTAAAAGGCGTATGAGGATGAGAAAAATTAATATAGTGAAGTGATTGCAGGTTGGATTTTCATTTTATATGATTTCTGCACATCTTTCCAGCATTAATTTTTCAGTCCTTTCAACTAAGAAAAGAAAGAGAAAGAGAGAAAGAAAGGAAAACAAAAAGTAAGGAGGACAGACAAGGAAAGAAGGAATTCAGGGTTTTCCCCAGTGTATTATAAGCCTGGCGGGCCACCAGGCTTTACTTGTGCCCCCACCAGGCTGAGTATTGTTTATTTAAAGGACAAAAAAGAAGAAAGGGATGACACAAGGAATGAAAAAAGGGAAACTAAAAGAGCAGGAGGCCATGTGGCTGGATGGAGAGAATGAAGTTTACATCGAAGGAAGGACTCAAGAAAATGAAATGGATACATAGAAGAACAAGCGAACGAGGAGAAAAGTATAGAAATACAAATGTTTTCATATTTATATGCTCCTTTTCTGAACTGATCCAGAAAACACTTGAACCAGATCATTTTATATGCTGGGCCCCTGCTGTGATTTTCTACCAGTTTCATTTGTCCTGGTTCTCTCTGTAAAACGGCAGCGTTCGTTACCTGCATGACCTTGGTGTGGATCTCGTCCAGCTGCGCTCTCTTGTTCCGCTGCCTGCACAGCTCCTGGTACTTGGTGTACTGCTCCCTGAGCGAGTCCAGCAGCTTCGTCACCTGAGGCTGAGCCAGCAGCTCCTCCTCCATGGGGCACCAAGCTGGAGCTGGGAGAGACAGACACCAGAATCGATCACGCCCGTGTTTGAAACAGGTTTTAGTGACAACATCGTCAGATGGAGAGACGGGAATTCATTAAAGACTGAACGCTGCGTGTAATGAACCACTTAAGTACTATTAATTTATCTATTTTTCAATGACACACTGTTGCACAGCTATAAAGCACTTTGGGGAAACAACTAAACATTTATCCTGACCATTTTTTTTCTTTAAGCCCCATAATGTAAGAAAAACAAGGATAAGCAGACTAGCTATGACAATTAGCTTAAGTTAGCATTCTAATTTTAACAACTATTACCTCAAAAGTTGAAATGGAAAAAAATCTCTGACTCAACTTTGTTAGTTAATTTAAAACACTGCTTTAACTTAATATAATTAATAACTTGGCAGAATGCAGTTACAGATGACTTGCACAATTAAGCTAGCAGACAGTTGCTAAAGCTAGCAACTAGCTTTAACAGTAGGTGGTGTTAAATGACTTTCATGTTTCCTAAAGCAATAATAAAATAAATTTATACAGCACCAATTTATTTTGCGTCACACAGTAAGTAAAAATAAACCCTGATTTCTCTCAGGTCCGAGGCAGCCATTTTTTTTTTATTGGTTCCTCACCTGCCTGCCCTCCTCCTCCTCCCTCTGAGCCGTTGAAGCGGCGCTGCTGCAGCTCCGACAGCAGCTCGTGACCTGCACACACACACAGAAGTTCAAACAATAAAGGACTTTACAAAAAGATAAATAAATAAAAATATGGGAAACAATGAGGGGTCAGTGTTTGTTTACATGCCGTTACATTATGACAGAAGCTTGTGAATGGAGGATGGTGGTACCACAAACAAAGACTCATTTAACCTCTGGCCAACACACACAAGCCAGTCCTTTCAATGAGCACGTCCACACAGCATATGCAGATGATGTTAGTGGCTGTTTGGCGTCAGGTTTGGTGTCAAACTAGTCTGTTGGTGTCGAACACCTCAGAGTCAGCACTGGCAACATGAGAAGGGAGACGCTGTCTGGCTGTTCAGACTCATTTTAGCTTCACTATGCAAAGCTATGCAAAGCTCACATTATCATTAATTCTGCATGCTACCAAAAAAAACCCTAACAAAGAATGTCAGGTTGCCAGGTTTTATAAAGACGCAATTGGATTTTACAGCAGGACAATGATCTGAAGCACAGCAGGAAATCCATCTTTGAATGGCTAAAAATGATTTAAAAACAAGACAAGGTTCTGCAGCCCACACTTAAATGAGATTGCGACGCTCTGACATAACCATAAAGAAGCTGTTTGTGCTAGAAAATCCTCTCGCATGGCTGAATTAAAATAATTCTGCAAAGAATAGAGGGCCAAGGTGGTAAATGCTTGATTCCAATCTCTCCTGCCAAGGACGGCACAGCCAGTTCCCCTAACGAATGAAATAATCCTTTAGCAGCAGCTTTAGTTTACTGATAATAAAACTGGTTTCATGTTTTGAAAAACTTGAACGTCATGAAAAGAAAAGCAAAAACAGGAGAGATCTCTAAGGAATGTGTCCATTTTTGGCAATGGGAAGTGTCTGTGTTACTGATTTTCATAGTTTCATTGATAATTCAATCTGCCATGCTTTTGTAAAGTAATTATTGTGATTCTGTGAGAATAAAGCTTGTTTTTGTCTTGAGGACAAAGAAATAATTGTTCAGTGAAGCATCATGTCTGTGCTTCATTATGAGGGATATTTCATCCTCACATTGCTCGCCCGACCTTGATGCAGTTGATCATTTGGCTCTTTGAATCACTGAGGAGTGTTGCTGTAGAAAAGTGGGTCATTAATAAGAACAGAGCTGTTCTCTGTCATTGTTACCTTAAAACCTCCCATAAAACCATGATAAAATACCTAAACAACTTTTGATTGTGACCTTAAGAAATCTATCAATTTTTGTTCTGGATTCTTTGCCATACACATATCAACTCTTTATTTTCTAATTCCATTCATAATCTTGCAGTTATTACATGCTTTCTGCAGGTTTTAAAGACCATTACAAATGGAAATGTACCAAAAAAATGCAAATAAATAAATCGTATGGGTTGGCAACAGGAGTAAGCCAATAGCAAAGACGAATATTGTTCCGTCAACTAATGATAAATTTGCATTTACACGTGATGGATGCAAAAAAAAAAGACAGCTAGCTCGCTAGCAAACGTATGTTAGCAGCAAGTTAGCGGTAGCTGCAGTGGAGACGTCTGCATGCAAGTCAAACTTTCGAAGAAAACTACATGGGATTTATCAGATTAAATAGTCCTATCACAACAATAAATGAATTAAAGGTCAACTCATTACTTTTTCCCTTCAAATTTAAGACATTTGAATGCCTTACTTTTATATACATGAATAAAATGTGAAGACTCTGTATTAGTTGAAATGTTTACACCACTGGAAATCTGTTGGACCCAACGTAAAACTGGTTTACATTCAGAAAGAAAATAATACTTACCAGTCTGGAGGACAGTTTCAGGATCAAAGGATGGCAAGAGAGCTCCATCAGTAGATCTACAAAGATAAAACAGAGCGTCTACTTCAAAACTGTAGCTGTGTGTGACTGGATACATGTCCGAGGATCCTGGGGGAGACTGCCTACTTGTCTTTGTCCACCGAGGCGCTCTTCTCACTGTCGTTAATGATCGTTAGCTCGTCCAGAAGAGACGTCGACTCCATTGTGAACTTCTCAAAAACCTGAAATAAAAGACAAATAAATGAGGTGCTATCAACATGCAGCGAGCTGTAAAAGTAGACGTCATTTACATATATTTCACTTACCAGCCTCTTGTTGAGCCAGTCGCTGTGGTCGTAGTCCAGACTTCCTCCGAAATCGTCCGTCAGCTGGCACGGTTCGATGTAGCGAGTGAGCTTATTGGCCGAAACCAGGATCACCTGAATCGACGAATAAAGGTTGACAACAGCTGGTGATACTTTTGTTGAATGAAAGTAACGCCATGCGGTACAGTTACATATAAAGTTTGCTCTCAAAGTCTCAAATCATAAATTCAACCATAATTTCACAGAGAAATAAGGGAAGGAAAATCTGAACTGCGTTTAAGACTATTTTATTGGATACGTTTTATATTTTTATCTTTTCGCGTTTCCCAATTTCCATCTGTTTAATGATTTTTCTAATTTCATTCAAGAGGGTAACATTACACAAAGAACACGTCTCCAAGAAAAAATAAAGTATATGATTTTTCTTTTCTACTTCTGTAAGCACTAAAAAAAATCTTTTTCAATTTCTTGAAATTAAGTGGATTTTATTATTATGCTCTAAAACTTAAAAAAGTGAAAAGTGTAGCATTTACTTGGGATTTCCTTGGATTTTTTTTCAATGAGTGCACATAAACAGCGCATTTGTTCAGTACATAAGTTTACAGCACGGTCACTAACTTGATTATTACAACAACAACAGGGGCTACTTTAAATATAATACCATAAAAAAACAACAATTCAAAACCAAAATAATTGTTCAATAATAAGAAGACAGACAGCAAATTCTGCTCAGATTTCTTATTTTTTCTCTTCTTAAACAGCCATCATTGGTAGGGCCAGACATTCTCTCTTCCGTTTCATTTCATCTTTGCTCACTTATGGAAAAACTAGGTTTAAATATGTACTTTTCCAAACAAGCCTCTATTACACATCCCATAACAGCAGCAGGCTGTGAACAGAGCAAACCTAATTACAGCTTTTATAACAACTTGAAGGCATTTATTGCTCCCTCACATCTGTTTTCTTCCTTTACTTAATAACTGTTATTAATTTTCTGCTCACGCCTGAATCACATTCCCTGGGACTCGGCTTTGCAGCGGAGCAGCAGATTGTTCTCTTTTGGGTTGTTCAGCAAACGCATTCGAGAGGCCGGGGATAATAAGAGACTGTGTGGATATCCCAAAATCATAGGGGAACTTTAGGAGATCCCGTGGCGCTCCACTAAATTCTCCAGAATCATAACTTAAGACACGGTTGTGATGTTGATCGTATGTAATAACTCTGGACTTCTGCTCCTTGGTTCTCCAAGTCGTTATTCTGATTCCTTCAACAGCAACTACTGACTAAATAGATCGTCTTTGTTTTCATCATATTCATAAACAACTCTCAAAAAAAAAAAAAATCTTAAAATCCATCATTGCAGCTGCATAACTGCACAATGGAAACATTGAGAACATTCCAGTCAAGTCAGGCAGATATGTGTGAAATAAGAAGCGGCTACTTGCCTGAACTCGCAACACTCAGAGCAACAATAAAATACATTTTCCTTTAAATTGCGCTACATTTATAAGAAAGATGCAGGCTGAGCAGCAGAGGTGAGTGTTAGAGTTTAGCCTGTGAAAAACAAACGTAACCCATTCTGCCAATGTGAAAAGAGCTATTCTGCAATAATAGTCGGAGTCAGTAACAAAGAGGAAATCCTCACATAATTACAGTTCATCAAACTGTTTACATGACAGTTTGGGACACTTTAACCAAACCTTAATAAAGCCAAGCAGCCCTATTCGTTGTTTGGGTCTTTATTAGAGCCACTTCGTTAATCATTGACCCAGTTACTGCAAAATGCTTTAAACCAACTTTTTTTCTTTCTACAAAAAAAAACTTACAGATATTTTTCTTGGATCAAACTCTACATTATGTTGGTTTGTTTGACCCAAAATACAATTCTTGTGATCCACAGTTCTTGGATCACAAGATGAACTTTTGCCTCAGAGTCTCTGACGGTTTCCTAATCTGAAAACAGAGCACACTGTGTTTCAACTTGGCCTGCAAGCTTTAAGAATTATAACAGAAAGAAAAAAAGAGAAAAACAAGCTCACCTTTGAGTTAACGCCAACTTTAGACAGTAACCTTGTTTTCTTTTTTTCCCCTCATTTTCACATGAATAGCATCTGCAGTAAGTCTGGCTCAGAAATAAACCTGGAAGAGACAGCTGGTGGAGAGTCTGTCTTCCAGTTGTCACGGCAGAAGATGCCAGCAGTAAACCTGGACTCCAACCAGAGAGTGTGAGAGTGTTTTTGATATAAGTGCTGGGTCAGACGCTACAGCAGCTGTACAACCCGCTGTGTCAACCACGACGGCTCTCCATAGCTGAGATGAGTCACATTTCAGCAGCGTCACTGGGGTCTCCATATCTAGCAGCTGTGCATGTTTGCTTCTGCCCAGGAATGGACAGAGGACAAAGACGCCCAGAGACACAGCAGAATGATTCCACCAACAGTTTGTTACGACTCTCAAAACGTATGTTTTTGTTTTGTTTTCAGCAAATCGAATCGACCCAAATAGTGGGATATACATTTCTGTTGCTCTAGAGCTTGAATTTAACCCTTTGCTGCTCACGGACAACTCCGGTTCGGTTTAAAAACAGGGTCACCTTCATGTCCACCGTGACGGATTATCTTTCCGTAACTACTTCCAAGTCGCCACACAACACCAGCCGACTTGATCCGGTTACCGTGGCAACGATCGCCGAGCCAACACGGCTGCGGAAATTTGGGTCAGTAAGACTACAGATCTGTATCAGCAAAACCATCTGTCTTTTGGTCGAGGTGGTGACGAAAAAAATCACACAGGAACACACACAAACACACACTGCAGTGTCATCTGAGGGGTACGGCAGTGATACTAAAGGCTAACACACACGCATACGCGCGCACGCACGCACACACGCACACACACGAGTCAAATTGTTCGATATTGTTCAACAAGACAACTTAGATAAGAGAACTCCAGAGAGAACAAGGGGATTTTTAAAAAAATATAAAACAGAAAAGCTGTTTTCATTTGCTTTAAACAGGATCCAGGAACGTCCCACAAGAGCTGGAGTTTTAGAGGAGCTCAGTTATTTGCTTCTCGTCAAACTTAATTAAATCCTTTCTCTTGCCTCTTTTTCCTGCCAATAACTCATCATCATCGAACACAAAATGCTCTCTGTGCTCCAGTGCAACCGCTCAACTAACAGATTAGACGAAGCAGAGATAATCGTTGTTATTCCCATCATCTGTCATAATGTAATTACTGATCAATGTATCTCACCAGTTTTAATGAAACACCCACCAAAAATATCTAACACCAAAGAACAACGCTTGAAAACAAATTCCTCAGATTTTACAGAATAAAAACACTTTATTTTGAGGGAACAAGAACAAGAACCCAAAATTAGGGAAAAGATGAACCAGAAATCACAGGAAATGATGGTCTCGGCAAAACCCAACAGTTATCATCTAAATAAAGAAAACACCCAGAAGCTAAAGAAATATGGAGTTTGTTCTTTTCTAATTTTAGGCACCACAATGGCAGAAAAAAAACCCATCAATATCCTGTAAAAATATTATTCTTTTAAATTTTCTGTTTAATTCTTCTTCTTCTCATTTGCGTAGAAACCAGAACATTATTGCCCCCTATCAGGTTGAATTCAGTATTGCACACCTAGATCTTGAAACACTCAGGGATGAACTACAATTTCATTACAATGTGTTATGCTTGTATTTTTTTCATGTCTGGTGTTTACTTTCCAAATACCATCCAAGCATAAAAGAACTAAAAGCTGGTATTGCGGTTTTGCTTTTAGAAGGTGAGACTCTCTTACCTCAAAGCCCAGGCGATCTTTCTCCTTCCAGAAACAGAAGTGGGTGACCTTCTTATCCCAGAATTCATCAGGCTTCACCACACAGACCAGCGACACCTCGGCTGGGATGACGTTCTGAAACCCCACCCACACACCACCATCATTAAAAACCCACAAAAAAGCTACCAGACGTCTGACCCTGGAAGAAGGTTTAACGTATTTCCACCTGCAGCATGAGGACCACCGTCTTCACGATGTTCCACTGAGACCGCCGGCCGTCCACGATCACAGTGAAACCCCGAGCCTTGCACTTGTCACTGGAAGTGGGAAACGGGAGTTTAGCTTCAACAAGGACTCACAGAAACACTTTAGGCTAGCTTGGCTAGCATGCCTGTACCTGGGGATGCTGAGCAAGTAGTCCAGAGTGGCGCTAAGTTCCTCCATGCTGGTCTGGTCCGAGTTGAGGGGGATGGTCAGGATCAGACCACTGCGCCGGTCCTTGCCTCCTGTCACAGACGCCCAGACAGGTTAGGTCGCTGAAGGCAAGATTTGGGATTAAAGCAACATGACGACAAGTTTATTACCTGAGAGGAAGGCCAGCTTCTTTTTTAGGATGGGGAGGATGGAGCTCGCTTCCATGGTGACGCCAGACATCTGGAGAGACATGAGAGACTTCAACCAAAACGCCAACTGACAAGACGAAACTCTTGGTGCTGAGATTACTAACGTACAGCAGGAATTGTTCAGAGGGAATAAGACAACATACACAGGGCACAACAACAACGATGTTTCTGGGATTGAGGAGACATTCGAGTAGCTGAAGTCACATTAAGCTAAAAAATAGAAAATGCTTCACTCTATTCATATCCTTGGTGGAAAAAGAAATAAATCCTCCACTTCAGACAATTAAACTTTCATACACAAATCAGTCGGCCAGCGATTATAATTCCTGTTCAGTGCCTGAGTTTAATCTAAGGACTCCCACCACATCAATCAACAGCTTCCATGTTTTTACAGTCAACTTAAATAAAAATGATATTAAGGTTTGGCACATAGTTTCAGATGCACAAACAGAGATAATCTTGTAATTTCTTAATTTTCTGTTGTATTCAGAATACTACCACTACCAAGGATGCTGCAGCACATTTTCCTCCTTACTGCGTTTGGAAAAAGCCATCATCTCAAAGCAAAACCAGCCTCATCATCTTATTTTTCTTCCCAGCCTCAACTTCAATTGATGCCCGAGCAGCTCATTGGAAATGACTATTAATTTCACTACTTGTTTTGATTTTATCTTCAGATGCCCTCCTGTTACACACTTTATTTCAGGAAGGAATGAACAACTCTTTGGGTCTTTAACAGCAAAGAGAAATTAAGATTGATTTGGTTGGTCATTGAACACATCATGAACACTGTGATGAGCTAAAATAATCAGCGATCATCATTTAAAGCAAACTGCTCAAGGATCAGCTTTTAAAACTTTGAATCTCTAAATAACTAAAGGAAAACAAACAAAACATCCAGCATCATAGCCTGACTTGTGATGAAATTTTAGTTTATAAAACTACAGAAGGCAGAAAACATCCATGATTTTGATGAAAAATCTCATAATTTTCTATAAATATTTATGCTCTGCGGGCTTTTGTTGTCTGTCAAAACTGAGTGAGTCAGCTGTCAAATGTGTACAAAGGGCTTTGAGTGTAATATCTGTGGTGAAGACCTCAAAAGATAAACACCCTGAGTAAGACGGGGGATGAGTGCGTCTCAGCTCATCACCTGAAACCACCTGCAAAGAAAAGCGCTCAAAACACAGAGAGACGTGACAGATGTTTAAAGACCTGTGGGGAAAAAAAACACAAGTGTCACCTTTTCTCCTGTGAGGTTCGGAGTTGAAGAACAGAACCAAGTTCATAAGTGACAAACCATGAAAAGATGGTTTGAGTTTCTACAAAGAATATTTGACACACATCAGAGCAGCTGAAGTGCTGAACAAATAAGGCAGGGACAGTTCTGTTATTTTTCCCAAAACAGATTTCCTCCCAGCTGGCGATCCTCCCGGCAGATTCCAGTTGCTGGCTCCGGTTTGTCTGTGATTTACTGCCTGTTTAATCAGGTTGTTTTCTTTTCTTTTTTTTTCCAGGTCGCACTCAGCAGTCTGACCATAAATCAGCAGGTTTGTGTTTCTGTTGGTTTAGTGGCTGGTGAAACATCTGTGCTGCTCTACTGCTCACCCTGCACTTTTCATCTGTCAATTATTTCTCCTGCCTACTGTCATCGTCTTTGAAGGTAGTCATTGTAGCAGGGTAATAGTGAATTATCAAATATCATGTCTCAGCAAGTGGTCTGGAGACATGATCCCTTCAAAACTCATAGATTGCGATTTTCTCTTTATAATTGTAAGCTGCTGGCTCTTAATTTTACTATTAAAGGCCAGGCTTAACACTTGAATTGCTGTCGTTCCAAATTTACATATCATACCAGTCACACTGTGGAAAGTAAAAAGGATTGCAGCCCATCACTCTTATTAGGATAATCCTGCTTTAAAACTACGATTAGTATATCCGTGAAGCATTAAACTGCAGGCTGGAAACCAGAGCTGATAGCCCAACTAATTAAGCAGATAATATCAGCCTGTTATATTCGAGGGACAAAAGCATGGCAAAAAAAACTATCTCTATGTATCAAAACAACATAAGAATAAAAACATACTATTACCTGTAAAAATAATGTTATTTTATGTTTTCAGCAGTAGAAAAAGCACAAAACCAAAGGCCTGGTTGAACTGACTGACGGGTTCTTAACTATTTTTAAAAGGATTGAATGATTCATCCAAACCCATCGGGGAGGAAAGTTGTTCCACAGCCTGCAGGCCACAACCTGAAGAGAATGAGCTCCTTTACTCATACGCCTTGTAGGTGTATAAATTGTGATAACAGCGCAGATAGTCCATACAGAAAAATTAATCATCAAATTATTGATTTAATCCAAAGTTTCCTGTTTTAGTGATTACAGTGAAGTATTTTTTGTATGTTTTTGACCACTTAGTGCCCTTGCTACCAAACAAATGTACCGTTACTCTCCGAGTCCGACAACTCAGCATAAAACTAGCAACTACACATTTCTCAAGCTCACTTTAGAAATGGTTTATTAGCTTTGGGGAAGCATGCTAAGAACCGTGAGTGATGCTATTCGTTTTGTTATTTTGTTTCATGCTGTCCATTAACCAAGATAAAAAAAATCAAGCACATGCATTTGTTGACATCACATGAGGTATAAGTTGCCTTCATTTCTCTTTGTTTGCATGTTTTCATTCAAATCAATACTTCAAAATGTGTTTACCCGTGCTAGCTTTTCAGCTTGGTTTATGTGCCTTTTGATATGTCACAGACCCAAATACACACAAAGAAGTAAAAACTGCTTTTTCTTCAGTGCGCTTTTGAGGAAACTTAGCATTTACGGAAATCCTGAAGGGGAAAGCTATGCTTAACTACCAAGCTGTGTTTTTATTATCTTTGTACATTTGTAAGTGAAAGAAAATTTTCACTAGTTTCTTTAACTATTTGAATACTGGCCCCAATGTGGCCCTATATATTTATTTCAACCCCCCGTTTTTTTGTTTTTTTGTTGTTGTTTTTTAGACTATTAGGGTTAATTTTGGTGTTACTGCAGCACTCAGGCTATCCTGTTGCAGCAGGGCTTCACCTTGGTCTGCGTTCCTGCAGTCTCCCTGCAGCATGGCTCGGCCCAACACGTCTCGGCTCGGCTCGTTTCAGCCCGACCCAGCGACACAATGACCTACATTCTGCAGCCACATACTGCGGTGGCTGCGGGTGTAAACCTCCATCATCACGGCGCCCACCCGCCCACCACCGACAACTTCAACAATGAGTATCGATCCGGTGGCTTTTCTTACCTTTTGGTCAAATCCGCAGCATTTTCCACTGTCCCAAATTTTCTCCTCCCAGTCCTCCTCCTCCTTTTTCTTGTCTTCTTTTTGCCCTTCACTCCTGTCGCTCTCCTTCTTCTTCTTCTTCTTCTTCCAGAGTCTCACTAACCAGCAGAAACGACTCGCGTTTTTTATATATAAAAATGTACAAATGTACTGAAATCCTTAGTTTGCTCCCTCCTCTCCTTCTACAACAGTAAAGCCACACACAAACCAGGAGGTGGAGCCCGTCGCACTGCGCAGACTCAGTAAAGTCAAATCAAAAATTCCAACTTCCGGTGTTACGTCGAATTCTGGACCCGTTGTGTTTTCAGTAATATGACTCAAGGAGGCGCTGTTCCTTCATACATCTGCTGTCCCTTATGTCCCTAAAATCTGGTTAGGGTTAAACTGGCTCCATGAAGAGTAAATCATTTTCACTAAACTCAGATTTATAAATAATTTTTTATTGGTCATATGTAACATTCAAACTTTCAGAAAAGTTTCAGAAAATTTAAAGTTTTATTCAGCCATGATGATCATCAATAAGCAGAAATAAATTAGCAGACATAAATGTACAGTGTGTGTGTAAGTTTCACTGTTTGAATGAATTTGTGAAATAAATAGATTTTAAAAAATTCTAACTTACTCAGTTGACACTGAATGTTATTCATGATCAAACATTTAGTGACACAAGTTGGTGCTTATGACTTTCAGGCCAGCAGGGGGCTTCAAAGAGCATATTTCTCACAGATATTAAAAATCTCAAAACATCTGATTTATATATTTACATTCATTATTCCCATCTTTTTTTTTATTTAATTACTCAGAAGAAATCACCTTGTTCATTAAGAAATATTTGACGCTATCGTGATAACTTTGGCATCGTGATAACTTTGGCATTTGAATAGATTCAACTAAAGAAACAGGAATAAAAATGAATTCAAATTTCTGCTCATCTGTCACATACAATCACCACTCAAATACACCGCTGTTTGTTGTTGCCATATGGAAAGTTTAGAAAAAGTTCAAGTGGTGTGAATACTTTTTCAACACACTGTACACTTTGTAAGATGATGTAATAGACAGGAAAATGACGCCCATATCGTCATGATAACATGCAAAAGAAATATGATGCAAGTTTATTGAACAGCGAAAATACCATATTCTTTATTTGTGCATATGTCAGGTTTGTGAATATTAAACCTGATATATGCACAACTGAATATTTGTCTTCATTGAACAATTAAAACCCTGAATGCTAAATGTTTACCTGTTGTTCAAGTTCATGTTGTTCAAGTTCACGTGCAGTGCAAGAAAAAAAAGACAAAATTGCTGCCAATACACCAGTAATTTCCAAAACAATTTTATAATTTAACTAACTGAATTTTCAGAAATTACTTATGTCTGAAAACCATCATAGGATTTCTTCATAGTGTTCTTTCATTTTCAGTTCTACGTATATATTATGCTCCTCATCTCAGTTCCAGCCTTTCAGTCCTTCAGTAAAACAAAGTTATTTGCTGCAGCAGACAGCGGTGTGCTTCCATGTCTCTCACTCTTAAGTCAATTTGAGTTTAGGTTGTGTCTGAGTCCCACAACACTCTGTTCTTCCTGAATGGAAGTCTTGTTGATGCATGGGTTCAGTCTCCTTCACTTACCAAGGAGCATTTCTGAAATAAAAAAAACCATGCAGCTTGGTACTAGTAGATATGATATCAGTGGTTGCTTTATAAACAAGTTGTGCAGATGATCTCCATTGATGGAGTCTGCTCCTTAGTGATTATTTCTTCTTCCTTCAAAGCAGTTTTGGAGGCCCAGGGACATGTAAACCTGTAAATAAGATGAGCAGAAATGCATCAGTATCTGCATTAAGTGATTATGTTTCTGATCACTTAATGAGATAACATGCCATTTTTTGTGCAACATTTTTGAGAAGTATTTATGTTTCTCCATCTCACAATTGTACCCAACTTGGTGTTAGCCTGTCATAGAAAATCCCCCCAAAATATCCTCAAGCATGGCACAAGCTCACCACTGTGTGACCGGCATCTGCTCAATGGTATCAGGAAGTGGCTGTTGGAACGTTTCTGGCAGGAAGATGCAGAGAAGAACGGCGAGAAGTGACAGAACACCCAAAGTAATCCAGGGTAGGAGCTTGTTAAACTCAGCTGGAGACATAAACCAAATCAAATCAAATCTCATTTGAATAGAGTTAAACATCGGACTCAGTTTCTAATTGATGTATTTAGATCCCTTATAGCCTGTAGAGATTTAAAGGTCTCACCCAACTCAAGCAAATATGGTGACACAGAGGATCCCACTCTGGAGAACATGGCACAGGAAGACATTGCCGTATTTCTGATGACCGTGGGGGACAGCTCTCCAGTGTAGGTGTACACCACCCCACTTCCTGCCAGAACACCAAATTTACCCAACAGCACCAGGGACATGGTAAGAGTTGGGTAACCTGCAACAAAGGACAAGGTGCTGTAAGGCCACAAGTAATAAAAATACTTTTGTAAATCCTGCTAAGCAAAACTTTAAACTCGTTTCAACAAGTTTCTCTTCAGCAGTGGAGTCTTGTGCAGTAAGTAGGCATAAAGGTCATAGTGGCTGAATATTTTACATATTGTTTTCTTCAAAACAATTGTACCTGCTCATTCCAGGTCTTTCTGAAGCTTTTAATAGTCATTGACTCTCGGACTATTCACTTGTTCTTCATGCTCTGTCTGACGCTTTGTAGGGAACACAGCGTCTTGGCTGTTTTATACTGCAGTGACGTTCTTTCACATTTCAGATTTTGGGAGCTCGTCTTATATTTTTGAAAGAAGAAACTATTTGATTATCCCTAAGACTGTTAAGAAATGCTAAGTTTACCAATCAGATTAAATTGGACCTTTTTTTTGGAAGGTGTGCATTTTTCTACAACTGCCACAAAACTGAATATCATGCTTTCGGTCAAACACAATGTTTTTAGTGTGATGCTGATGGGACCTGGACAATTTGTTGCAACTGAAGGAGCCACAAATTCTTGTCTCTGGCAGAACATGTTGTAGGAGAATGTATTGCTATCAACAAGTGCAAGTTGATTGTCCAAGATACAAGAAATCAAAACAAAGGTTTTGCTGTGATCTAATCAATGGTTGAATGAAAGTCTGCAAAGAACAGTGGGACAAAATTTCTGCAAAGTGATGTAAAAAACTTATTGTCAGTTGCTGCTGCCAAGAATGACACAACCAATCATTAGGTTCAGGAGACAATTGCTTTTTTTTACACAGAGCCAGGTTTGTTTGGATATCTTTGTCTTGTAAGTGATGGGAGACAAACTACACTTTGTTCTTACTAAAGTAAATTTTGTCTGATACAATGTTTGAGGATGATCTGAAACATTCAAGTGTGACAAAATAGCAGAAACAGAGGAATTCTGTAAGGAGGTAAATACTTCTTCACTGCACTGGATTATTGCATTAATCTTTCATTATTTTGAAGAAGCCAGTGTGGCATTATTAATGGAGCTTGAATAAGATGTTGAAGCTAAGAAACACACACTAAATACAAAAAAAGGTAGGTTTGTTTTCTTGTTTACAACGTTTATTGTTCTCGTGTGCTTCTGTAAAAGTCAGAGAGCACAGCCTAACGCTTCTCACGCTCACTTTTCATGGTGCCTTGGATGAAGAGCAGCGCCAGCGCCCCCAGCAGGCAGAAACCGATGAACGAAAGACGGCGAGGAGAGCTGCGTGCAGCCAGCCAGCTGGCAAAGTATGCTGGGAGCTCCACAGCTGTGAGTAGGAAGTAGTTCAGGAAGAGGTTGCCATACAAAGTGGACATGCTGAAGGACAAGCCAAAGTAGCTGACACTCGTGGAAAACCTGAAAAGAAAGAAATGGACTCAAAATCCAAACCGGATTTATTTTAATTGATTTAAAAATTCTAAGTGACCAACCAGAACCCAGTCGATTTGTAACTGAAAATGTTTTTTTTTTACTGGATCAAAATTAGACTTTTAAATGTGGCGCAACTATAGCAGTTTGTAAAGTTGTTTTCAATCTTCTCAATAGAAAAAGCTTTGATTTGACAAATGTTACCTGCTTGGCTGATGTGCAATTTTAAACAAAGTGGTTTTCCACACACACACACACACACACACACACACACACACACACACACACACACAATGTTGCAGCTCACCAAATTAGCCACAGCTTCAGCGTTATATGCCGAATTTTTGCGGTCTTCACCAGGTCCAGGAAGCTGACGGACTCCGCTTGATGTGCCTCTGCTTTTTCAGCCTGCCGAGAGAACGTGAGAAACATTAATACACCTCCTACGATTTGCCAGTGAGGTTCAGCTGGTGGTTCCCACCTTGGGAGGGAGGAAAATGACTGGAGGAGCCTCCACTCGGTTCTCCAGAGCCGCTGACCTCAGCAGGAGCTCGGCCTCTTGCAAGCGGCCACGGGACAGCAGCCAGCGAGGAGACTCCGGAACCAGCCTGGTCGACATTTAGACACGCAATCAGGGACTCAGTTCCCGAAAGCTCCCAAAAAGAATCCCTACTTTGGAGGAGATTATGCTTCCTTATCAATCGGTCACTACAGTATTGTATCCCTTTTCTGTAAGTCTTTGGTGTAAAGATGCGGACTGAGAAATGTCAACAGTGTAGTGAGACCATCTTACCACCAGAGGGGGATGCAAGCCAAGCCAGGCACAGCCATGATGAGCGACAGGTGTCTCCAGCTCCTGACCAGGTATGCGGTTCCTGGCAGCAGCATCATGGAGAAACTGTAGACAAAAGGCTGGCCCAGACTGGAGAAGAGGATTCTGCTGGAGCCCACAAGGATTTCTGAACCTGTGATTGTGACACATTTTATTGTGTCTGATATTAGCATAAATTATAAGTTCTGACCATTTCTAACATTCAGAGTGCATTATATATGCTAATAAATGATAACAAAGAAGTTAACACAGATTTAATCTGAAATGTGATCATTTAAAGGGGACCTATTATGCAAAATTCACTTTTTACATGTTTTTATTTTGGGTCTCAACTGCTTCTAAAAATAGCCACCCAGCTTTCTTTTTTTCTTTTTTTTTGCAACAAGTAAATGTTTTATGGTGTCTGGAAAAATTTGCAGTTTCAAAAACCGCCTGAATGTTCAGCCATAATGAATGGGTACTGCACTGTTTCCTAGCAACCTAGCAGATCTCCAGCAAGTTTGGTCAGCTGGATTTTACCACTGCATGCGCCGAACAATGGCAGGCGGAAAAGACAAGCGTTTTGTTGTTTACTCACCATCCAGAAACTACTTGCTGCATTCTTGCTGGTTGTGCAGGAGGCTCCACTTCTGCTTTTCAAATTTGCACAGCTGTGTAATTGTGCATCTGTTTGCAGTCATTTTCAAGTGGAGGTGTAAATATTGAGTTAGGGGTGTGGCCAGCAGCAGCTCATATAGATTTAAAGTGACAAGAGGCCCTAAAATAACTCATTCTAAGATGAAAGTAATGAAAATTTTTTGCTTGGCCTGTATGCCTAACCTGTTCAGGGAAGCTTAACAAGTCACATTAAACAAATTAGGTTTTCTGATTTGAGTGGCCATGAACATAGCATTAGGAGACGGTGAGAGTAAAGATCCACAACGAAACGTACCCAGCACAAACACGACTATGTAGCAGGAGATCTGACCCAGGCCCAGCATAAAAAAGAGAACAGTGAAGACAGGCCAGGACGGAGCGAAAGCCACAGCACTGCTGAAGATGCTGAGGATGGCGATGGACCCGAACAGAACAGGTTTCCTGCCAAACCTGCAGTGCCAGAACAGAGAAGGACTCGGGCGTGAATGCTTTCATAGGTTTCACTTAGTCAATCAAATGCACTGAATAAATGTTTCTGTTCACACTATGATAATGAAAGCCAAACATTAGCAATAATTAGTCTGAAAACATTTTCTAATATTTTCCTTAAGCAGTTTGGAGTCTGTCATTTTAAGAAAATGACTCTGATAAAGGAAGCGGGTCATCACCATATGTTTGACGATAAAGAACAGGAATCTTTTTGATGAAAAACAGAATTTAATCACCATTATTAGCTTAAATTATTATTAGATTGACATGACACTGTCATAAACATGACATAGCATCTGTCATGAACATAAAGAAGTCTTTATGAATGTTTATGACAGCTGTCATGAAGTGTCATTCGGTAAATAATGACACTTTTAATGCAAAGTTGCTCTAAAAGTTGCATTAAAAGTCCATTAAAAATGCCAACTTTGCATTAAATTATCATAATTTACAAAATCATGCAAAGTTGGCACTTTTAATGGACTTTTAATGCAACTTTTAGAGCAACTTTGCAATAAAAGTGTCATTATTTACCGAATGACACTTCATGGCAACTGTGATAAACATTCGTAAAGACTCCTTCATGTTCATGACAGATGTTATGTCATGTTTATGACAGTGTCATGTCAGTCTTATGCACACCCCGTCAAATAAAGTGTTAACCAAGACGGAAACATGCCATCAAAAACATGGCAATTCTATAACTAAACGGCTTAGAAACGACTCCAATTTGTAAATCATTCATGCTTTGGGAACAAGGAGACACTTCATTTTGCAAACATTAAATGAAGAGACGGAGAGTCACCGGTCAGAGATCAGTCCGGAAATGAAACATCCAGAAAGCCCTCCCAAAAAGTAGACAAGAGAAGTCAGAGGCTGTTTCCACTGTTCGCTGCACACCAGGTCAAACTGGGAGGAAAACACGAAGCAAACATTTAACTTAACCCCCAACAACTACAAAACCCCCCCCCCCAAAAAAACAACAACTAGCTTCAATATGTCAGTCCTGTTCTTCTTAACCAATTCATTCTCATCTTTCCTGTTCTTCTGAAGGTTTTCTTAGTGCAGCTTCATAAATCCTTCTATCTACCTCTAACTTTTGTGTCAAGCTGTCGGTCTCAAATGTTTCAAAAGCACGAACTGTCTAAAAGTACAGAAAACTCATTGTACTGCTCAGACAAAAAGAAATTCTTTTTAAACTGTGAGGCGTGTTATTATATTATATTAAGCCCAAAATGCAGTCAGTGATTGTGGGGGAAAGGTCATGACCTTGCAGTTATTTATGAGTAAGAATCGGATCAGAACGACTGAGTCTGAACATGAAGAACCAGCTGAGGTGTGTGTTACTGTGTGATACTGTGTGCTACTGCCATACTGAAATAACCATGACTGCTTTCTTATTCCAGACAGAGAGTGATAATACCTCCGTGACCACGGTGGACTGGAAGTACTCCGTACTGTAGCTCCATCCATCTCTGCAGCCCTCCCTCCTCAGGTTTGACAGAAGACCCTCTGGCCTCGATCCTGGTGCAGACTGGTTCTGCAACCAGTTTGGACTGGCTCCCATTGCAGACAGGTTCCTAACCAGGTCCAGCTCGTACCGGCTGCAGCTGCTTCTCTCCGGCTGCCCGGCCACCGGCTAACCAGGAAAAAATGTAATTACAGTTCCACAGTTTATTTATTTATGTATTTTTTCTGCTACAGAGAACAGGGCAGCTGTACCAGAACAAGCTGCATCAGATCTGACCTGGCCACTTGCTACTGGTCAGGTCAGGAATGGGAACTGTATCAACGATGAAACCTTCCACCGAATTATTCACGTTTGTGTGCATTTTATGTCTGATATTAAATGCTTTGAGTATATTTGTTTTTATTTCTCGTTCATAAATAACAACTGCCATTAAGCGTGCATTTGAGAGAAAGTATTTATGTTTTTAAACACACCAGAGCAAATGGCTTTATATTTGCTCTATAGTTTACTATATGTTTTATAGTAAACTCTCTGGAATCTCACCATAATCCTGAAACATAATTTTTGGGCTAATTAGTTAATCAGCCATCAATTGCAATCAGGTGAACTGAAGCAGGGAAAC
>NW_006799958.1:2147458-2169272 GCF_000485575.1 Poecilia formosa | reverse complement strand
TGTGTGTGTGTGTGTGTGTGTGTGTGTGCGGGTGCGTGTGCGTGTGTGTGTGTGTGTGTGCATGGTTATTTTTCCTGTGTGTCTCTGTGTTGCCGTGTGATAGACTCGTCCAGGCCGTACCTCGTCTGTCGCCCAGTGATTTCATGAGATACAAATCAGGCCACTGCGGTCAGGCCAGGATGAGGCAGCATTGAAAATAAATGGCTATTTGCACATAGACCTTATGATAACTTTATAATCTGGAATGCTGTTTATTTGTCCTAACATAAACAAGTTGAAGTTTGCAATTTGACTGTTTCGCTCATATGTTGATTTTGCAATTTTAAGAATGCCTTATTAGATCAAAATCTTGAGTTTGTGTTAATTTATATATATATTTTTTTAAATCTGGTAATTATGTAAAATTAGATGAGTTAATGAATTTATGTAGTTGTTACAAGCCAATCGTCTGATTCCTCCAATTTCACATTTAATCCTCTAAGGCTCTACTTTTGGCCTCTCCCGAATAAAAATGTGACACTTTGTGTGCCTAGTAGTTACTGTGTATTTCTGCTATTTGTTGCATTGAGCATAATCTTTAACTGCTACAGCTTATGCCTCGTGCAACAATATATCACAGTGGACATTGATGGTAAAGGTTATGCGAGGGCAAACAGCTAAAGCAAATGGAGAACAGCAGCTTAGTTTGTTATTCACACCTGAACAGATGTGAGCAATTCACTTACATTACAAAATCATAAACAATAAAAATAAAAGTAAACTATAATGGCTGAAATGCTTTGCCAAAATGAAGGCATTTGCTGGCTCGAATTCAGAATACCTCCGCCGGGATGCTGGCCTGGATCCACTCCTGGCTCAGGTTACTGTGGGGAGGGATGTCACAGTGGTGTGGGGGGCTGGCCAGCAGGAAGATGACAGACAGGATGTTGTATCCGCATGGAACGCAGGTGAGGCAAAGAACGAAGAAGATTCTCCTCTGGAACGGACCCCAGCTCCCCAGAAACAACACAGACTCCTCGTAATCCTGCATTTTCCTTATTTAAGCCTAAAGAACTAATCCGAGATCCAGATTCCTCTACTGGTTATGATACAGGGGGTCAGGGAGGCACTCTGTCTGGAGGCTGTAAACACTCGTACTTTAGCTACTTGCACATAACGTTCCCATAATGTCCTCTGTCTGCAACATCAAGCACATAAATCTTACATCTGTGCTCTGCTTGCTGCTGCTTCTGCCGCTCCATGTCGCCTTTATTCCACAAGTGAGAGGAAAAACTCCTCCTCTCATCCAGCCCCTCACATCCGCCTCTCTTCAAAAAGTACGATTTCACCCTTGAACTACAGCTCAACTGAAACTGTGTCTTAAAAGGTTAAAAGTTTTATCTCAGGATCCTCCAGGACAACAAAAGGGGACGGTAGTGACTTTGTAACCAAACGTATCTTCTTTTTTTACCTGAGGAACATTTGTAATAATAATAATAATAATAATAATAATAATAAAATAACATTTCAAACAAGTTATTTATGTAAGCTGAATTGTATCAGAGGAGGAGAGAAAAGAGGTGATACTTTGTGACCAATTTGAAGCAACCAGCTGATGTTAGGTTGACTTGAGATGCTGTTTAGTGCAGTGATGTCACATGACTGCGTCCATCAGCTTATGCTCTAATATATGTGCAAAAACAATAAATGCGCCTCATGCTTCATGAAGTATTGCAAACTGCTTTACATTACTTAATAATAAAAAGTTCTAAATAACTAATTTGGGCTTCTTGAAATGTTCTGTCATAAAATGAAACTCTTAATAGTGCATAATAATGAAAACAAGATTACCAACTTTTTTTTAAATTTCTTTTCATCTAAAAATCTGGAAACTGTTGCTTGCGTTTGTATCGGACCACATTTCTCCTGAGTCACAGCAGCAAGCGATCATCTGCCATGTTTGCACGTCTGGAGACTTGAAACTTTTGCCCGTTCTTTGTTGCAAATTCGCTCAAACTCAATCTGACTGGATGGAGAGCAAAGTCAGGTTTAGGTCTGGGATATTTTCCATCCCAACATCTGGATGTGTTTCATCTAAAGCTATTGGCTCCTAAGTTCCTGTGGGAAAAAGAAAAAAAAAACAAAACAGTCCAGCATGATACTGCCACCACCATGCTTCACCAATGGGACGGTACGTTCAGGATGCAGCGTTTTTACTCAACACTCAATGTTTCACATGTTGGCCAGAAATCTGACAAGCTCACCTTCCTCCACATGTCTGAGGATTACACCTCGGCTTGAACACAATTTCCATTCAGGTGATCACTATTGGAATGTGGGCCTTTCTAATACAAACAATATGAAACAACCATAATACAGTCATTACATTTCTGCTTTGATCCGACTCGTTTTTCGTCTTAATCTCTAATCAGTCATTGCTAGTCTGAAGCCTGAATGAATGACGTGTTTGTCAGGTTTGACACTAACGTGGCATGGTCATAGTTTAACTGGACTTACATCACAAAGCATGAGATGCTGAGAGTGCAGTAAATTATCAAGCTGGTTAAAAAAAAAAAGTCCAGTTCAGTCCAGTTTTCTGGGTCTGTCCTCAACTGGACCGGTTTGCTCAGGTTTCTCTGCTCTTAGTGACTTTCTGCACGGAGTGAAAAAAAAACTTACACCTTAAGTTGTATTTTATTTTATTATGTTTCAGTTTAGATTTGTTTCATTTAGTTTAAAAGCTAGGAAAACACGAGCAGGTAACAATGCAAAGTCTATGACCCGTGTTTATTTTCTTTTGACAAGGTCAGGCTGCATATTCTGCATTACGAGAAGCGAGAGGAGAAGAGAGAGCAACTTCGCTGTTGTCCTCCCAAGGTCAAGAGTGAAACATGGTGTCAGCACATCGGACTGAGAAAGTGCTACTTTGTCAATTAACAAAATGACAGGGAGTAGCCTTTCTCCCAGGCATATTCAAATATAAAGTTTTGTTTATCTTTTTGCCACACTGGATGCAGCTGCAGGAATACTTATTTACGCCCCTTGATGTTTCCCACCAGGGAAATCAAAACACATCGACATCAGGCCGGAGTAACGGGACGGAGATTCAGTGTTGTATTTGACAACATGTGGATTAGAGATAATCGACGTAAAATTCAAACTTGACTCCAATTTTGTTTAAAAAAAAAAAACAAAAAACAAAACAGATCAGAGAAAAGACACATTTCAACCACACCTCCAACTACCCAGCAATCTACTAATAGTTCAGTTTTTTTTTATTTCTTTTGACTCTGAGCGCTCGTTAAACAAACACACTCTCTGAATGCTGCTCACTTATTTTTAATGAAAACAAACATTTACAGAATGAAATGTGACACTTGACAAATTTTACATTTGCATATCTTCCATTTTCATCATTTCGCATTAAAAAACAAGTTCAAAGGAAATAAATACTGTACATACAGAGAGGTCGATAAATTTGCAAATATGATTTTTTTTATACGTTTGAAGAATGAATTCAAAGCTAAAATCTGTTCGATGTATATTTTACAACGCGTGTTTTCTGTCTCTGTCTGCAGGTTTTATCCTTTTGGTTCAGGACATTTTGCGCAGCAGCAGCGTATGAATGATTTCTGAAGCGGGACTGAAAACCTGCGTCCAAGTTGTACAATGAAATGCAATCTTCCTGATCTCCTCTTACAACTCTTAAGTAACTATAAGCTATTTTTCCAGTGCCTTTTATTAAGATAAACTTTTAGTTTTAGAAGAAATATAAAATATGTCAGCTTTGTTTAAAATCACTCATAGACAAACATCATCTCAGCTCCACCAGTGCACCTCTACTGACCTCACCCCAGTTTTGGGAGCTGGTTCCAGCATCCGGCCCCCTGCGGATCCCAGTATTGCTGATGAAGAAGGTGAAGGAGAGTAGAAAAAGCGGCAGCTCGCACGTACGTTATTGTGTTATTGACGACGTCATCGGACAGAGGAGGAAGATGATGGACGTGAGTTTGTGCCTTCTTGAAAACGCCCGTCTTATGGGTGAGAGTCACACAGGGTGCATAGATAAACACACACAGAAGTCTTTCTACCGGTCGGTTCGACGCTGGAAGACGGGGATGCTTCAAGTCGTTCAGGAGGAAGAAAGCAAAACGTGGAGAGGATTTGAAACCGCAGACAAAAACACTCAAAAACATTTCCACTGGCTCATTTCTTCGCTTCAGACTTTCTGCTCAGAAAATTTGAAGTAAGTTTAGAAATAAGACAAATAGATGTATTTTCTCTGCATGTTAGTTAAGTGCACAAATAAGAAGGATGATTACAGATGCATTATTCTTTATCCATTTCTATATATTTTAGTTTGAGTAGGTTTTCTGAAAGGGCTGCACAGTGGCGCAGTTGGTAGAGCTGTCGCCTTGCAGCAAGAAGGTTCTGGGTTCAATTCCCGGCCCCGGTCTTTCTGCATGGAGTTTGCATGTTCTCCCTGTGCATGCGTGGGTTTTCTCCGGGTTCTCCGGTTTCCTCCCACAGTCCAAAAACATGACTGCCAGGTTAATTGGCCTTTCCAAATTGCCCCTAGGTGTGAGTGTGTGTGTGCATGGTTGTTTGTCCTGTGTGTCTCTGTGTTGCCCTGCGACAGACTGGCGACCTGTCCAGGGTGTACCCCGCCCCTCGCCCGGAACGTGAGCTGGAGATAGGCACCAGCACCCCTCCCGACCCCACTGAGGGACAAGGGTGAAGGAAAATGGATGGATGGATGGATGGAGGTTTTCTGAAACAATGAACATTTTCATCAACATGAAGGCAAAAAAAGTGTTTTTTGCCTCTTGGCTGGGTTTTTATGTAGGATTTAAAACAATGTAATGATGACTGTTTGATATTTAAAGCAATAGGAACTGATTTTCTCTAATTAGAAAAAAACATTTCTGCATAAATACATACCAAAAAGCCCGTGCAGACACAGTCAGATATCCAGGTCTTATAAATTAGAACGTTTCCAATCAATATGATATATTAGAGCTAATAATTAATAGTTTAATTTTAAAGATACGAGTAAATTTTTTTTTATTTGGGGCTTTTATTGTAAAAAAAATCCAGTTTTTACCATCATACAAAATTAACATTTTAGTTTTAGATTTAAATGCAGCAAATTGAGAAATGGTCAGTTCTGGGTCTAGTCAAAGCCCACATCTTGAAGCTTGATCTTGATTGAGTGCCGTCTCTCTGACAACCAGTAGAAGTGTGCATGGAAAAAAATATCTGAATGAGATAAAAAAAATAAATAAATAAATGTTGGTACTGAAACTGTTTTAATATGTAGGAGACATCTGATCAGTTAAGGAGGTGACGCCGATATTTGACTGTTTTACTTAAAGAAAAGACAAAAAAAAATCATAATTTGGTAAATATATGAAGCCACATCTGAGGCATGATGAGATGGCAGTAGATTTTTTTTGCTTTTTGTTTTGTGACATCTTGTTAGTGCTGGTTTGCTTCTTCAGTGGGAGGAAGAACATTCCTACATCCTCTGCTTTTTCATTGAGTCAGAGGAGGCGGATTATCAGTCTGATAAACAACCAATACAATGTTTTCGCCCCCTTTTAGACATTTGGATTAAATCTACAGCTGCACCGATCACTCTTCTCCCGGCCAGAACCGATTTCTGTTCATTTTAGTTTTTCTTGTTTGTTACTTTGACAAATTTCGATTTTCCTTTTAAGGACTACTGCACAAATAAGTGCTCCCAGGTCTTTCATCGAGGTAGACGTTTTAAATAAAACGGGGAAAAAAGGAACTGAAACAGGATCCACATTTAGGAATCCAACTGTATGTCTCCAATATTTGTCTGATTTTACCAAAACAAAACAAACAAAAAAAAAACCTCAAGATGCTTTTAGTTCACGTTTAAACTAGTTGGAATCCTTAGTATTGATGCATTTAATGATTGAGGATAAAAAAAAAGCTTTTTAAAAAGTCTAATCCAGTAAAAATAAAATAAAAATGTCTAATATTTATGTTAAATGATTTAAGAAATGAGCTGCAGCCTTTTTTTTTCCAGTTTTGAACCCATTTCCTGTAACACTTATTGCTTTCTATACGGTGCTGAATGGATCTTCATGAATATTCCATAACTGCAGACACTTCTCCTGTTCTCCAGTACGTCTGGGAGCTTTGTTAGCCCCTGGTTCTGTTCAGGTCGACGTCAGCAGGTCAGTGAACACAACGGCGCCTCTCCCCTCCGTGTCAGGAGGCGTTGGACGGAACCAGAGAGTCTTTGATCAAAAAGCAGGACGTCTCCGTCCTCTTCATGTCTCTGTAGGAAGATTCTGTCAAGTAAGCAAAGCCGCAGCAACAGCTGAAGCTCCAGCACACAGCGGGCTAGGGGTCAAAGGTTGTGGGCTTGACTCTCCCGCCGCTCCCGCGGACATCAGTAGGGCGCGAAGAGAATTGATCCTTGGTTGGTTCTGATGGGTCCGGGAGCGGGACGCAGGAAGGAGGCGGTGAAGAGGGACGAGGACGACGGAGGGCGAGGGTGGAGGGAGATGGCAGGGGTGAGGGGTGAGGAGGAGTGAGAGAGGAGCGGGGAGGAGGAGATGGAGGAAGGAGGGAGGGAGATGGAGGGAGGGAGAGGAGAGGAAGTGGAAGTGAAAGGAGAGGAAAGGAAGGAAGGAGATGGAGAAGGCTTCGCCAGCTCCTTCTGAAGACACAAGGAGACGAGTGATAACGGAGGGAGTCAAAGAGGAAAAGGAAAATGATCAAATCCAGTAGGTGAAATAAAATGAGATAAGAAAATAAAGGGGAAATAAAATGGTGAAATGAGAAAGCAGACAAAACAGCAAGGCAAAAAAATCAAGATGAGAAAATGGTAGAAAATAAAGTGGAATAAGAAATGACAGCACACACAAAAAGAAATAAGATTAAATAAAACGATAAGGAAAAGCAAAGAGGGAACAGAAGAAGGAAAAACAAGCAAGACAGAAGAATACAGGAAATGAGCAGTGGAGAGAAGATGAACGGGGAAAAAAATGAGATTAAATAAGAAAAATAAAGAATCAGAGGCAGAAAGGTCAGGAGCAGAGCAAATGAAACATGTAGATAACGAGGAGAAAGGGGAAAAAGAAAATATGAAGACAAATTTAAGCAAATGTTCTTTGCGTCTTTCTGTCCTATGGGTGAATTTCTCCACTGTTAGTTGAGCAGAGAGCTGGAAGGAGACACTCACAGTGAGCGAGTCGCGCTGCTGCTTGTTGTACGGGCTGTACTTTGGCTTGCTGGGTTTTCCTGCCACCCTGTCCTTGTGTCGTCTGCTGGAAATGTGCTGCAACGTCAACAACATGAACAAAGTAAGCTTTGCCGCTTTTCCATTTTCAAGTTTTAGTTGTCTCACGCTAATCATGCCTCAATTTATACCAACCTAGAATCTGCAAATAGCTGATGGTGGTGTTGTAGTAATATTTCTTTAAAAAAAAACTGGTATCTGATAGCAAGAGGTAACACAGACTTGTTTTAGTTTGATCAGGAGGACGAATGTGGGGTTCTGGTGGGGAAAAAAAAGGTTCCAGATTTCAAATTTAAAACACATCCCTGGAGGCCTGTAATTTATGTACAACTTTCTAAATAAACTGACTTTTTTTGCATATATATGATGCACATAAATTGAAGTATGATAAATATCAGCAACAGGCATAATCTTCTGCAGCAGTGATGAAACAATTTCTCTAGATTTTATTTGAAATTGGATTTCTACTTTGGTTTCTGTCCAATTCAAAGCGTTTCACACACCAAAAACATACTAAATGGATGCAGTTCTCACTCTGACCACTAGATGGAGGCAAAGAGACGTTAGTAATACCAGTTGTATCAAAAAAGCATCAGCAGGCACTTCTGCTGCATTTTGACTGCAAGTGACTGAAGAAGATTCGTATTAATGGTCTGAAAGGGTTTTGTTTGCCAAAATACTAAACAGAAACACTGTCAGGAAAATTGGAAATTATATGAAGTATTGTATGTTTTTTTTCCTCCATAATTAATCAGAAACAACCAAAAGCAAACACTGGGGGAGCAAAAGGTTGGGGAGAAATGAGAACATGTGGAAAGGATGAATTGACAAAGGGAAGTATTTGTCCTGGAGTTGCCTGAAAAGAATAAAATAAATAAAAAACAGAGATCAAGAGGCATTTGAGCTTCGCTGACCTGTTTGAGTTGGATCTCAGAGTTGACGTGGACGTCACAGATCTGGCAGTGGAAGGTTTTGTTCTGCAGGCCGGAGCCCTTCAGGGCTGAGCTGCTGCCGTTCTTCAGTTTGGCCCCTGGTCGAGGGTAAGCTTTGATCGGCCCCGCGCCGCTGCGCGCCTCCAGCATTGTTTTGTGCTTTGAACCTGAGATGCATAAATAAATATTACGGGAGGCATAAAACCTCGAGTCAAAAAGACTCGAAGGTAGAAGAGTCTCAGAGCTTTGGCTTAAGACGTGTCTCCACCCCCCCGAGTCAGGATGAAATTAGAAAAAGGGTTTTTAAATATTCAGAGCGTATTTCCTGGAGTAATTTACAAAAGTAGCTGAACTTGTAAGAATTGTTAATCCTAAAAAAAAATATTCAGTCAACATGGTTTTAGATATTCTTCCTGTTCTCAGCTTCTTTTAGCACGTGGTTTGTTTGCTCACTTTTTTACTGTTAGTACAATAAACTTTTTTTTTCTTCATGTTTTATAGTGACAGAACAATAGAAAGTTGTGTGTGTATGTTAAGAGGAAGGAGAAATTATAAAATGCTTTCTGAAAACCGTGGTGTGCATTTGTGACTTAATTTCAGAGTGAATCCACAGGCGGAAGCTTAAGAAGTTTGTCAGAGAGCAAAAATACTGAAGGAAAATCTGTTGGGCTGTTAGAGAAGACTGAGGTGGACGATCACCACATCAAAATGTTTAATGTTTTATTTATTATGGTTCAACAGCAGCAGATCTCTAATGTATTGTGATGCTAAGCGGTTCAACGATTTTTAAACCGACAACAGTATTTTAAAGTCCAGCATACTGTAATCATATTTTAGAATGTCCCAGTCAAAGTCCAGACATAAATACAAAATTATTCCCATCTTTAAATGTTCAAAGCAAGTGGAGGCGTTCCCTGAAATATGTGTTTTAAACTATTTTTGCATTACTTTTGAAAGTCAAAAATTGAAAATATTACTAAGTGGTATACTTATGCAAGACTAGCCAATCAGAGTAGCATAAAGGTTAGAGGTTAAATACGCAAAGGCTTCGATAAAAAATGTTTCACTCACATTGCTGGATTTTGTGTTTTAAGTGTGGGTTAATGAGAGAAATATTGACTCATTTTTACTCCAAAGTGAAACCAAACATGCAAAAGCACCAAAAACCATAAATAAATATGAAGTTTCATTAATTATTTTCCTTACCTGCATTATGAGCCTCCAGCTGAGACAGCGAGTTGACGGCGACTTTACACAGAGAGCAGTACAGCAGCTTCTTCGCCTTCTCCTCCTCGGACTCCGCAGAGAGAGGAGCATCCTGGGAGGATGAGGAGGCGGTCTGCGGGGCAGCGGGCGCGGGGTAGGGGGCGAATGCAGACGGGGGGCAAGACTTTGAAAAGGAGGAGGATGAGGAAGACGAAGAGAGGCCGGGGGCCGGAAGCGCGGAGGGTGGGCTGGACGGCGGAGGCTCACTGCCAGCTCTGCTGGCGGAGGGAGAGGAGGAGAGAGGGGAGGTGGAGGACGGGAGGCCCGGCTTGACGGAGGACAGGGAGTCTGGGGGGATGGAGAACAGTTCTGCAGAGAGGATGACAGGGAGGAAGAGTTAGAAAATAAAAAGTTTGAGATCAGCAATCTGTCTGGGGGATAAACTCCACCTGTGCCCTGACTGCTGCCGCTGCTAGCAGGGAGCGGATGGGCCGGACCAGCAGGACCGCAGCTGTTCCCGTTGGTCTCTGGTGTGACTGACAGCTTGGCTTTGGCCTTGTTCTCCTGAGACTTCAGCTTCTTGGCATGACGGCTGCCTCTGTAATGAGCTTCCGCCTGCGACTGAAAACATACAAATAACTAAGAGTTGAGCTTTATTTCTGCTTTGACTCGGCTTTCCTCCTGTTGTTCAGCTCTCACTCCCGTTTCTTGTCTCGTCACTCTCTGCTTCGTTTCTTCATTTCATTTGCAGCACATCTGCACAAAGCACTCCTTTACGTTTACAGAGCAGAAACTGGCAGACAGTTTCAGAGCTGAGGCCACTTCGCTTGCAAAATAAAGGCAGTAGAATGAAAAATATGATCTGCCCGTATGCTTCTCTACTGAAAAACATGACATGTAATTACAGTGCTGCTCTGTTGATTGAACATCTTTGCAAAGATGTTTCCTAACTCTCTGCAGCTCCTGCAAACATGGAAGCTAGTCCAAATCTGCAGAAAATTCAACATATTTTTATTCTTTAAAATTAACTACTGTGACTATAGAACAGTTTATTGTCAATAAAAAAACACAAATGTGCAACACTCTCTTATTTTATTCTAAACTTATGTTATTCCTTGTCTTTTATGTCTGTGGGAGTATATATTTAAAATAAATAAAGATATTTATTATATATTTGAATAAACTTTAGGACCTCCCTGTCCACTCAGGTCTTTTCTTGTTACTGAAATGTGTTATACAAATACTTGAATTCAAGTTTTTTGGGGGGGAGGACAGCTTGTTGCTACAATGTTCCATTTGCATAATTTGTGTTTTCATACTTAAAAAATAAGCAGATTTGGCTCTGTGTAATTCTTTATTCACCACATAATCTATTCAGTTTTAAGGAGTTTCTGCCTCCACATTTTCTCTGTCCTCCTCCCCATGACCCAGAAATACATGCCAGTAAAATATCTTCCTAAAAAGTAATAAAAGATGACGGAGGAGGGAGAGAGAGAAAGTGAGAAAGAGAGAGAGAGAAAGAGCTGCAGGAGATGTGAGTAATATTAAGTCTTCCATTGTGGAAGAACTTTTGAGATTCAATCCCCGGTCATAAATTTTTGTAGATAAATAAATTTGAATAAATTTCATCTTCTAAACAGCTTTGACCATACCCTGACAAAAAAGATAAATAAATAAAGACAGCAGTCAGTTCTAACAGTAGGATTGTTGTGACAGCTGCTTCACATGTCATATCTAATTGACGTCACTTTAAAGTGATGAATTAGACTGGAGGATGTCTCATTTTGTGAAATGTTGTCATCTTGCTGTCTCTGCTCCAATATGTAAGCCCAAAACTAAGACAAGCGGAGATAGAGAACTTTAAGCATTAAGTCATTTTTTTCTTGACTTAAAAACATAAAATTATACTTCTTAGGTTTGTTTAAGTTTGTTGAAAGTCCAAATATCAGTTTCAAACCAGAAAACCTACAGATTTTAGACACTTAGACAAAATAAAATAAGAAACAGCAGCTTCTCCATT
The DNA here is from genome assembly GCF_000485575.1 of Poecilia formosa. Lineage (NCBI taxonomy): Eukaryota > Metazoa > Chordata > Actinopteri > Cyprinodontiformes > Poeciliidae > Poecilia > Poecilia formosa. The sequence goes on along the minus strand of NW_006799958.1, from coordinate 2,157,856 downwards.
GTTTCTGAAGGAGATAAGCAGGTTAAATAAAGTCAGGCAGATAAAGAGGATTTTCTGACCAAAAGATTGTGACATGTTGCTACGACAGAGAAAAGATTGTTTTGTTAACAAAAAAAAAAGCTTTGTAATATGGTGAATGAATGTTTGACTTCTTAGCAGAGACAGAACAAGCACAAGAGTTTTCTTTCCACAGAGATCCTATCTGTCAAATTTCTGTCAAAAAGGTGAGAGGGACAGATTTCTCTTCATCGCTCACCCTTTGTGTTGGAAACGTTTTGCCCCATATATTTAAAAATCTAATGGAAACGACGAGTTAATATGCTCTGTATGGTTTTAAACCACAAAAAGTCCCTTATTTATGAGACACACTAAGGATATTTAACTACAACTGCAATCTAATTGTAAATCAGTATTTTAAATTATGTTCCAATATTTCAGCTTGAAGGGAATTTTTGAGGGCCAAACACAATTTGTCAGAAAATGAACTGTTGATGGATTTATAGTGAATATATGTAAAATAGTGAGACTTTCAGCTGTTTCCATTCACTGCTCTTCTGTTTGTATTTTTTTTAATAACATAACTTTCAGGCTCTTTAAGTGCTTTTAAATTTTCAGGTAGTGAGCCGGTTTGCTTGGTCTCCAAACTACAGCTCTCTTTCTAACTTTCTCCTCTTGATTGGACGAGTTAATCTACGAATCCTTATCACATGAGTCCACACTAAAGCAGCTTTTACTCTCTTTGTAACAAGCAGTTATTGTGTGAAGTGCTGATGTTCAGTTCAGGTGTCGCATTATTTTACATTTACATTTTACACTTATACGTCTCATTTTCGGATTTGGAAATGAACTATTGCTTGGAGAGTAAAAAACTTGTCCTTTATCCAAAGCCTGGATGAAGGATTAGTGAAAAAACCATGACATATGACCTTTAAGGATTTTTACTTTGACATTATGCGTCTCCTTTCTGCTGCCGCTTCCATCGAACCCAGAGGTTTTGCATTCTTTCTAATTAGACACTAGAGGGCGCACACACACAGGTAGAAAAAAAAAAGACTGTTAATTCTTTAAACGTCCCATGTTAATTTGCTGCGTTTGCTTCACTGCACATTTTAAGTGTGTTAATATGTGATCTCAGGCACAGAGGGTCAAGTCTCCACACAGAGCAGGTTATTTTTGCAGCACGACCAAAGCTCAAGCCATAAATCTCAGGAACACAAGCATAATTAATTTAGTTCTTATTAACGGCATCCAACCACATACCTCGGCCAGTACAACGAATCCACATTTTAGCTGCCTTTGCAGTCTAACTGGGTCTGCATAGCAGGTGTAGCATGGGAAGCACATTAGCAATGGCATCAAAGCAGCTGGAAGATTTCAGGCACAGCACTAAATAAGGCTTAACGGGGATACTGACCCTCTCAAAGCATTATCCCCATTACAATGCACATACAAAACCCAAGGCCCAGCTCCTGGAAGCAGAGGCTTCGGGTGAGGGTTACAGGGCCCTACCAAACGCAGCTGTCGACACCGGGCCGAAAAATCGAACACACGCCCAGACCGATGAGGTAAGAAGAAAAATCTGTTGAACAGAGCGAGATCCATCAGAGCATCAGGCGTACGGAACAATGAGTTTCTAAATCTAGTTTAGAGTCTCTGATCTCCACCTTGTTCAAGACGCGTGCTCTTTGTTATAAAAACAGGCTCCCAAAGAAAGAAGCTTTCTGCAACATCTTGCCAGTTTCTTTCAAAGAAAATGGATGGATGGATGTTGCTTCACAAACTTGGTGCTTAAAACTTTCCCAAAACTTTATCTCAGACGTGTCTGTTGTGCTCCTTGCTCTTCACAATGCTGGCTTTCAATTACAGACAGATGGACTCCATTTACAAATTAGAAGTCGTTTGGTTGAAATGGACTTTATTTCAGAGATAAAGTGGGGAGAAGACAAGCGCGCACATCACACTTTCAACATTTCCTGCACTACTTTATGTAATCTAAAAGTGACAGGAAACAGGAAAATCAAAACTCTCCATGTAACCACTTTTCAGAAAGTGTCTGTGTTTTAATAGAGGTTTTCCTGTCTGCAGTAGGAGTGCTGTGTTGCTCACCATGACTCCACTCTTGTTGCCTTCATGGCCGATCCAGCTTGTTACGCAGCTTGTTAGAATGAGTTAATGCTCCTTGTTTACTCCCTCCTTATCAGCAGTAATTCCTCTATTCATGTTCGCTCATGAATAATTTTACCGGCTCGTGGATTAGTCATGTTTGATGGACGTGTCGGTAATGAGGCAGCTCATTAAGCTCTCAGCAGTCATGAAATCGCTCAGTGTCATTTACACAGCGCTGTGTTAATACAGCGCTGAGGAGTGCCTCTTACACCTGATTATACACACAGGAAGCATCTTGAAACAAACCCAGAGGAGCGCTTCTTCTGCGGTACGTTCATTTCTCGAGCGCGTTTTAAAATAAATGTCCATATTTACAGTCGAAACCAGAAGTTTACATACACAGATGCACCTTTTTTTTCTTTCTTTTTTTTGCCCCGCTGTCAGAAATTAAATCAGACCAAACCTGTCTTGTTTAAGAAAGTTAGAATGACTAAAATCACATTGATTTCCACATTGATTAGCATCCCTTTAAAGCTGCAGGAGGTAACTGTTATAAAACTGTATTTTTTACATATTAGCTAAAACTGTTAGTATGTCATGACAGCAGAATTTGAAATGGATAATATGTGAGAAAAAAAAATCAAGCTCCTCTGGCTCCTCCCAGTATCCTTAATCCCCATTTACAGAAATACATAAAGAGTGTCTTAGAGCCAGAGGGGGGATGGAGATCTTAAAGACATTTCCTGAGTCAAAACAGGAAAGAACAACTGCTGCATACATTTATTTCCAATATGTTAAGTTACCAATTACAACAAATTTATCAGAAAATCCTAAAATCCTTATGCCAAAGTCCTGACTTTAATCTGAAAATTGGATTAAATTACACAAATGGTTAATTAGCTCCCCAGTGCTTTATCGCACTGTTTGTGAAACAAAAGACTCTAAAACCACACGATTGGTCTCAAGTATCTAATGGTTCTCAGACAAAATACATATCAGGTATTTCAGCTTGGGTATGAGACGCTTGTTCAATGCAGAGGTAAGTAGCAACTAGTTACATTTACTTCAGTAACTTTTTGAACTTACTTCTGCAAAGCAAACACGCAGACGACCATCACACATCAAACAAACTCACGTCAGAGTTGAACCTCAGTTGGCAAACGCTGCAGGAGATGACCTGTTTCTTCTTGGGCACCATGGTAACACCAAAGGTGTGACTGATGACAGCCTTCTGCACCGGATCCATCTGCTCCAAAACAAACAGAGGTCAGAGGTCAACAGCTGCAGAGGATTATCTGATGACAGCTCCTTTTATGTCAGTCAGACTGGACAGCTGCAACAATAAAATCAGCGTCCGTGCACCGTGTTGAAGTTTGGGAAGAGTCCGACTGGCGACGTCGTCTCCATGGGAAACGGCAGGAATGGTTTCATCATCACCGAGGGGCCGGTGGCGCCAATCAGACCCGGCAACGCCCCACCCACTCCACCACTCCCACTTCCTGGAAACAAAGATGTTGAAATAGAAGTTTAAAAAAATAAAAATATTTAACATATTTTCAGAATACAATGCATTTTGTAGTTAAGTTTGTTTTATCAATGGAAAAGTTAACCTTAGGAAATGCCCACAAATTTCCAAGATTTTTCCCTCAATTTTTTGTTGGAGTCTTTCTTTTTTTTCGGTGAATTTTCTCAGGTGTGCCTTTCTTTCTGCACACATGCTCCTTATTTGGTAAATAACCTGTAAGACTGGAATTGCGAATGTGCGCCATGTTGGATGTAGCTACCAATGAGGCTGCCAGTTTTTTTTTGTTTTTTTTTTACTTCTACCTCCAAATTGATTTACTGCCAGGTCTGATTCCAAATCAGACCTGGCAGCTGTATCATTTAAGTGCCAGGTATTTTGAAGAGGATAAATTTAGTGAATTTAAATAGCCCTCTTATATTTATACTGACCACTCAACGCGCCCAACACCAGATCCGCATTCATTCAGTCACACTCATATTTACACATACCCAGATTGGTAAGCTACTTGGGGTTAGGTGCCTTGACATGTGGCAGCACGAAGCTGGAATCAAATCATAGTTTTTTAGATTTCAAGAGGATTACTTGACCCACTGAGCCACAGTCATCCGTCATTTGAAGAGTCATTTACAGTCCCAGTACATCATTCATGTTCGACAGGTGAATGTGTCGCAGTGCTTTGGTTTTTGGCTGGTTTCCATCCATAGTGCAATTTTTAAGAGCTATTTATTACAGCTGTTCTAACTCTAAATTAAACAAGGAAATTCCCTGAAATTGGAAAAGTCAGAGGGCAGAAATCAGTTTAGTATCCCAGGACAGAAAATGGGGGGAAAGTGGTTGGTATCAACTATTAAACATCCCTTCTGCTGGTTTGTGTCTCATAAAACGAGTGCTACACATACAGTAGTATTGCACATTAGCCAGAATGTCACTCTATTTTTAGAGTCAGCTTGCCAGTAACAATTCGTGAATCCCAATGGCTTTGTGGCTTCCAAGTAGAACGTGCTAAATTCGGGTGTTAAGTCAAGCCTGAATCCAGCCTCTCTGACAAATCAAACCTTTCTTTATTTTAAACATACGCATCGATCTTGAAGTCTAGACTCTGACTTGAAGATTTTTTTACACCTTCTGGACATTTGAGCACAACGTATTAACCTGGAAACGGCTTGAATTGTTCTGTACGGAGTCACCGATTGACCCAACAGTTATGTTTCAGCCTTTCCATACAGCGTTGTGCGTTTGCCAGGTGGTATTTTTGTCGTACTTAAAGGAGTGGCTGCCTACTTGAGCAAAACATGGAGCAGAAGCTGAAGTGCGAATCCTTCTGCAACCCTACTAATGTGAGTAGGTGTTGCATACAGAGTGCGTTGAGGAGTATGTATCTGATAAGAGATAAGTGTGCTTCTTCTATCCGCTACAATCGCGGCCTGTAGAAGCCCTGCAGAGAAATCTTTCATAACAACGGGGCGTGGGTGGAAGCACGGAGGAAAACTGAATCAGTCCTGACACTGAGTGGGAGGAGGAGGAATATAAATATTGAATTTTGAATTTATTAGGTACAATCTTCCGACTTAGGTAAACATATCAAATAAAATTTTAAATACATTATTAAACAAAAAAATGACAACCTTTTTCCGTTTATTATATATTTGTTATATCTCTCTAATATATACATTATTTGTACACCACATTTAATCTAAATTAAAAGATATATGACCTATTTACCTTTAAAAAGTCTTTGTAAAAACTCTAATTTTAATCCACGGACAATCTAATGCTGTAAAATATAACTAACATGGAAATACCATTGCATGACCTCAATAAGGGATAAAACAATTTACTGGTTTTATCTCTTTAAATGTTTGCCATGATAAAATTACAACAATCAAACATAGTAGTTCTGACTCTTTGCTAGCATTTGGCCATTTGGCAAGATCAGAGGGAAAATGTAAACCGCCAGAAATAATCAAGGTTTAAGTCTGACCCATCTGAATTTTATTCATTTTATTTATTTCCTTGTATACAAATAATCCAACTGGAAATATGAGGCATTAAACTTTCATCGATATCATCGATGTAACAGAGGAGACGTGACGTAAACGTGAGTAAAATGCTGAAAAACACAACTAGCACAAAAAAAATCGCAATAATAGTAATAATTGTCATCATAATCATCATCATAACCGTGATAATTCAAAACTGTATCCCTAAGAACAAACTGCCTTTAGCACCTAGTATCTGTCGTAACAAATGTTATGGAGGCCATAAAAAATAAATTACAGTTCATTGCTATTCAGATGCTGTGATAATAAACTGATAATTACTTGTAATGTCATCTGAATAACAAAATCAAAAATTATCCCTGTTATTTCTAACAATATAACTTCGCCAACCACAGTCCCATAAAGCATATTGAGTGCTTCATAGATCATAAAGAATAACTAAAGAGCAATTATAAGCTTCAAAAATGAACACTATTACTGTCAGTTCTATTTTACTTCGTTTGATCAAAGCACAAACTTAAATTCTCACAATGCATACCTACCACCACAGTTTTAAGTTATGATATATGACGATTAATAAGTAGCAATACAACAATTTTTAAAGGTGATCTAACTGAACAGGCTTGTTTTATATTTTTTCCTAGAGTCTCTGGATTAAGTTTGTGCGAAGCTGTTGCTGTGGTTCGTAGTTTGTCCTCATACAGCAGATCAGTGAGTCATTGTCTGCGTTTATGATAATAACCATTTGCTTCAGAAAAACATGAGTCAACACAATGTTGTAATAAAACACACACAACCTGTCACTCAATTATTTCAGATGGTCGGCTGGATCAGATGAGATTATTCATGGTAGTAAATACAGATTAGCTTCTATTTTTGTCGGTGTAGTTTTTGTGCCAGCCTGGCTAACCTGCCAAGAAGAAATCATTTTATAGAACCCCATTGAAAAGCAACCAGGAACTTAGAGTATTATGCTATACTGGGAGTATACATTACTGGAAGTGGTTTTGGAGTTGATGAAGATCTATTTAGTAGCCGTCAGCAATTTGTGAAAGTCGTCATGTTTGGACGTTACTTGTGGTGTCCCCCAGGGGGCGGTGTTGAGACCAAAACTGTTAATCCTGTACACAAATTATATGTGTAAGGTTTCAAAAGTGTAAAAAAAAAGAAGTTTGTTTTGTTGGCAGATGATACAAATAGATGTTGTACAGGTGAGAGCCTACAGCAGCTTTTACATGAAATCATACCAGAAATGAACAAACCACAAAAATGGTTTGATAAACGCAAACTGTTCTTAAATCTGGAGAAAATTAAGTTGATGTGATTCTGAAGTTATTAAGGAAATATAGATGTAGAAGTTACAATAGATGGGGTAAAAGTTGAATTTGAATATTAAATTGACTTTCCGGTTGTGATAACTAATTACAAAATCTTCTGGACATTAAAAAGGTTCAGAGTAAATTATCTAGAAGCATATTCCTAGTAAAGCAAAACATTTTCTAAATAATTAAGCACCGTAGCGGCCCTGAAGGTGGATTCTCAACAGAGCAGAAATCATGTCAGTCGGCTGCAAACTCCACTTTGCAATGAGCCTCCAAACTTCCTTCTTTTCTTGAAAATCACCTTTAGAAACCCATTAACTTCCAGCTCTTCGCCTTACATTAGTTCTGACTTTTGAATTTAGTGGAAGTGTTTAAACCTCGCAGTGAAAACCTCTTTAAGAACCCCTCAACGTTTCTCAGTGCCAACTTACACCATTTCAAGGACCCCATGGTACTATTTTTGCCTCCTTTAATGCCCTTTAAGCCTTTAAAACTCCATACCAGGAGCAGTTTTACTACCGTCTCACATCCATCAACACCACATTCACCAGCATTAGATTGAATTCTCCACTTTACAGAATAAATTTATGCCCCACAACACCTTTTTACTCCTTGTAACACATTTACTCCTCACTATTACCACATTCTGTGTATTGTCTGCAGAAGTAGAGGCTAGTTTCCACTGGGTGTGATTATGATGAATAGCATGGTGACAGAGTCGTCTTAATTTTGTCCTTCTGTCCTCTGTGATCTGGTTACAAACCACATGTACACAGAGCCGAGCGCACACCGTGACCCTTCTCCCTTACAGAAAGTTTCTGTTCCAAGAAGCTGCTATAAATACCAACGTACACATTTAATGTGTCTTCACTTGAAAAGCGGTCTGCAAAACCAGCCAGCAACAAAAGAAAGGACCCTGTCTGCTTTATCTGAAGCTGACGGTGTTTGGCCACAGGATCTGTTAACGACTGCTTTTGTTAGCTTTTGTTCTTTCGGAACCTTTAAATAGCTCCTTTGGATCCAGAACCGGAGCATTTTGTCCCAAATAGTGGATGGATGTGGTGCAGAGTCTGACTAAAATAGAGCTGGGGATGAAGGAACAAGCAGAACTGTCACAATACCATGAAGGAAACTAGTCCACACTTCAAGGTTTCATTTCTGGTTAGTTACATTTGATCTGTCAAAAAAATAGAGATTTGTTTGAAAGAAAGAAATAAAATTAGGATAACATAGTTGATATAACTGAACATGTAGATGTTTAATACCAATTTTACCAATATAGAAAATGCTGATAACATTTTTCTTCAAAATATATTTTAAAAAATATTATTTTTTTAGTCAGGAATAAGTTAGGACACCCTAAAATTTTCTCCTCACTTAAAATGCCACATATACGTGTAGAACAAGGTGCGCATGAATTATGAGAACATGGCAGCTTGTCATGTAAGAGGTGGTCAGCTCTGTTTGCACCTCAGGTATTCAGTTTGCTGAGCCCCTGACTGCTAAAGTGAGAGTGAACACCGAGGGAGGACAAGAAGAGCCGAAACGGTTCACGAGTTCAGGACGTTCAAAACAACCGTCAACATGAACAGGTCTGGGAGTCGGAGGACGTTCACCCTGAGAGCTGAGATGCTAACAGAAGTCTCCATAAAATGTCAACAGGGATCATTTTCTCTGGAAGAAAAACAAAGAGGTCGCTCTGTCAGAGGAATCGAGACAAAGATCGGAAATTCTGCAAAAAGCAAATAAAACGTGAAAGAACCCAACACTGACTGCGAAGTGCAGAACTAGAAGTGTGACGGTTTGGAGATGCTAAACCATCTCCAAAGAGGAAAAGACTGATTCCGATCTTTTCCTCTTTAGTGCCTTCCCGTGTCCTACTGGTCAGATAGCACTTTCCTCATTCGGTTGTTCGCAACGAATGAAGTCAAAGTAGAACCGGACCAGAAGACAAGATAATGACACAACATGACCAGTAAATCCGCCATGAACCGGTATAGTCAAAGGCCAGCTCTTTATCCGTATGAACTGTTGTTGGGTGACTTCAAATAAGCTACGCCAGAAACCCATCAATGCAATTTCTAAGACTTTTCATGCGACAGTAAAACATGAAATTAAGAGAAAAATATCTAATCAAGTTGAAAGTAGGTCTCTGGAAAACAAGATTTTTTTTTAAAATGGCAAAGTTTTATGAGAAGAAATTCAAACCTGGGCTTAAAAATAAAAATAATTGATGTTCCATTAAAAATCTTACTTTTTTTGACATATCAAAATGCCCGGAAACAAAAGAAGAATGCTAATTTCCTCCTTTTGATGTCAAACTCCAATGTGTTCAGCAGACAGGTGCAAAGAAAATTTGCCTTACTCAAAAGTCTTAAGAAAAACAATTTTAAAAACGTTAAATTAATCATTTTGAGCTTAACTGCTTACTCTGAATAATCTCTGATGCCCAGTCTGTTACAGAGGAAATGCAAGACAACTATTCATATTCGCACTCCTACATAAGGCTAATTTAGACTCTCCATCTTACCAAACATATTTTGTAACTGCTGGAGGAAACCCAAGAACCAAGAGAAAATTCAGGCAAGCACAAGCAGAACGACAACGTCGCCGACAACTCAGCCACCGTGCTGCCTTTGTGCCAGTTTCGGGTTTCGTAAATCACCTTTCTGGTATTTTTAATTTAATAAACCTAAATGTGTTTCAGGTGGTCACAGAATGTGCTGTTTTCAGAAGCACTGGAGTAACTTTGCATCACCCATGGCAACAGTAAAGAAGCTCAGTTAGCGTCTTGTATTTTAACATGTCTGAACTGATGCATTTGGGTACTTTAGCTTTTGTTTTGCAAGCTGTAGCATTTATTTAGAGAAACAAATATAAAGGCCATCACTAATACATTTAAGTGCAGATGTTGCATCACTTAAGGATGATCTGATTGAATAACTGGGCTTGAACTGGACTGATGCCGTAGTGAGACGATATAGTTCCTGTTTTCCCTTCCGCCTGTCACAAAGCAGTCAGGCTGGTGATTTAGGTCAGACGTGGAAAAGACAAAAAAGTGTTTAATGCAGCCATTCAATTCTACAAAACACAAATCTAAATTTTATATCCAAGACATTATCTGTCAGCAAAGATCAAATGAAGCCCTGGCTGGATTCTTGTAAAACCGACCCTTTCCACAGTTTATCCACTTTTATACGATTGGTTTCCTCCCTGATGCATCCTTCCTTGACATCCACAGCTGCTGAGATTCAACGACCAATAAACTGATTCCGATCTTTTCCTCTTTAGTGCCTTCCCGTGTCCTACTGGTCAGATAGCACTTTCCTCGGGCCGCTGTAGAGAGGAAACCGCTATCTGCTTGATTTATTATTCTGGCTTGGGCCAGAGTCCTCTCTGGCATTCACACCTCTCTGGCTCACACACACACACACACACACACACA
>NW_006799958.1:2144859-2147448 GCF_000485575.1 Poecilia formosa | reverse complement strand
CACACACACACACACACACACACACACACACACACACACACACAGGCATACTTACACCGGCGTTGGCTCGACGTGGAAGTGCGCATGAAGGAAAAATGTCCTGCTGCGATGTGCTGCACTGCAAGTGGCAGACTGGAGCTCCTGAAAGCGATCCGACCTGGACGGCTCGGGGTCCAGAGGGTTTTGTTACTAAGAAATGGCTGACATCTCATGCAGCCCCAAGGTTTATAAATCAACATGGGCGTCCTGAGTTTCCAGCAGCTCGTGTGGTTACAGTGGGAGTACAACTGGGTAGTCACAGCATCTTGTGCGTTTAAAACACGTCCAACACTTTCACACACGAAATTACTTTAGAATCAAAACCCATTCATTTAAATGAGCTAATTTGGATACTTTAGGCTCCAGTTCATAGCAGGAATTCAGCCAGAATGTGAAGCGTCTTGGCTGCGTCTAGCGCACTCCTGTGTTTACCACTTGCTTTTAGCATGCATGAAACTCCAGTGATTAGATCACGATGGTGGTGGCAGCATGTCTTGGTCCTGGGTGCTGCCGGAGGAACCAGGTGGCAGCAGAAGTTGAAAAGGAGACAACAGAAGGCAAATCTAAACGTTTCAATACTAGAGTCAGATATAAACATAAAACAAGATGTAATTTAATTTAATGTACCACAGAACATCATTATATCTGAAGATTGATGCTGAATTTGTACAGGTAGGACTTGAATGAACAAAATTATTTATGATTTAAGAATTGCGTGCGGCTTCATAGAAGCAAGTCTCCCAGTCTGGCCAAAGTGGTAGTTAATTTCACTCCCGGCCACCATGCACAGAGAGCAACCAAATTTTACTTGTCAATCACATTTAGATCGATTTTGTGATAACGAACGATGGGTAATTTTAAAGATTTGAAGTTTGTTGTCACCACTGGTTTAATCCTGAGCTTTTTGTGCTCTGAAGCTTCGAAGATCAAGCCACCGCTGTTTCGGTGGATCTTCATCACAAAAAGATGTAGTTTCTGCGATAAACTGCACCTGGTTCATTGCAGCTTTATTTATTTTCTGTGCCTCTTTCCTCTGAACTCCCCCCCCCACTATGAAAGTTTGATTTTGCTGCAGTGCTTCCCTTCCACTGTCGCCAAATGATTGCTTGCTCAGCAGGAGGGATTGCTGCAAACTTATGAATCAGTGCAATCACCTGGACTCCCTTCAGATGATAAGGTTTTGCTAATTAATGTTAAATTATCAAGTTAGCTCGAGCATATTGTGTTTTATTTTGAAAATACAATACGAAATTAAATTAAATGACATGTAACTGGACCAGAGTCTGACAATTTAATTAGATTAGAATGAACTAAGTTGATCTTGATACAATATAATATGCTTATAGGCATAAATGTAGCGTTAATTTGTCTTGTAAAGCGCCCAGAGATGCATTTAGTTGTGATTTGCTGTTGTGCAGCTAAACTGGATTTCACTAAACAGATTTTTCACTTCACTATTGGCAAACTTTGTAATCTCTGCATATAATATTTCATATTTTAAACGTGATATTTAAAATATACCATTCCCCTTTTAACAAGAAGAAAGCTGCAGCAAAATCAAATATTTTAAATATGAAATATTTTAAATGTGTAAACACATCTGTGTGTCCGTTGTTCACATATGTTCCCAAACAGATGGAATAGATCGGGCAACAGAAACGTCTAAAGGCCAACAGCTGCCATCTGATAGGGATATATTAAAAACTGTACATCTTTCCTAATTTAAGCAAGACTTTGTTAAAATATGTGCAGGCAATGCTACCTCATAGACTAAGGTTAAATTGTGAAAGTTTATAATAAATCATCTAGAATTGCTTTGTAGTAACGAGCTCAAATGTCGGAGCAGTACTAAACTATAAAATTCAGGATGAGCAATATTTCACTGCACTAAATAATGTGCAAAACAAATAGCATGAGCCAGAGTAATCAGTTTCTCGTAATACCGTTTTTGGAAACTCATTTGACTCGGATTCATGAATAAATTCACCTAACACGATTTCTGCTAACCCAGTTTTCTGGAAAGCAGCAATTCCGACTGTATTAGGCGCAATTATACCTTCGTTTCTACACCAATTTAAGCGTCGCCACGTATTTAACCAACAGAGAGTAAAGAAGCAGCATCTGGTGCTGCTAATCAGACTGTAAAGTGATTTGAACGGATGGAGCTAAAGCGAAGCAAACACACACAGACGGCAGAGGCGTACAGACGCTGAGGATGAGGAGAAGGTCTGTGATGACGACGATGATTTTCAGATTAAATTAAAAGATCCTACCTGAACCAGAAGGTTTTTTTTTTATCTGTTATCTTGATCTGGGGTTTAAAAAAATACCTTTAAACTTCTTTCTTTACTTTGTAGGTCTGTATGGATCTACTGTGCTCTGCTCTGCCCTGTGACACAGCTGTCATACTTACCAAAGAACAGCAAAACACACCCACAGCTCACACCGTGTGTGTGTGTATAAAAGGGAGAGAGAGAGAGAGAGAGAGAGAGAGAGAGAGAGAGAGAGAGAGAACATATCAAGTGACTGGAGCAAGAGTGGCATGTGTCA
>NW_006799958.1:2144134-2144545 GCF_000485575.1 Poecilia formosa | reverse complement strand
AAGAAAAGAAAAGAAAAACAGTTGTGCTATCAAATATTTAAGTTAAAGGTAATTGGATAGCTCCAGGTGAGGTTAGGAGGTCATTTTATGGTGGCTAAGCCTCCACAAGATTAATCTGGTTCTATTAATGTGTTTATGTCACATGTGTCAAAGTCAAAGCTCCGGGCCAAATCCGACCAGCCGTAGCTTTTTACGTGGCCGTCTAGACTCCAGACGCCGAATTACACAAATCGGTCCCTCTAGTTTTTCATGGTTTTGCGATTGCAGAAATCCATGCAACATTAACAGATCCTTGATTTCTTTTGTGCGAACGCATAATTGTGAGTTTATTGCACTTTTTTTCTTTTTTCGCAAAAATGGTCAAAAACAATTGTTTCTTCTATTTCTTACCCCTGCTACACTGCTGCCTCA
>NW_006799958.1:2142775-2143422 GCF_000485575.1 Poecilia formosa | reverse complement strand
ATATGTCTATTTTTTGATATGTCTGTTTTCTTTCAATAACATTTGTGCAAGTACATTTTGAGAAGAACTATCTATGGTGCAATGACCAGTGCAGGGCAGAGGCTCCAGCATCTTCCCATCCCCCCCAAACTGAAAACAGCACAAAGAGCCTATGATTAATTCATGGTTAACAGCTATGGGTTGTTTAGAAGCTCTGTCAGGAGAATACCGCTCCTCTCTAATAAATATCACAGCAGCACAGTTTAAGGTTTGCAAAGTTTACCTGTGAACACTCGGGGCAATGATCCCGCAGAAAACAACCATAAACTTCTTCTGCTAGGCAGCAGAAACCGATAAAAGTGACTTTTTTAAACAAAAGGACCGTGTGGTTTTAGGAAACAGAAGCCAATTTTGTGCTGCTTCACAACTGTTGGACCGCAGGACCAACACCAACATGCTTCTGATGCCTCCTTGGTGCCACGCACCTGATTTACATTAATGGGTCTTCAGCAAATTCGTTTCAGCAAAGCACTAAGTGCTGAGAAATGAACTCATCTGAAGCATGCAAGCCTTTGGGGGAACAGCGTTTTGCACCACAACCGTAATGTGATAAACACACATCTCAGATCTGTTCACAGACCCTTTAAATGTTCTTTCACACACTACTG
>NW_006799958.1:2030531-2140970 GCF_000485575.1 Poecilia formosa | reverse complement strand
TGTCTTAGAGCCTCTAAGACCGATTTTCTGTAATATCAAAATACCTATCTTCCAGACTATAGAGCACACCTTATTATAAGCCACAGTTTACTTGCAGCAGCTCAAAATGTAGGGAAAAAGTAACGGCTTATAGTCCGAAAAATATGTATAGATATATACATAATCCATACATAAAAAAAAAACATAACCCTGCTGTGTTTGTGTCACATTCACCTGCCATAAAAATGCAAAGTAAAAGATGCAAAGGAACAAAAAATGAGGAAAAATGTGATGTAATACTGCTAATGATGCATGTCCACTTCTGGGCAGTAAGAGACTTAAAAAAACAAACATCTAGGTGCAATTCAAACCTCATGACCTCACTGGGGGGCGGGGTGGGGAACTAAATATGAAAAACAGGACACGCTCAGGAAGCACAGCTTGCCTGACTAACATTAACCTAATAAGCCTCTGAAGTCTCTGTCTCAGATCTGGAAGAGAAAGATGAATCACTAAATCTGTGGCAACTTTTATAGCTAGGAGACGGTGGAGACAGTACGGCTGCAGTCTGAGCTCTTTCTACAGACTCAACTTCAAATTGGGACGTGACTGAAATCCAGTTCACTCGTCTTCCTCCATTGTTAATAAGAAAGAAAGTTGGAGCTTAATATCTCCCCTGCTTTCTCCACTGATGTGACCAAAAAAAATTCAAACTGGACCCATCTGTGACCTGTATCACTTTCACCATCCTCCAGCTGCTGAAAGCTGCTTCAGACGAAACCTGGAACCAGAACAGACATTAATCTACCAGTGATCCTGATGGAGGAGAGCCAGTCGAACTACCTTCATTTGCCTCTTAAGCATTCCTTATGCAGGGAGAGCGAGCGGCAGCGTCTCGCAGAAAGAGGGGCGGATTTGCTGATAGCAGCATTAGACATCACTGTGCATTATTATTATTATTACGCAGGGAAACACAGATTAGCATAACAAGCCTGTGTGTTTCTAAGTAGGTCACATTCAGATCCTTCTTCATCCAAAAAGAACACACACATACACAAGCATCCAGCGGACCGATCAGGCAGATTAAAGCAGACGGGAGCCCTCCTGTCTGAGACTCGGTGCAAACCAGTGGAGACGCACAGAGGCACTGAAAAATACAAATGTTTTTGTTTGTTTGTGACGTTGAAAGTTGGAAAGCCAACCTTCTGTTTGTGTTGAAAGGCTCAAATGTAATTTTATGTTCTCAGGGGGTCATCGCAGTTCACATCTAAGACAAACCGATTTCAACCTCATCCGTTTAGAAAGTTTGTTCCTGACATTCTCTGGGTTTTGAAAAAAAGAATAAAATCTAATCGCTGAATCCATCTGTTGCACACAGTTTCAACTCACCTGCCACTGAGACCGTGGCAGCTTACAAGACAAAAGGCATTTGCCCACCACATAAATAGTCGCTGGAAAATATTCACACATTTTGAACTTTTTTTTCACTTTTTGTTGAGCTGTATTCACAAACATCGGCGTAAATAATTAAATAATTATGCAAAAAAAAAAAATTTGAAGAGGAAGATAAAAGAAAAGCTTCCTCCCGACGTGAAGCTGCCGTAACCAGGTGTGACAGTGAAGGTGTCGTTTCCACGGCGATGTGCACTGGTTTTCAGCCATAAGGTTTTGCATTCAAGGGGTTTAATCTTCATTTTTCCTGACCAGATCATCTTTTCTTCGTATGTTCATAAAACTAAATGTTAAACTCTGGTTACATTGTGAACTTAAAAAAAGAAGAAAAAAAGGTAATCTGAGGATGCCCTCAACAGCAAAACGAGTCCCATTCTTCTTTCTATTGATAAATAGCATCCATTAGTCCGTTTAACTTCCCTTTGGGATCAATAAAGTATATCTGAAACTGAACTAGACTGAATTAATAATCAAAGAGAAAGAGAAACTGGTTGGATGAGGTATAAAAACTTTGTGCCAGTGACAAACAGTTCTCATTGCCTTGGCTAAAGATGGTATTTGTCATATTTTGACAAGAGCTGGATAGTTTGAAATCTCTAAAATCTTGAATAAAAGAGCTTTGTGTGTATATTTTTAAGTAGAAGCAAAAATCTAAAGGAAGAAAAACCACATTTAACCACTTACCGATGAAAGTCTTTCTTGTGTTTTGGAAATTTGATGCAGAGTGAATATTAAACACGTTCCAGTATTACTATCAGTTGCAGAAACTAAACCTCTATCTTAAAATGTGCGTGCATTCAGAATGTTTATCGTGACATGTGGGAAGTGTTCATCATTTTCTTCTTGAAGAAGACATGCAGGTGTGTGTTTGTGGTTTTTAAAAAGCACCTGGAACTCTTCATTTTGAGTCAAACTACGATTTTAGACACAAAGCAGTTTTTTCACTGCACTGTTCAAATCTGCAGCGAAATAAGATTAACATGTTAACTTTACCTGAACTGTAGGCAGGTGCATTTATGATTAAACAACTATTGTTGTGTCCATGAATCCTTCCTATCAGACCAACAAACAGATGCAGCATTCTGAATCAAACATGACATGTTAAATGTGCTACAGGGGTAGAAACATGTCAAAGCAAAGAAAGTCTAACACAGTAGCTCTTGAGGAGTTTGTGTGTCATTTAGAAACACACTTTGGGGAAAATAAAGGCCAGTTTCTGCAACTATGTAAATAAATTGGACTTATCAGCTGTAGAGCTGCACCTAAAATTCTACGATCGCCAGAAAAAAATAGATTTATAGGTAAACCAAAAAATATTACAACAGAGCAAAAAGGAAAAAAAAATTGTTGTTTTTTTTGGTCTAGTTTATTGTGCAAATATTTTTAATACACTTAAAACAAGACAAAAGTAACTCACAAGTAACTTTGCAGCAAGATATAGGAGCTTGTTTTAAGACAATAATTCCTTAATATTTATAGAAAATCAGTAGTTCACCTATAAGAAGATACTTTTCCCATTTTGTAAGTGAAATAACTTTTTTTTTCTTTTATCAATTTCATTAAACAATTTATTTAAACAAGCCCCTATATTTTAATGAAAAGTTACTGGCCAGTTAGTTTTGTCTCATTTAAAACATACTGAGATATTTGCATTAGAAACGAGACCAAAATACTATTTTTGCAGTGAAGCATTTTTATTCAAATTCAGCACCAAATCCAACTCAGACCAACAACCGCAGTCTCAAAAAGATTTAATCCCTCTGAAGAGAGCTTAGCAAGAGAGAGAGCACATTTACAAATCAGATGTGGCCGCATGGCGCACCTGACGCAGCCAATCAGGGGGCTTGCTATCATTTTCTTTTCCAAAATGTGTTTTCAATTGTTAAAGAAATGAGTCAAAATGTACCCAAAAAGGTGAGGATTCGCATGAAGCTGTCTGCAGTAAAATTAGAGGAGATTACAAAAGCAGCAAAAATGCTCAATTTGAAATTCCACAAATTTGTTGCGTTTGACTTCACAGTCATTTCAAGACGTACTAGCAGATGAAACGGCTGCGATTTATTTCTATATATACGTAGTTGTGTGCCATGGGGCACTGCTGAGACAGATTAAATAAAACCTGAGAGAAAGTGGGACAAGGGAATCCACAGCGTGTGCTTTGGTGTGTCCCATGAATGCACATGTTGCACTGCGATGATGAGAAGCAGTGTGTGGGTAATCACAGCCGTCACGCTATCCATAATGAGAGGAATTTCATGGAGACGGGCTGGAAGTGAACCACAGAATGAGGACTGAATGCAGATCTTTTTCAGCGAAAGGTAAAGGGGAAGACTCTGGTGGAAATATGACTGTAGAGATTCCAAGGCATTTCTTCTTTTGGTCTTGGCATTCCTGGAAATCTGTCTTCTCTGAACAAGTCTCGTTTCCAGGTCAAGCGCACGCAGTGGGATCATCACAGGGGAGGGGGAAAGCGAAGCGTGGAACGCTGCACAGTGTGTTGCAATGTTTGCAGCAGGGATTTGATGAAGGCAGTTTTTTTTATTTACAGTTGTCTAACCTGAAATTCAACCTCTACTGTGTCGATATCTTAAAAAAAATAGAAATAACTGACCTGGAACAGAAACGTAAACATTTCTTAAAGTAAGAAGAAATGTTTACGTTTCTTAGTTTAACTGGCTTTGATTGAATAGTTCAGATCATGCTGGAATTTACCTTGAAAAAAAAAAAAGAAACTAACATTATAAGAAAAACTAGCTTTTAATGGAAAATCTGATAACATGACGTTGCCACTTAGGCTGCCGTCAGAAGCGGTTTTCTTCACTTGTCACTACAACTTTTCTTCAAACAGCCAACCAGAAAACATTGGAGATTATTTCAGCTTTCTACTGGGTTTGTGTCAAGATTTTGACCCGAACATTATAATTTGTACTTACATGCACAAACAACGGTGACAGAAAACGGCAATCTGGTGTTTTTTTATTTGTATAGAAAGATCCTAAAATCCTCATGTTTAAGAATGTCTCAGTTTTTACAAGATTCAACAGTTTCAACAGGTGAATTGATTCCATGATTTAACAGTGGATCTAAGTTCAAAGTTCACATCGGGGTTATGGCCTCTGGGGCGAGCAAATGTCAACCCTCCTTCGGAAAGCAACGCTGACAAACCCGACACACCACCTGTCTGCACACACAGCGAAAGAAATGCTGTGTGTGCAGACGGAGACAGGAAAAATAACCACCGTGGAGCAGAAAGAGAAAATAAACCCAGGAAGAATTTCCTACCTCGACTCTGGAAACTACTCCACATCACGGACAGTCAGGCAGCTGTCTCACCTCCTCCAGCGCCTCCACCTCCTGCCTCTTTGCTCTTTCATCTGCTCCCACGGTAACTAAAACCCATCGACGAGAGGACCCAAAACAAACAGCGGAGGCTCGTCGTCTGACTGCTGGAGCGTGTGGATGTGGGGACACGCGTGTGGGAGGGCAGAAGAGGGCGAGCGACGGACAACCGCGGAGAGACAGCGCGAGTCTACAGCGAATCGCTGAGGTGATGCTGTGCAGGGTGAGCAGTGATGACAGCCCCCCTTTGTCTCAATGGAAATCCCTGTTTCTCCCTCCCTCTGTGTCTGCGCGCTCTGCTGCTTCACAGCATCACGATTTGGAAAGAAGAAGAAAAAAAAAACGGAAAAGGGAAAATAAACAACCAGTGGGCTGTTTCAGATTAAAAAAAAAAAAAAACACGATTAAGGTACTTTGTAAGTGTTTAATTCAGAATCACAGTTAGTCCCAAAAGAAAATGAAATGTAACTCAGACTATCCGAGTTTTCTCAAAGTTTTTGTAGATTGTGATGGCTGTGGGTAGGAAGGATCTGCTGCTGTAGCAGTCAGTATTACAGTGATTCTGAGGAAGCCTCTGGCTGGAGATACTTTGCTGTTGTACGTTTTCCACAATCCTCTTCATTTTATGTTAAATTATTTTATGGTCAGTCATCTCCAGCTGTTTCTGAACAATCCCCAGAACAGAACCAGTCTTCTTCATCAGCTTGTTGGGCTACTTTAAATCACTGGCAGAAGAGATTACACCTTTCCCAACATCTGAAGACCTGAAGCATCTTCCTGCAAACCTGGAAGGATCCAAGCATCCGGCTCTGTCTCTTATTGTGGACGACAGTCTGTTGTCCAGGGCAGAAGTGAGACATTTAAACTCTTCCTGCACCTTCTGAAATCTACAATCATCTCCATTTTCACTTGTCTTTATTTTTTGTTTGTCTGCTTAATTAGTTTCTTGGTTTGTTTTGCCCCACTTTGGTCCAACAAACACAGTTTTAAATCTGTTTCACTGAAATTGACATAAACGGTGTTCACATCCAAACAAGGAAGACTGTTTTTCCAACATGCCAGAAAAGGACCCACCGGATCTCTGTACTCGGCGTCTTGTCCATCTTTGAGTCACCCCAGGACACATAGTCGTCAGAGTATCTCTATAGATGTAAATGTACAGATTAAAAATGAATAGTGAGAGTACAGCCCCCTGTGGTACTCCTGTGCTGGTTGGACACACAGTCGTTCAAGGGATTGTTGAGCTTTTGACGTAGTAAAACAGTCTGAAACGAACTGGGCACAGACGTCTTACGGTTTTCCTCTTTCATTTCAAGTATCAGATCAACTAAGAAATTTTCTTTGCTTTCCAAACTGACTAATAACTCGCTCGCCTTGCTTGACACAACCAGTCGTTGCAAAGCAGCTGTAGGACATCACATTACTATTACTATTATTTTGTTTTACTCCAAGAGACCCACATTTTCCACAAAATTACACTTTTGTCCCGTCGGTTCACATAACGGACCATCAAACTGCCACAAGATTTGGGATGTTATTTGGCCAAAATGTAGAGTTTCTTATGTGAGACCAGATTTTATGGCACAGGTATCAAGTGTGAAAGCACTAAGAGTCTCAGGACCTGAAAGCAGAGAGTGGGCTGATGACGGTGCTTGAGGTCGTGTACTACAGCAGACTGAAGAAGCTGATGCCGATCGAACCCGACCTGTCCTTGATTTTCAGTCATCATATTATGCTGTGTCTTAGTTAGCATTAACCGGGCATGACATGTTCTTTGGTTCAGAACGTGTGTCAGGTGGGCCGAGTAATTGGGGTTCAAATTCAGTCGTACCGCACACTGTCACCCAGACCCCTCCTCTGAGCCTGCTGTCATCGCCATACAGCCCTTATGAGTGTGAGAATCCGTCAGCGCAGTCTATTCATACACTGCTGAATACATCAACCAGAAACTGCACATCAACACCTGCTCAATCTCTGCGTCTCTCACACACACACACAGAGAAACACACACACACACACACACATTGCTGCCATGCATATCTATTAATATCTGTCCAGTTCACAGCTCATTATGAACAGAGAACGAACGGAGCAGCAAAACTGACCTTTATTAGCCAAGGAGAGCTAATTGATGCCAGCCTGTTTGCTCACAGGCTGTTAAGAAACAAAAGATGTGAGCACACTTTTTAAAGTGTGAAGAAAAAACAAGCCTCCAGACATGAACTCTGAGGTTTTCTGGTGAAAGGGAGAGCATGGAGGTGAAACAGAAAGGAAAGGAAACAAGAATAAAGGAGAAAAACAGGCTGGTGAAATCAGATCGACACAGAAGCTGGGATACTGTAAATGTTATTGGTCTCATGTGAGAGAGGCTTTTTATTTGTACTGAGCATGTGGATCATGGGAATTCACTTCTCTCATTAATGATTCAGTGTGTGTGTGTGCGTGTGTGTGTGTGTGTGTGTGTGTGTGTGTGTGTGTGTGTTAGTCAGGCATGTTTATTTGTGGTGTTCCTGCTGCCCCCTAGTGGTTACATGGAAGTAAATATGTGTTTAAAGAGAAAAGTTTATTTCATTTTACATTATTTCACAGTGATTCTGGCCTAACCCAAGTAAATATGATTTTTTTTTCTGGTTTTGTAGTATTACTGTGTTCTTTTAATTTCTTGTTTTCTTAGTTTGGGCATTTTTACATGTTGACCTCTCAAAGGTCATGTAATTTTAGTTCAAATTTGACAGTTTCATAGAATTTGCCTTTTTTTTTGTTAATATTTTTCCCTATCAGACGTCAAAACAGGTTTGTATTTTAAAATGGCAGACATAATTTTTACATTAGCAAAACATAAATCTTGAAGAAACACATAACTAATGCGTTGCTGCAGTTTGTAATTGTTTTCATTAGATAACTGTGACTTTTATTTCTAAATCTCAACCTGGACTCTTTTGAATGGGGAGAATGTATAATACTAATATAATACTAATTGATGCAATGCAGCTATAGGTCTGTTTGCTTTGTCACTGATGGAATCTTTTATTTACTTTTCTAAGAAGGATGTTCTAGGATTTTTCCACAAAAACGTCTAGCATCTCTTAGGAAATCAGCTGCTCTGAATTCAAATGATATCCCGTCTTTCGGCGTTGTTGCAGTGAAACATGCAGCACCGTATTTTAAGACAAAGCTTCTCTCTTTTTTTCTCTTTTTCTCACCACTTCTGTTTGAATTTTTTTTTCTCAGTTCCACTTTCAAATGTTAAAATTAGCAACAGTGCTTCTTCTTTTTGTCAAATCCTAGCAACACCTTGACTAGTTTTAATTATTACTGGTAGAAATGTAGCATTAGTTAGTATAAGCACTTTCTGGTTTCTCACACTCTTTGCATCTGCAGAAGATGAAATGCATATCAACCACCAAGGTATGCAAAGTGTTAAATTTAGCTGCATATCTCATTTTATTAGTGTGCAAGTAAGGATTTTTTTTAAGGTTGTTTGCCTTGTCAATCTGTGCAGAAATAAACAAATCCTCATCCTCCGGCTGTCTTCCTATTATGTTTACGTCTAGCCAGATATTTGCAGTCGTCACAATAATCTCCTTTGTCTGATTAACTTCTTACTAGCCTGGACTGTCAGCATTGCAGCCAGCGGTCTGTAGTGAGTCCTTTTTTTGCAGTTCAACAAGCAGTAAAAATAGCACAACTTCCTCAAAGCCTTCACAATAAGAGCCTGTTGAGGCATACAGACCTCCAATGTAAGATTTTAAAACAGCAACATCTCACAGTATCTCCTGAAATGTTAAAAACTGCGTGCTAGTGAGGCAGTTTCACCATTTAATTCAAGCTGCAGGATTCCAGGCCTCTAGGAATACAGTTTGAGATCACCATTTTAGATCAGCAAATAATATTAAAATAAAGTTAAAGGCTACTTTCCACTTTGTATTATTTTAGATTAACTTTATTACAAACAACCATCCCTTATCTCTCCCCTCCCAGTCTTTCTTCAGTGTTTCAGAGGTTCAACCCCTGCAATCTTCAGGCAAAAATAACCTGTTTTCAAAACCAGCAAAAAACATCAATTACGAAAAAGAGTTCAAATTACACCTAGCTGAAAATACAGCCGGCTGGGGGGCGGGGGGTCACTATTATTAAAACGACGCACGATAAAACGGTTCTCATTTACTGATTTTATGTGAACGTTATTGATTGAGGAACCCCGGGGGTGACGGCCCGTTCTTGGAGCACGGATCTGTGCGTTAGCGGTGATGTCATCTGACCTGGCTGCTGATAGGCTGCTTAGCCAGGTCACTGTCACACACACACGCCCTTACATACACACCCTTACAAACAAAATGCGCTCCATCTGGCCTGGAGGAGCACCGAGTTCAGGCCAAAGAGCTTTTCATGGCAGAGAGCGTCTCGTAATGGACAGACAGAAAGAGAGCAACACACTCATTCAGTCAGTCTGGCTCCCTGTGTGTGTGTAGAGATTTAATCTTTAATCAGTGTTATTGTAGCCTGCACACTGATATGGAGACACAGTATGTAATTACAGCTGCTGCACACACACACACACACACACACACACACACGTACAAAGGTGTGTGTATCAGAGTGAGATTTCCTATCTGACACCGATATCCCACACACAGAAATTTCATTGAAGGAATGAGCAACACAGAACGATTGCTACATCATTTCCTGTGGCGCTAATTGTGAATATAACTCCGTAGCGTATTTTTTTATTATTTTTATCAATATTCTAGACTACAGTAGATCATAATGGAGGTGTCATGACAGCGGGTTTGTGTTGTGATTCACACAGTGCTGGACTTATGCAGTCATGAGCAACGTGTTGCAGAAATGTCGGAGCGGTTTCGCAGCAGAGCCGTGTCCCAGTTCGATGACCTGCTGCTGCCTGCTCCACTTTAACTCCGTTACATCTCAGTATATTCTTACTCTGATGACCTGCAATCCCACTCAGTGGGAGAGCGCCTGACTTTTTAATGATGCTCTGAAGCTCTTCCAGTCACATCTAACCAAAGAGCAGAAGACGGCCGGGGAGATGGGATGTGCTTCAGATGCAAGTCCTCTAGCAGTGGATGCTCTGGTAATTTTTTTAGGATGCAAAGGTTGATTTAAAAAAAAATCAAGCTTTCAATCAACTTAGAGAACTTAAGTGGTTCCAGAAATGCTTTCTGAATTCGCTTTAACAGTTTGGGTATTACTATTATTTAGATGTTATCAAAATTGGCAACAAAAATATAAGATTGTAATAATTTATGCTCTTTTTATAGGTTGCCAATTTATGTGGCCACATTATTCAGGATTTAAGTCCTTCTGTTTAGGCAACTCCAGTTCTTATAGATTGTGTTTAACACAAATTCAGGGCAGAACCGTTTTCCTGTCTGACACAAACAAGTATGAAATGTCCAGTTCTTCATACATCCAGTAGAGAAATAGTTTTCTCAAGTGAGTATAAGCAGAAAAAAACAGGGAATCTAAAAACAGGACAAATTCATCTGAGCTCAGCTAAAACAAATCAAAAAGATAGGAAAAGCTCATTTAAATCAAAATAATCTACAAAAATAAGTTAATATAATGTAATACTACATAAATGATGCAAAATAAGCTAAAACAAAATAGGCCAGGCTAAGATAAAATAAGATAAAAAAAAAAAAAAAAGGTAAGCCGCCGGACTGAATCGAGCCCTCACTGCTTCCAGCACGACTGCTGGACTGCTAAGAAAAAAAAAATAAGTGAAGCCAAGACAGCACCAAATACGCTAAGCTAAAGCAGAATAAACTAAACTAATCCGAAAAAAATCTAAATACCACAAGCTAGGAGCAGATAATTAGCATCTCAAAAGTTCAAATAACACTTGAACTTTGACCCCAAATCCAAAAGGAGTTACAAATGTGGCTCTTTGCAACAAACCTTCACTTGTGAAAAATGTCATTTTGGATTTATAAAGGGTCATTTTCACAGAAAATCAAACATAAATTGTTTCCTGTCAGGTTTTGGACCCAATCATGAGATGAAAACAAAACAAAACACACACACACACACGCACACACACACACTGACAAACACACACGCAGACACATTCTCTGACCTTTCCTAGGGGGCAGCAGCTGTTAAGTCATTTCCACCCAATAGCCAGAATCTTAATTTTGCCTCTGCTTCCCACCAAAATCTGCATGTCTCTCAGAAAACAACAAACACAACCAACGAGTCAACAGCTTGAAGATCCACCTTCAGCAGCTCTCACTCAAACTAGTTTTTGTCAATGTGACTTTTCCCATCTCCAGGAGTTTTAGAACGCTCTCCTTTACATCCTTGTTTATGCTCATTGAGGTTTTCGGAAACTTATTATCTAAACTGCATTTCAATTAAGTCAAGGTGTGAATTTTGGCCAGATCGCTGCACACTGTCTTTCTGTTCTTATTCAGGGGTCCCTGTGATTGGTTGAGTGAGATAGTTTGAGCATCACAACTCTCACGCTCTTTGAATGTACTGGAGAACTGTTTTTTGCTGCTAGTGATTTTGTAGCAGTAACCTTGTATAAAATATTAAAAACAAAAACAGCTCTTGCTAAAATCTTCCTCGTCTGACATGGCTGCTTGTCTCTCCACAACCTGCCTCCACATTCCCAAACACGATGCTGTGAAATGTGGCCAAACATCTCTAATTCAGACCCTTTGCGCTCTTGTGGAGAGATTTTTTCCAGACTTCTCGCCACATTCATTCCAAAAAGAAATCTCTCTTGTACGTTTGGCTTCTAATTTCTTTGTTGTTTCTAAAATTTAACATGAATCCTGTAATCCTGTAAAAATCTAAGATGTGGCTTTTGAGGTGATTTCATTAGTGTGAGCATTGGTTGGTGAAGCTCTTTTCTCCTTGGCATCTTGCTAACACACATCTAAACTCTAGACTTTGTGTTTCTTTTAATTAGCACCCTCTGAATGCTACTTTCCTTTTAAAAACCAATGGAAGCAAAAAATGTGGTTAGTTTTGTTTCCCGATCAATCGATCAATCAATCAACAGTTACAATAAGCGCAGCATGCTAGACGTAGCAGAAGAACGAGCCACTTCTGTCCTACCTGCAGTCGTGCTGGAAGCAGTGAGGGCTCGATTCAGTCCGGCGGTCTGAGTCAGTCCTGCAGGCTGGGAGCTGAACCCTGCGGCCGGAGGAAGCGACCTGGTCTGAGCTCCAGCTGGAATCAAAGACAATAACATCCACTAGAGCTCACAAAAAGCTGACAAGTGATATTCAAATGATAGGTTGCTATTGACGCCAGAGCTGACAACAACATTCCCACGTGGAGATTACTCTGGAGGTTCCTGCTTAATTCAGCCAGCAGCGCTAACCCCACCTGCTGCCTGTTGTCGTGTCTGCCCCGCCTGGAGCTGCTTCACCCTCCGGAGGTGAGACCTGCCGTTGTAGTGCAGCTGGGCCTGAGCAGCGGAGGTCAGCTGCAGATTACACACCTCACACAACGAGTACGTCCCGCCCTGGCCTGCAGGAAAACAGCAGGGGGGAGACGGGTGGAGGAGGAGTCGGAGGGGGGTGAGTGTAGCTGCAGGAGAGGTACCAGGAGATTTAACGCACTATTAATCCTGGATCACAACTATCACCTGGGGATGGAGTCTGCTGGACGGGGGGAGGGAGGGCTGAAGGTGTGGGCGTGTCCATTAGCTCCTGACCCATCCCTCCAAAGGCAAAGATCTGCCTGCTCTCCAGAAGCAGAGACGGGCTCAGTGGCGTCTTCATCACTACGAAAAAAACAGGAGAAATGGCAAAACATATATAAATCTGTAACAAAACCGCTTCTTTGTTTGGTAATGTTTGAGCTCGGATCCATGAAGGGTAGAGAAACAGCTGTCATCCTGACAGAAAAGTCAACATTTCAATCTCAAGTCCTTTCATGTGCTGATGAAGAATAAATTGGGT
Organism: Poecilia formosa; assembly: GCF_000485575.1. Lineage (NCBI taxonomy): Eukaryota > Metazoa > Chordata > Actinopteri > Cyprinodontiformes > Poeciliidae > Poecilia > Poecilia formosa. The sequence continues at coordinate 2,128,260 of NW_006799958.1, read as the reverse complement.
AAAAACAAAAACAGCAACAACGAAACAATGCTGACAGATTTGCAACAGCGACATCTGACACACCACCGCTGAAGACAGCATGAGGGTGAAGGTGACACCAACCAGCACTAAATGAAGGCTCTCTTTGAGACAGAGCGGACGGCTAATCCGCAGACAGAAGGACAGACGGGGGTGCGGACTGAATGACACCGGATGCAACAAACCCTCAAAGCGAGAGTGATGAAGTAATGAGTAAGAGGACAGACGAAGGGTGACATATGTGGACATATGTGCATGTGGGTATTTGTGTGTCCTCGTGTGTGTTGGTCAGTCCGTGACTCTGTCCATCTGTCGTCCCATCAACTGTGCCAGGTCACATGACCGCTGACGGACACACACACATACTTCCTCCCATTTGATCTGAAGGTAATTTTAAAATTTAAACTAGAACCGCAAGCACTTATCAACGGGTCCCAAGCCCTTTCCCAGCAAATTTTAAATTATAGTTCTTACAAATCGTTATCTTGCTCGCATTCGGTTATTTTCATTTAAAAACGCACGGCCTCCACTCACCTTCAACACGACTGTGTCACGGATACATGTTAGAAAGTAATTCTCTGGTGGTTTATTAACCTTTACATGTTGCAAACGAATTGTTCTACAATTTCCAAGTTTTGTTTGCTGTTTATTTTTCAAGAAAGCAATCACACGATTGAACTGGCTCACTCAAAAGCCACTCATTTGAGAAAGAGTAGAAACGCATACAAACCCTGGTGGTAAATATTACGCTCGTGCAATTGCGTTTGTAAATTGGCCTGTTGGGGTTTCAGTATCCAAAGCTGCTGCAGAGCCTCAAAATCCAGCCTAAAGACAGACTGGTTGTCTGCAGGCAGTGTGAATGGCAGAGAAGTAAACTTAGTAGTTGTTCTGGAAACTTTTTTTTTGTCTCCTTTGCAGGAAATGAGAGGCTTATCGTTTGCCAAGCTTAAAATAACCCATAAGCTGATTGGTTAAGATACTTTAATTATACAGTGATTGATCAGGTAGTGGATCAATCCACAAATCAATCTCAACAGACTTCCACTGACTCTCCATTCCAGGCTTTGTTGCAAACAGTAAAAATAAAGCATATCCAGGAGGAAGCACAATGTTTTTCTTTTTTCTCTTTCTCTCTATTGTGTAGCAATAGCAACAACAGCAAACATTAGGGCTATTCAGCAGTTCTGTTAGCGCAGTGAAAGTAAAGTAAAAAGAAGTAGGAGGCGCCCAGGTTCCCACATCCCAGGACAACGTCGACTCCCTGTAGGAGCGTAGATGTTCCTATTACACTGACAGAGTATGTTTCAATAGATCAGCATATTCAAAAATAAGTACATCACAAGTAAAAATAATTTAAAAAAATTAAAAAAAAAGTAAAATCAGTGGAGAAGTTCCCAAGGTTAGAAAAAGAAACGCTGAGTGTGCACTCCATGAAACTAACACCTGATAATTGTGTGGATGTGCGAAGTGTAACGGCTTCGTCAGGAAGAATGGCCGGATTTCAAAGCATCTAATCGAGTAAAGTCACGCTGGAGCTCGAGCAGCAAGGCTGAATTTCTAGGCACATCGGAACACAAGACAGAAATATATTCGTTTTCTGAAGAGATTTGTGCTGCTCTTGCTCCTGATGTCCCAGGGATATTTTCAGGATTCTTATGTTGTAAGGAAGAAAGAAAAAAAAGCAATCATCTGCAAGCATTTCATCTGCAAACAAAACGTGCTTGAAAGGCCAATCGGATCTCTTCTGCAACCGCAGAACAGATGAAAATCAAGTTAGAAGAAGCACAAAAGGAGGAAGAAGCTTCAGGAAAGTCCAAGTTAACTCTGAAGTATTTACTTATCATTAGCATTTGATCTAGTCTCCCAGTAACATTGGTGTCTTTGGGTGTCAAATTGAAATCCTGTAGTGTTTGTAATGAACACAGTAAAAATGCCAGTGTTGAATTAACACCCAAAAGTGTCTAAAAGTGACCAAGTCAGCAGGTGTTAAAGTAACACTTTTGAAAGTGTTAAAAGATCAACACCCATTTTTTGTTAAATTAACATTGGTCTATAATACTGAAATGGCTTTAAGAAAAGCTAAACTTTCCATTTCTGTGTATTGTTTTGAATATTTTCCACTGGATTTGATTGATATTGACACCTTGTGGGTCAATTATTTACTTTTTTAACACCACATTATGTTTTGTGATCAACACTACACTGGTGTTACTTTTAATATATTTTAACACCAACACCGTTGTAATGTTAATGTGACACTCTGTATTGTTGAATTTAACACCAGCTGACTTGGACACACATAGACACTTTTGGGTGTTAATTCAACACTGGCATTTTTACTGTGAAGTTTTGTTTGACTCATCAAAATCTTTTAACAATTTTTTTTAATCTTCTGAAGATTAATTCTATATACAAAAGCTGATATGAGATGGTTTATTATTTAGTATAAAAGATGGAATTGCTTCAGTTGTCTCATAACCTGCATGATTTTTTTCACTGCACATTAAATTAAATTTCACTTACCCAGGAAGTAGAAAAAAGTATTTTTATTTTTAAGAAACAGGAGTCAGCCGAAGTTCTCAGCAGATCAAAATTTAAAAAAAAATCCCAGCGAGGCGTTTTCATTGTTATGTTAATAGTGGCGCAACAAAAGTGAACCTTGAAGAAACAAATGACAGTTAAATCAATATGATTTCATAACCTTAGACTTGAATGCTTCACAGATTGATTTAACCTCAGAATAAATAATAAAACCCAAAATCGAGCATTCAGGAGGCTACGAAGTCATTTTATCCAATAACGTTCCGTTGTGTCCGCAAGCTTAAACTTCCCTTCACCGCTCCGTGAATCAATATTTTTAAAACTTAAACGTTTCGACTCACACATGAAAACACAGAATAATGTCTGATGAAGTTGAAACATCATATTTAGTTCAGTTCTTCAGTTATTTTTATCATGCAGGTATTCCAGCTGGTCGTTAGCATTTAGAGAAACTCTGCAGATGCTGGTTAATCTGACACAGTGATGAATTAGCTACACCTATGCTCTTACCTGTACACACACACCCACGCACACACACACACACCCACACACACACACACAGACCATCTCAGAGCCAGCTGATGCTGACATCAGCTTCAGCAGAGGAAGGATTAAATATAACTGCTACACTAAGCAGAGAATTACACACACACACACACACACACCCACCCCCACACACACACGCAAGTATGCGCACACACAGCCGCAGAGGTAAATACAGGAGCTGAAACACACTGCTGCGCACAAAGTAAGATTTAAACAAAGACTCTCGGTGAGCAGAGCATTCAGGATTAAAGTGAAGTGAAATGTGTGCATTTACCTTTGCCTTCGGTCCTGTGTGTGAGTCTAATCCAGGCTGACCAGGCAGTCAGTAATCAGAGAGGCCAGCTGTGGGTTATAATCTCATACACACACACACACACACACACACACACACGCGCGCACACAAACACACACACATGCACAACAGCCAAGCAACAATGTAATTTCTGCCTGTGGAGGAAAATGCTGAAAAATCTTTTCCAGCGGTGCTTCTCAGTGGCAACTTCAAAGCAGCAGCTGACTGAGTTTTAGCCTCATCTCAGTTTCTTTCATGTTACTCTTAAATAGAGTTCATCTCCTCTGTCCCGGCGATGATCCCAGGCCACCCTTTGACGGCTAAATCCAGACGAGGAGAACTGGGATCAGTGCATTTAAGCACAGCAGTATGAATGAGTCAAAGCTGACGCCTGCTCATTTCAGTCGAAACTTGCTCACACGATGGAAATTCTTGATTTCTGTTTTTTTTTTTTTCTTTTTCACTGCAAACACTGACGAGAAGGCGTCCCGGACTGCACTGCAGGAACATTTAACATCATGCAGGAACTCTTTCACCTCAGCACTACATTCCTCTAAAGTTCATGAAGAATGTGTGCTGACAAATATCTCAGTTACCTTTAAACGCATGTGTTAAAAAACTCAAACGTCAGTGTTTTACCCGCTCACACCAAACCTATATTCCAATATTTTTCTTTATTTTGTGTGTTAATTGCTGCGCTTAAGGGAATAATTCTTTATATTCTGACAAATGAACAGCACAACAAAGTACAGGCTGTGTATCTAACAAACTTCGCTATGCTGACAGAACATAAATGAGTTTAGCATTTAAAAACAGGATGTAAATTATACCAAGACACTTTAGGACAATGTTTTCCTGAATGTGAAAGCAAACATATACAGCACAGACATATAGTCTTCGAAACTCTTTCCTGTTTTAATGCAATGTCTGTCATCTATATGCACTCATTTCCAGATGTTTTGGCTTTTCAGTCACCTCCCATCGTTAATCCAGAGGGTTTCATATGATGTCAGCCTGTCCCTTGCAGCTTGAGCAGCTTCAGTTCCTCTGAATGTGCTTAGGGGAATTTTTGGCTATTTGTCTATTTGTGGGGTCAGGCACTGATGTGGGACGTTAAGACCTAGCTTGCACTTGCACTCTCTCTAAATCATCCCAACGATCATGAAGATTGTGTGTAGTTCCTCCCTGGAACAGCAAGGGACACAATGTTTCATTAAAGTTGGTTGAATTAAATTGTCCTACACATCTTGGTATGCTGAATGTTTAAGTTCCTTTCAATGAAACTACGGAGCCAAACTCCTGAAAAAACAACCGCATACAGAAAGTGACAAACAAAAACATAACATAGAAATCTGTCTATAGCATTGAGGATATAACAATTTAACTTTGTATTAGTTAATTAATGTCAGGAATAGATGGAGGTTATATTTTGTGAAAAGCAAACCTTTACAAAATATAAATAAGAGCAACACTTTATTTGATATCTGACATTAATATTGCTGTTATGGCACTTGATCTACGTCTAACGATGTTATAAGTATATAAATATTCCTACACTTTTCCGACTGTAAATAATAACACAATTGGCATTGCCTCTGCTTTAGTTAAACACCATGCAATCCTGCACTGCGTCTCTATCCTTCTCACATAAACAACCAGCAACAACATGGAAATGAACAGTTATTAATATCAGTCCCGTTTTACTTATCGGACCAATACCGATAAAGAGATGATAAACATCAGTGGATATCAATGTTAATACCGACACATCACTGCCAGGATAGGTAGTTTTCTGTTTATCTTTGAGTAGTTTCCATGTTTATTTGTTATCCTGTTTCCCTGTGAGTCTCTGCGTTTCCACGTTGATTGTTCCCAGGTGTGTCTCGTTCCCTTGTTTACCTCCCTTGTATTTAAACCCACCTGTTGTCTTTGTCTCTTGTCGGGTCCTCGTCTAACGTCTGTTTCTGTCCCCTGTGCTGCCAGTGATTTTTGGATTTTGAGTTGTTCTCCTGATTAGTCATTAAATCATCATTTTCATCATGACTACCTGGTTTCACCGGCGTCTCTCTCACCACTCACAACCACACAACATGACAATCACTAATTTTGCCTTCTGAATTTATTGACTCAGAAAAATAAGAAATGTTAAAGCTGATCAATATGAACCTGGTTGCACCCACAGCAATGTCCTGGTGACAAAGTTTGGAAATCACAGAGCAGAAAGGAGAACAGCTTTCCTTGTTAGATGTCTTATCTTTCCCTGCTGTGTATTTATGTCAGAGGAGTGGGCAATCAGGCTGAATGCTCTGGATCCTGCTGGTGTTAAAGATAAAAGGACAGAGGGCACTAATGTATGGCACAGTTCCCTGAAAGAGACTGCTGTCCACAAAGACACACACACACACACACTTACACACACATCAACCTGAGGGAACGACAGGACAAAGAAACTAATGGAAATGTGACAAGACAGAGAGGGGTCTGAGAGTGGCTCGCTCACCCTGAGGCCTGGAGCTGGTAATAACAGTGACCAAAGACAAACACACACACACTCACACACACACGCAAACTGAGCAGAGCAGCGGCCAGCAGCAGCAGAGATGCTGGGACAAACTACAAGACACAGTTTGATGTGTATTCCTGTAGGATTCCAAGATAGGAAGTTGCTGAAATGTTTATTTCCTTTAACCGCACCCCCCTCCCTCCTCCCCACCCATTTTTTTTTTTTTGCATATTCGGAAATGTTTATGCGACTTTATCTATTATAATCTTTGTATTTTCTTACCACAAAATAAATCTACTCTTTGATGTGTGTCTTGTCTTTTCACACAAGCTGTTCATGACCTTCAAAATGCTCCATCAGGTGATATCTGAGCAGATTCTTTTATATGTAACCTGTAAACTGGAGTAGCTCTGACCTAAAACAGCAAACTAAGATATACACCTACGAAGCCTTTTTTCACCTGTCAGGCCGGATTTAAGACAGAGAGTCTTCTTCACTCGTGACACGGCCACTAAAAGAACAAGCAGCCAGTTTGTGTGAGTTGAATCTGCAGGAGGCTGAAACCTGAAGACGCTCTGAGGACACAAACAGGGATCTCCATTCAGATAATTACGCCTCCTTCCTCGTCTGGTCAGAAAACGAGATTGAGTCTTAATACTCATGAGACGCAAGGTTTTTAACAACGTCAGAGATTCAGATATTTGTGCCGTTTCCTTACAAAAAACTAAACTACCAGTAAGGATTCTGTTGTTTCAAATAATTTGTAAATTGGCAAACTCAGTTTATTTTAGCCGAATATGCAACATCCTGCTTTCTCAAAAATCCTTTCTACCGATCTGAATATGTTGGATCAATTAGGTTGTGTAAATGATTACCAAGTCTAAAAAAATTAAACAACTATTAAAGTTGCAGCAAGAAATTGCCTGGTGAGTATAACCAGTAACCATAACCAGCGGGTCTTTTTTCTGTTAACTGAGCACAACATGTCTATGACATACGCTGCCACACTCTTTAGTGTGGAGTTTATTGAGTGAAAATTCAAAGTTACCAAGCTATTTTCAGTCAGAAAAGGTAGCAGCAAGGAGTCTTACCAAGTTAGCAACTCTGTTGCTATTTATTTAGCAAATACTGAAACCTTTTCAGTATTTTTTTCTTGTTTAGAAACGAACCTAGTCACAAATGTAGTGAGCTTTTCTCATTCTTTCTAAAATTTTGGGGACTCTGATGAAAGCACATTCTCACTCTTATCATTTTTAGAGTCACGGTGCAGGAATGGGGCCCTTCACCATTATAAAGGGACCAAAATGGTCAGAAAGAACTTGAAGAAATAGTGAATGATGACCGGGAAATCTCCTCTGTGGACAATTTCTGTGCTATTTCCATCCTAGAGTTTCTTGCCATTTGCCGATCTGGAAGAGTCGTACAGATGTTCACATTTCCTCACAGTTTCAGACAATTGCTCCTCAAACATATTCACCAACCTCTCTGGCTCAAAAAACAAGAAGTTGAGTAGTTGGAGTTAGACAACATTCTATCCAAGTGCTTTCTGGAATCAACAAACATAAAAAATAAAAAAAAAACACCTGAAATTATAAGCATCAGGAGGTCAATGCCTTGCAAAAGAGATCAGGAATGAAAAATTCTGATTTAAATAACATACGCAAATTTAAAAGTGCTCGTGACCTCCAGCAACATAAAAAGGACTACATTTCTGTTGGTCATTCTGACAGTCACGTTTTCTGAGGATGCAGCAACGCTTCAGTCAGTATCGAAGCAGCCGTCACGCGACGAAAGAAAAGACGCAAGCAGGGCGAGAAAACGTTCATGTCAGCAGAACAAAGCGCTTCAAGTCAGAAAGGTGGAAAGACGAGTCTGCAGACAGTCTAGGATCCTATGTGTTGGTTGGTTGCTATAGAAACTCTTGGTAGTAAAAAGATGACTCAGGCAGTTGTGTTTCCCTCCGATGGCAATATGCTAACAGAAACTCAGTTCCTGGAGATCTTTTTTTTTTTTTTTTTAAGTTTTATTTTACCACAATGTTCCTTTTGTCTCCATCCTTTTGCGTTTGTCCCGCCGTACCTCCCGGTCCAGGATTAGGAAGGATATCTGATATATGGAGCTTTTTCTTCAGCAGGGCTACAGTTATTGTTTTTTCATACCAATAGGAATATTTTTGGTGAGCTGTCATTTGAAGAGTCAGGATCCACACATTAACTTTGAAATATACAGTATATTCACATTTCTTCAATTAAAGCCATAAAATGATGCAATGCAGGTGTGTGTCTGCATGTGATTGCATAATACACAGAGATAAGCATTTTGATAGATGGCAAGTGAAATGTAATTACAGAAAAAACTGTGTAGGCAGCAGCTTATCAGGAGCAACACAGTGCATGCAGGGTACAGTATATAAAAAAACCCAATATAAAACATATAGTAGTAAAATGAAAAAAAAAAAGGAAAAGTCTTAAATTGTGGTCTGCACTGGTTTCCTATAGATAAGAAAAACACAGATGATGCAAAAATCCAGAGTATCTAGACAATCTGTAATGTATTTCAGGAAGCTCACAGCGTTTTCATTTTTAAAAAAACATTTTTTACATATAATTTTTTTAATGTAATGGAGCTGGAAGAAAATGCAGCTTTTTTTATAACCTTCCAGAAAATCCATCCATCCATTTTCTTTACACCTTTGTCCCTCAGTGGGGTCGGGAGGGTTGCTGGTACCTATCTCCAGCTATCGTTCCGGGCGAGAGGCGGGGGTCACCCTGGACAGGTCGCCAGTCTGTCGCAGGGCAACACAACCATGCACACACACACTCACAGCTAGGGGCAATTTGGAGAGGCCAGTTAACCTGATTGTCATGTTTTTGGACTGTGGGAGGAAACCAGAGTACCTGGGGAAAACCCACACATGCACAGGGAGAACATGCAAACTCCATGTAGAAAGACCAGGGCTGGGAATTGAACCCAGAACCTTCTTGCTGCAAGGCAACAGCTCTACCAACTGCACCACTGTGCAGCCTTCCAGAAAATCCTCCTAAGTAAAATATATATTGGTTCTCTAGCAGCCTTGTTTGTTGCAGTTCCCAAAGTTTTAAACTTTTAATTAGTACTCTGAATGTAGATATGGGCTGGTGTGGAAATTATTTTCTGATAGCCACTTCCTGACTATAACACATACCTGCTTCGCTTGCATGGCATGTCCTTTTGTTTTTCCTCATTGAAAAACTGGCTGAGAGAAACATCCATCTGTCAACATATTTATATGCAAGGGAAACAAAGAATTGTGGATTTCAAAATTTAATTTCTAAGGCACCCTGATCAAATATTATGATTTTTTTTTACACGTTGTCGCAGTTGACATGTCAATGTCTCTATTACTTTTTGTTGTTATTTTTAGAGGATCTGTGTTGCTATAAATGGGTTTTGACAGTGAGGAGTGATACATCTTACCATAGGTAGGCCTTAAAACAAGGTATAAGTTTTGAAATTTTAAAGCTGACCCGGTTCGCTCTTATTTGGGGATTTGCTACTTAAAATACTCTCATTTCTTTTCTCTCTTTTTTTTTTTTTTGCTGGAAATTAAAACTTGTATTCTACAGGTTCTTTTTAAAAAAGTGAAAGGGAGCGTTTTAGTTTCCATAACATGTAGATATATTATGTATCCCAGAAATCTCAGTTGTTTTTAATCAAGGATACAGATTTAATTGTTTCCCAAAATCTAAAAATAGCTCATGTTTAAATGAAAAGATGAGATCTGGAGTTTTTGTTCTGATCTCAAATTCTCACATTGGTGATTTGATGTTGCATGATTTAAGCACAGCTGTGGGAGTAAACCTAACACACCCAGAGAGGGCAACGATGCGCGTTTATTTTGTTCTGTCCAACCTTCACTGCAGGACACTGTGACTTCAGTTCTGTCTTTAAATAGCTGCTCTGCTCCGTCGCCATGTGACTTACTGTTCAAGGTGAAGCTTTGCTCCTCTTTAAAAATCCAGGACTGAAGTTTTCACAAAGGCACCTCAGACTCAAGGGGCCCTCAGCGCTAACGACAGAACGCTCTGGACCAGGAAACCAAAGGATGCAACAAAAACCCTTTTACCTGTTAACGAATTAATTGGCAGTAAAAGAAACAGGGAGCCTTTTTCCATCATTGTGTTGTTTAAAATTGAAGTTTTTTTGTTGTTTTTTTTTTAAAGTAGATTATGTCACTATGACTAATATCACGATTTTTAGGCAGATTTATGTAATAAAGATATGTCCTTCAAAAAAAAGAAATCAAGCTGTATAATAGTTCTTAAGATTCTACCAGTTATGTAGAAATCAAATTAACATTCGAGGTCAAACATTCCTAACAAAATAATCTGGATCCAAATGAATGAAAAAAACATACAGGTCTTATTCTAAAACATATGTACAGAATACTTAGATCTTTGTTACAGCTTTACAGAGAGCAGATTACAACAACAGCAATGACAACGTATCTGTCCTTCTGTAATAAATGATTCACATTCAGTTAATTATAGTGAAAATGCAAACAAAAAATGGATAAGTACACTTGTACATATAAACTGAAGTAAATGGTGAATAGTTTTCTCTTTTCTGAGTTTTTTGTGTGTGAGTAGATCTTTATGGCTGACTTATTTTCATATTTATTTGGAAATTGAAAGCTCACAGTGCATCACTTTTTAAATCTACAGCTTGCAAACAAAATGACAATACCCTGAACAACAAAAGCTTAAAAGAATGTTTGTTGTACATTTTTGATTAAGTTTATGCATAAACTTAATCAAATATATATATTAATAAAGGTTAGAGTCAATTGTCAAAGCTTTCATAAGTAATGTTATATTGATTTTGTAGCAGCTTAAATGTTTTAATAAATTTTGTGGCATTAAAAAGACAGAGGTATTTTCACCTAAAGTATACATAATATAATATAATCCCAGGCTTCAGTGTAACAAAAGTAAGCTACAATTCCCATGAGTTTATTTGACTAATAAGTGTACAAAAAGTAAAATAATGTTCCACCTTAATTTGGAAATCTGTATGGAGTACTTTTCCTGCCTAAATAGGAAAGAGATGGACCAGATCTTCCTCTATTACAGCCTGTTAGACATTAACACACACGCACACACATGCCCACACACACACACACACGCATGTGCGCGCGCACACACACACACACACACACACACACACACACACACACATACTACATCTAGGTTACCCTGCAGGCTGTGTAGGATTTGGTAGGACATGATTGGTCAAGCCAGAAGGAGATTGTGGGATTGGGATTATAATCCGCAGATAAATGTGTTAGTGTCTGCCTGTGTGAGTTTTAGCTCAGTTGGTATAATCTGTGGTCTAATAATAGAGATTACCACTTGAACACTTCTGAGCGCCTGTCGTCTGATTTACCCCCGTCCCTCATCTGGTGGGCATTCATGAAATTCCTCTGACCTCTGACCTCAACATACCAGAAGACGTTCACTTGGGGAACTGAACACTGTCATATTACTCACTGATGGTAGTCTTTATGAAGTAAAAGTCCAGCAACACCAAATAACAAAATGGTCAGAACCAATGGGATTAAAATCTCACAATATACATTTGAATTTTAGTGTACAGTTTCATTTTTATGTTTTATCTCCATAATTCCTTAATCCTTCTGCAGTTTTAGTGTGACGCTCAGGAGGAGAGCAGCAGGTGTCACGGATGGACAGCAGGGACTGGAGGAGGCTGTCCCGTCAGACCGTCAGTTCCCGAAACCACACACAGAAAAATAACCTGGTGAAACCACACATGGGGTCAGTGCAACCTCGCTGGACCGCGTACAGAATAAAAAGCTTGTGGGGTTCGATGGACACCGTCTCTCAACACGACCGGAGAGTTAAAACAATTAATTACCACTTGAGGAAGCTGAAGTTGAACTCACAGTTTTCACATTGCACAAATAGACAAAGATTTGAACAGACATAGAACTTATCAGATTATTTTCTTGTTTGTTTTTGTTGTTTTACGTCAACTTTACCTTTCTAACAACATTATACTTCTTTGAACTTGTGTTCAGTTGCTGTTTTTGAGAGTATCTAGTATTTTTTTTTCTATTTTCTCCATGATTTAGTTCTGTTCAGTCACTTCCTGTCACTCTGGTTATATCTCGATGATATAATCTAACATTTTGTGTCTCATTGTGCAACATTTTCTTGTCTAAAGCTTCCTGTTGCAGCACTTTACCACTAACACTCCTCTGAACACATTTATTAAATGCTTAAATTATATAAAACTTTTCACCCTTGGGGTCCCCCAGAACGTCGGGCCTTTGCATGTGAGACTGATGCGAGGTGACATCCGTCTCTTCTGGCTACGTGTAGTTCAGCTGGATCAGAGAACGGTCTGCATGGAAAGAGCTTCCTAATAATAATAGATGTTGTTAACAGACACCAACTTTAATTTTGAAACTTTGATTATAAGTGGACAATAATTATAACCCTGTTCAAAGCGGGAACCAAAGACGCCTCACATGTCCCTTCAAACACAAAATCATCCTGTGCAATTTAATTCTGAGTCACATTTCAAATCAAAGGTTTTATTGCGTCATCTCGTCAGTAAGTTGCAGGTGGATTGATTTGACTTTGTGAGAAATTTCTCTTGTTAGTCAAGAGTTTGTGAGAAACACACACAGCTCACCCAAGTATTAGTAACATACTTGGTGGAAGGACTTTAGTCAAATTTTGACAAAAATGCACTTTTGACTACAGTAAATTTTAGTTAAAATTTACTTTCACTAAACATGAAAGTAGATTTAAAGTTTAAGATACGCTGTTATCTTTTAAACACACATTTTTCATCCATTTGCCTGTTAATTAAAGAGGTGATAATTATTTTAAGTGTGTCTGTTATGGCAACAAATGCAGTACAAATATTTGCCGTATCCAAATTCCCCTTAGTTTGGTTCTGATCCCTGTTTGGTTCTGTTGATTCTCATGAAATATTATAGCTTAAGACCCCAAAGAAGACAAGAATAAATATTATTAATCTGAGTATTATCTCAATATTTCCTTACTTTGGACAGAATATTGGATAGAATATAGAAAACTGACCTAAAAACCTTTTAATTGCATTATAACAAGCAGATAAAGCCATTAACTTTAATCCTAATATTTTTTTGTATTTCAATGTCCTGTTGGAAAATCCTGCATTGAGTTTTTTCTTGTAGATTTTACTTTGGCCCTGAACATCTCAGCAACACGTTGCTCCGTTGTCTTTCAATTTCTTCACACAATTTACAATATCACACCATGTTTCAAGTTATTTTTATTAAATAACATATTGCTTTAAGCACGAATCCCAAATTTTTTGACATCAGCTCACAATATCTGACTAGTCACTGCAAAAGGTTAGATACGTCCTGCTGGTCCATTGCAGGTTGGCATGGCAACAATCTCTTCAAAGGTGCCACACATTGTGTGCAAATCAGCCATCTTAGCAGGAGCAGTGAAGGACTTGACGCCACAGCAAGAAAGCATCAACGCAGACCGAAAGAGGAGACGACGTCTATGACATCATTTCCTCCTCAACATGCTGACTCATCAAACATTCAACACCTGTTCCACTCAACTAATGGGAGAAGAAACGTGAGACAAACACATAAACACGCGCGCGCACTGTGCGAAGTTTAACCGTCTCCTAACTAAGGAATTTCAAAGTGCAAAGTGAAGCTGGAAGCTGACGGAGCGACATCACGGAGGACGGCGTGTTGACAGTTGAGGCGCGTCTCGGTTTCTATTAAAAGAACAGCGTCACCTTGACATTTAAAACACTGTGACGTCGTGTTTGACTTGATTAACTTTTCTGTCCTTTTCCTGCTGATGCAAAGAAGTCGCTCGTCTTCCTGATTGACCTAAAATCGTGTCAATATGCTGTCATATTCAGTACATGAGGCTCATTTGTCAGATTAAAAGTTTCTTTTGAAAACAGACAACCTTTAAGCAGGTTTTTTTTTTTATTGGTCTGAGGTAATATTCTAATTGTAAATGTCATGTTTTCTTTACCTGTAAGTAAAAAAATCATAGCGGAAATAAAGGCATTCAAATATGTCATTAATCTATAAAGTTCCTGATTTAAATGGACTTTTCTATAATATTCTAATTTATTGACTGGGCCTACAATAAGCATTCATTTTTCTTTGTTTTTGTGCTTCCTTTGTCATGATTTTCTTTATTTATGAGACAGAAATTTTAGTTTTGCCTTATTATACAGTATATTGCCAATATCCCAACAACTCCTACCTAGTTTCAGGTTTCTACACACCCATGTGGTAGTAATAAACACAGATTCCAGCCATTTTATCAAAGTAGAGTGTAAGCAATGCTAGAAACTCTTAGAAATCTCAAATTTCCTGTTTTCAGCACATGGCTATAGTGTTTTGACAACACTGTCTGCACAAATCTACATCACTAGAAATATGGTTTCCAGTGCTGGTTGGCTTCGTCACGCACTAGTGGGTGTGGATGAGATTGACTGCGAGGTCACTGCTTCCCAAAATTTGTAGTGTTCATACTGTTGTGCTTACTAACATTTGAAAAATCTTTTCTTTGGAAAGCATTTATGAACATGGTTTTATCACCAAAAATGTCCTCCTCAAATATCTTTCAGAGTTGTTTTGATATCTGATTATCTCTCTGTGTTGCAGAGCTGCAGTGATAAGTGTCACGCTTTATCACCAAAAATGTGATAAAATGATTATCATAATTATTACAGTTATAATAATCAATAATTATTATCAATGTTCTGATTGAAAATCTAAATTATTCCAGTAAATATCAGAATATTAAATCAGACCAATAAAAAAGTCAAAATATTTTTTAGACTTTAAATTGACAGTCTAAAAAAAAAAAAGAATTATATCTCCGTCACATAAATTTCTGCAGACAAACTCAATTATAATGTGAACAGACTTCCAAATTAACCATTTCTCTGTTTATGTTTGCACAAAAACAGCGAAATGTTCTAAAAAATTTGCACTCTGGCAAATTCGTGTAAAACCTTGTAAGAAATTCATCTTTATTGCAGAAGTATCATTTCATAAACATCCTCCAGGTCTCCAACAAGGAGTTTTTCAGGGGTTTTTTCTCCTCTCATCCTGCAGTTTGTGCTGACAAGATAAATGTGGGTCCTAATCCAGCATTGTTTGTCACAATGACAGTAGCTTTAAACTTTTTATTATTGCTCTGACTGCAGATATGGGCAAGTTTATGCCAATACGTTGGGGGCATAGTGGAAACAGGAACTAAATAAACGTTTCTAGAAATTCTGTTTTAGAACAGAATTTGGATAGCTTTTGTTTCCTGGAAAAAAAAATAAAGTTTTTTGTATGTGTACACACATACTGAGTTGTGACTGATAATCGTTGGTGTGAGGTTATCGAAACAACGTCTTAAACAATGTCGCCGCAGTCATTCACTTCCTCCAGGCTGTTATTCATGTCCTAATTTGCAGTTATGATTTAATGTGACATTTTCTATTTGGTCATGGCTACTGGGGAGTCCCAGCACTGCGGCGTTTGGCAGGGAGTCCCTCAGGGGTGTTGGTGTCAGCGTGGGGTCACCGTGGATTAGGCCTCTCCAGCCATGTCCCGCAGATGCTCGGTCATATTTGCATCCGGTAAATTTTGGATGCCAAAACCAAACCCAGGGCTCTTTATCCTGTCAGTGGGGAGCAGTGGGGGGGTTCTGGCATGAGTCCTGCCCTGGGCGAGCCTAGCTCTCCTCCTGTGACCCCCAACACAACAGAACATGTTGTGTTCTTGCCTAGATTAACCCCACTCTGCACACGAAAAGTCTTTACAACGTAATGATCAAACAAGTATTGATCTGAGGATAATTGATCTAGAAGGATAGCTGCAACATTTTAGAGTTAAAGTTGGATTAGCATGTAATATTTTTTATATAATTTGAAATGAGGCACAAATGAAAATACTCTTTTTGTGCCTTAAACACTATAAAGTAAAATCTTCTCAAATCTTAAATTGTGTTTTTGAAAACATCTGATCTTTGGAGTCTTATTCATAGCGATGTACAGATATAAAAACTTGATATTAGTTATCTATATTTTCCTAACCTCCCGTTAATGTCGACATATTGTGATCAGATCAATTATGACAAATTATTCACATGGAGTCGCAAAACCTAAAAAAAAAAATAAAAAATAAAAAACAGCTTTTCAAACTAATTGGTGTCAGTTAGTTTTTTAACTTTCTGTAACTTGTGACATGATGTGTTACCTTGTGAAAGCTTTAGCCTACTTCATGTTGCCAGACATGTTCTGTTTAATTTACTTCTTGATTCGAAAGGTTTGACGGTGATCAGATCTACTGAAACTGAACTGTCAACAGTTAATTTATGAAGTGGCATTGCTTTTCCAAACAGGATCAGGTTGGTTTGGATAGTTTTTGTTTCCTTTATTAAATAAAACGCAACTATTTGTTGGTCCTCAGGTTATTTATTGCATGTATGATATTAAACTTAAATTGACAATCTCAAACATAAATAGCTCTGGAAAAAAATTAAGAGGCCACTTAAAATTATAAGTTTCTCTAATTTTACTTTTTGTACGTATATGTTTGAATAAAATGAACATTGTTCTTTTATTCTATGAATACCTGACATTTAGCATTTTAGACATTTTAGACATTTATTTGCAGAAAACGAGAAATGGTCAAAATAACAAAAAAGATGCAGTACTTTTAGACCTCAAATAAAGTAAAGAAAACAAGTTTATATTAATTTAGAAACAACAATACTAATGTTTTAACTCAGGAAGAATCCAGAAATCAATATCTGGTGGAATACCCAGGAGGTTTTCAGTGGACTCTTAATTTTTTCCAGAGCTGTATTATATAATAAGAACGCAAAAACTGATTAAAGTTTTTTACAGCACTCTACATACATGTTCATGCATCATTTGATCTAAAAACATCCCTTTAAGGTTCCTGTTTTAAATTTTTAATAGACTAAAACGAGGCAGCTCAGGGAGCTCAGTTCTGTAGCTTCCCTAGCTCAGTCATCATAAGTAGCATCAGCAGTAATGCGGTAAGGTTTTCCCAGTTGAGCGCGTCAGCGGAGATTATCGCTTCACCTGTGTGTGGCGCTAATGTTGTTGCAATATATTTTCTCATTTAGTCCTGCATGCATGCAGCATTTCACTCTGTGATTGCAGCTGAACACTAACAGGCCACAAAGTTTCATTAATAGCCAACACGAAGAAAATAAATCTAATAAGATCAAGAGTGGAAATCATGTTCTGTTTCACTCACTGAACATCACAAATTAACCTAAACTGATAATAAAAATTACATCTAGGTTTGTACGAGACCAGCACCAGTTCTGTGCTGGTTGTGTTTTGTGTCAACCAGCTGAGTAAGCAGTCGACTGTTATGAACACAAACACCAGGACATGGCAACAGGGATTTAGTCTCAGCTGCTTTGTGATAAAACGTGAGATCTGAACATCATTTTCCGACAGGTGAAACTTCTCACCACTTTCGGTAGCCTTCCAGGTAACGTGTGTAGGAGGAGTGTGTGTCGTTATGACCTTCACAACCTCGGTGTGTGTGCATGTAATACCTCCGAGACGGGAGTCGTGAGCGAACACTTCATCACTGCCGTCCTATTTACACACACACACACGAAGCACACACACACACCAACTCATAACTTCAGCTTTAACAATTTCCCCCTCAATCACAAACACACACCTTGTATCGAGCCTGATTCTGTTTTTCGTAATAATCACCCAATCACGTTTCATTACTGTCATCTATTCCTCTTTATCACATGACAGGCAATTAATTAAAAATATCCTCAGACAACATGGGGAGCAGGTGTAGACGCACAGACTCGGGCACAGGTAGCTCCATAAATCACAGCAGACAGAATGGGAGTAATGAAGTGGCTCACTGTTAGCGCTCTGTACTGTAGGCACCAGCAAACTACCTACTGCACACACCACTGCAATGGTCCGTGTGTTCCTGCTAGGGTGATAGAAAACTGCCTTTGAGGGGAAACAAGTTGTTTCACACAAAGTGGATGTGCAAGATCATCAGCCTTGAATCTGGGTAGCTGGTTTTAATAGAGCTTGGAGATTGCTCTTAATGGGGCATGAGACGGTTTCAGGCGTCGAGCTATAGATGGGTTCTAAAAAGTCAGGGTGTCAAAATTTGCTAAGATGAGATGAGAGATGTCACGAAATGTTAATGGTGCTACACAATACTGTCCCTCTCCTGCACGTTGCTGCACACTGCTGGACAGCTGAATGAAAAAAAAGGTTCCTATACTTTTTTAAAAAATATAATTCTGATTATTTTGGTCAAGAAAAATATGGATAGTCTGGCATCTCTACCAAGCGCATGTCGCTACATTTTGGGAACCTTCACTGGGTTGATGGACGGAGAAAGGTGATGAACTAAGCTAAAAAATTGGGTTTTGAAACAAATTATATTTATATAATGCCTACTGAATTATCGACAAGTATTTGGTTTCAGAGTGATGCCCTGATGCCAAGCTAAACCCAATGTTTTTGATTACTTTACAGAGCTAGACAGCATGTTTTTAATCATTTTTGTCAATCTAAGCCAAGCTTCCTATTTCTGGTTGCTATGCTAAGATTAGTTCCATGTTTCTAATCAATATGGTAAGCAAATCCCCAATGTTTCTGATCATTATACTAAGTTAAAAGGAATTGAATTGTATTTTCAAGGAATATAGTGGCATTTCATAGCACAATTAAGTTATATCTTACCATCAGTTGGTATAGAAATGCTATGCAGTATATGTCAAAAACAATTTAAAAGAAATTTGACTTTGCATCATATCTGACACCTTGAAATTGGCCTTTGTCTTTTTAAAAGCCTAAGTTCTACGTTTTCTGACACTGCCCTCAGCACGTCATCACAACAACGCTTCTTCACGTCGTCCATTAATGCCTGTGGAGGCGGGAGGTCAGCTGGGGACTGAAGCTCCAATATGAAGCTTTGGGTAAATAGGCGGCGCATTGCAGGAGCAGGAAGGCAAACATGAATGTTTGCAGCAGCAGATTCAACAATTCCTCATGCATAAATGAGTCAAAGCAGGACTTCAAGTATGTTTTTGATGAGTGACTGACATTATAACCTGATATACAGCTAAAAAATAATTGCCCCCCTTTAAAACCTTTTTTTTTATGATAATCTTGCTAAGCTAAGCACCATATGTTAAGCCAACAGCTAAACAGATTAGTTTAAGATTAATATGCTAAGCTAACAGCTAAACCAGCAGGTAAACAACATGTTTATGATTAATATGCTAAGCTAACCTTTATGTTTCTGATTGGCATACTAAAATAAACTTAACGTTTCTGACTGCTATATTAAGCTAACAGCAAAGCCCCATGTTTCCAAAAGCTATGCTAAGCTAACAGCTAAGTGCTAGTATCTTCTCAACAACTGCATGTCTCTGGGTTTGAAATGAAAGAAGAAAAAAAACCCTGCAACTGTGTGAAATATTGCTTTCAATTAAAGACAGATGTGGAATATCTGTTCAAACAAGACAAGAAGGGAGTTGTTAGCTGAGCTCATTACACCTGCCTGCTGCTGTCTGTCCACACATACAGACACTGAAATGAGGAGCTTCAGAGTAGAAACAACAGTTTGTGTGTGTGATTTTATTTTGCTTTTGCATGTGTGTGTGCGTGCGTGCGTGTGTGTGTGTGTGTGTGTGTGTGTGTGTGTGTGTGTGTGTGTGTGTGTGTGTGTGTGTGCGTGTGCTCCCTGCAGCTTTCCAAACTAATCTGCCCTGACGTAACAACATGCTGCTTCTCAATCTGCCCACTGTTGGAGTCCTGGCACACAACAACACGCATGCAGACACTGTGTGTAGGAATGCTGTCATAAGCTATAAATAGATAAAAATTGATTTATGTGGAGGCGAAAAAAAGAGCAAGCGTGTTACCGAAGGACATATCTACCTATACTGTAAAATTGTAAAAGCTTTTTATTGGCCCGAGCTTTTATTGGGATTTTAGGCCCGAGCTTTTATGCACAGTCTGTCAGTTAAAAATGGACCTAAAGGTTGAGAGAAAGTCTCATAGCAGGTTAATCTCTAACATTTGGGTATTATTGTCTGGCAATGATTTAATGGCGTCTATCAGCAGGTTGGGATGCCATAAAATAATGCCATCTTGTAGAGCATTACCACTCACCAAGGGCTTAATGGCCGATTTATTTATTTATCTAACAGCCAGTTGTTTTTCTAATTCAATGGGCGGATTAATCTGCGGTATTAAAAGTAAAAACAGTGTGTTTATCCAGCCAAAGCCCTACATTAGAACAACACTGGCTTTGAGAGATCACAGCGTATTCATGTTGATATTTTTTTTCCTTATTCTTGCACGGTCTTTCTTTTTGTAGTTGCGAACGCTAAGTGGTTCAAGTGGTTCATTCAGACTCTGGGACTGTTCATTAGATGACATATGCACTTATGTGAAACTTTTGTCAGCACCAGTAACACCTGCATGAAGTTATGTCTTTTTAACACAGCTTTAAAGGTTTAAATTGCCTGTGTTGTGTTGAAAATAATAATATTCAGAGCTTGTCTGTAGTGGTCTGGTCTCTAATTGTGCAAAAAGAACTAAGTTTAACTGCAAAGTTATCGATTTACTAGTCTATCTACATTTTGACCCTCACCTTTGGTTATTAGATACGGACCACCAGTAAAAGGACAAGATCCTGTGCAGAAGTGGCTGTAAAAGACTATTTTCCTTGGGTGGCTAGGAGTTAGCCCAAAGGCAGACCAGGGGGCAAAATAGAAACTCACTGGAGGGATTAATTCAATTCAATTCAAAAATACTGAATTGATCCCAAAGGGAAGTAAAATATTATCCCTCCTGGACTGAGAACGTGATCTCAGATGAGCGGAAAACAACGGGTGGATTAAGGGATGTGGAAGCATACTGTTTCACTGCTTCAACGCAAACAAGCAGAGCAAACACAACAGCTTTCTCCTTATGCACAGCAGGAGGCTGAGCTGACTAGGAGGAGGCTCTAAGCAAAAAATAATAACCAAAAATAATAGCTCGTCTGCAATCTGTCATCTTCAGGATCATTTTGGACCAATAGTAACAATTATCATCTAGCTACTAATTTGTCAAATACTACCTCACAGATACTCAGTAATTAGTATGGTGCAAACATAAGATAACAGAAGATAATGCCCTCATGGTTTAATATGATCAAAAATACCAAGTAAAGAAAGCAATTTTTTGATATAAATCATCCAAATCCATCTAAACTTTTATTTGGGAGAAGCTGCAATTCTTTCAAGTCAGGCCAGAGATGCCTTCTTGCAATCAATCCTGTCCAAAATGACCCACTATGGATGGACTAATAAAGTTGATTAGAACAGTCACCACTGATTTGCCTCTGAACCGACAACATAAAGTCCCAGAGCTGAAATGATAATGTTTGTAAGGGAGAGCCATCATCAAAATTCATGACTGTGACATAGTGAAGACATATTGTTGTTCTCATTACTTAATAAAAGCAGACAGTTATCAAAACACACATTTCTGTACATAAACTTGACTTTTATTTCAGCCAGTGGTCTCCAGTTCTGACATCCTGCTCCGACGCAGCTTATTGGACATGACCTCAAGTTCTGCAGAGGCCTGATAATGGTCCATTTATCTAAACTGGTTGTGTTGAATAAGGGACACATCTAAAACCTAAAGAACACCAGCTGACATTACGCAATTTGACAACCTATGAAAAGACTCAAGAATGTGCATTTATATCTTTATTCCTAGTCACTGTTCCGGTTGCTTTCTAGGGGGACATTTTGATTGAAAATCAACAATTTAAAGTAATTTTCCTAAATGGACTGTTGTAAGGAAATGTTATTAAGAAATCATATCTTACGACAAAAGCCCACTTCGAGGTATTTTGGTGTCATAATTTCCGGGTCAGCTGACCCAAATGGAGATCAGGGTCCTGAAATAGGCTGAAAAGACAACGTTTTCAACTGTTGTATTTCCATTACAAATTAATTCCCATCATTTTAAAAACATATTTAATTACAAAAAAAAATAATAATAATTTCACATGCAATGTTTTAAGTGCATAGGTACAAAGAGGTTTGCTTTTTGGGTACCAAATCAAAGTGGAAATAGGAAGGGAAAAAATACCAACATGCCAGAACAGCAAGAAGCAAATGTTTTGCTGCGTCTTGGCTGGACAAGAGCACAAATGTTTGCCAAACATGTCTGTGTAAAGGCGAACTGAAAACATTTGGAATCGATGAAGTCAGTAAAGTCGGGTTTTTACTTATTCACAGCACAACAACAACAACAAGAACCACCTCCATGTTCTGCCTGTGCTGCTGCACCTCTTCAGACTATTAGGCATGATAAAACACAATCTGCTCATCGTGCATCGTTTAAGACGCTGGCAAAGATGCATAACATGCACAGGATCAAATACACACTTCTGTACAAGCAGAGGGTTACGAAAACACAACACCGCATCAGAAAGTTCACAAAGTTTCATCGCCTCCTACAGGCATGGAATGCAAACTACATTGTTTCAATCGCTATTTGACTCATTCTGCTATTGTGTAAACACAAGTTTTTTTTAGAAGTTTTTGGAAACGTTGTGTTAATATGGACTTACAAAATAAATCAGCAGAAAGAGAAGAACTAGTCTCTTATAGTTTATTTCTAACAGTACCGTTGATCGTTAACTTATTCCTGCCCAAAACTATAGGTTCCCCTTTTCTCTTTCTGCAACAGAGGACTTCTCCTTTAATCAAGGTGAAAAGTGCTAATTAGAAAAAGGAAAGTCTGACACAAACTGTGAAAAGGTCTAAACATCCAATCAAAGAGCAGCAGCACAGCAGGAAAAAGACTGAAGCACTGAAGGCGGCATGGAGTGATGGAGGGAACAAAAGGAAAGGTAGGAAGGGTAAAAAGGACAGAGTGATTGATGTCCGGTTCGTTTCACATGGGACACAAAGGAGAAAAACTGTAGAAGATAAGTGAAAAAAATACAGAGTTGAGGAAGGAAGGCAATATGCGAGGAACAAAGAGGAAGGGATGGTGCAATGAAGGAAAGACATCAATGTATTTGAAAAAAGGAAAGGAAATAAAAGGAAAGGAAATAAAAAGAAAGTAAAGAGGATGGAAAGGAAAGGAAATTAAAAGAATGGAGGAAGTAAAAAGGAAAGGAAAGAAAAGGAAAGGAAAGGAAAGGAGAAAGTAGAAAAGGAAAGGAAAGGAAAGGAAAAGAAAGGAAAAAAAAGGAAAGGACCAGTTTCCAGTTTTGACAGGAGTGTGTCAGTGTGAGTGTTCATGGGAGGGAAGCATAGTACTGGACTTCATATCAATAATGAAGTCTGTTCAATGCACACAAGAGATATGTTAGAATCATTGATGAGAATAAATTACATCTACATTTGAACATTTTCTGAAGTCTCCTCATGTTTAATGGATACACCAAAGAAATATTACATCTGCCGTATAATGAGAACGGAGATTAGATGAGAGGACTCTTTTCTATTTAGTGAAAATCTCAAACATGAAACACTTTATTGCACAATTTTCAAAGAACTAGGGTTCATGTAACATTGCAAAGGCTATTTTGTATTTGATTTTCTAATTGTAACGACCTTTGTGTGTCTGCTAGTTAAAAGCTAAAAAGAATAAAGAAAGTGCAGTGTTTAAGAGCTTTAGTTAGAGTTCACTTGCGTTTGCAGTGATATTTGTTATACTCTTAAAATGAGCTAAATTATACCAAACTTTCTGTCGTAGCACTTATGTAGTGAAAATACTTAATGCTTTGCTTTGACCGTCAAAACTTTATTTTTATTTTAACTTCCTAAAGTTTGCACACACAAAGAAGAAAAAATCTTTCAAAATTAAATAAACAGAAGACAATTTATCCATCCAGATCTTCCAGATGACCATATTTTCTTAATTCTCCAGCACACAAAAACACTGCTGAACTACCTGTTTAACCCAAATGCAATGTGATTACTGTAATTTCCGGACTATAGAGCGCACCATACTATAAAGTCGCACCTA
Source organism: Poecilia formosa (assembly GCF_000485575.1). Classification (NCBI taxonomy): domain Eukaryota; kingdom Metazoa; phylum Chordata; class Actinopteri; order Cyprinodontiformes; family Poeciliidae; genus Poecilia; species Poecilia formosa. Next base: position 2,104,243 of record NW_006799958.1, on the reverse strand, counting down.
CAAATTAAAAACAAAAAACCTGAAACTTACATATATAAGCCGATGGTATCTCCGCCGCTCTCGGTTTTCCATAAGAAACAAAAGAAATATTTAAAACAAAAAACAACAAAAAGTCCATCTGATGGTGTTGACAGAACTGAAGGTGGTGACAAACTAGAGAGTAAAATGAAAAACTTGATAGTAATGCAATTCATGTAAAATACATTAAAATGAATTAATTGCACATTTAAGTGAGATTTGTCAACAATTTCACCGAAAGAGTCACAAAAACTCTGACGGAGTTGACATCTGACGGAGTTGACGAAATACCAAACTACCTCAATTTATATGTTATTCTGAAGGAGGCCATATTGTAGCTCGTCAGGTCCATGAAATCTTTATATTATATGTCCTTATATTATGTCTATGAGAGAAAAGATGACGTCAAGGGGTCCTCAGAAGTTCTGGTGCCCCCCAATAATGCCTGATTTTTTTTACATTCTTTTCATGTCTGACAGTGTTGACAAAAACTAGGGACAAATTTCAATGGAGTTGGAAAATATATAAAAATTATTTTTAATTAATTTATTGATATTTTTATAATTATTTATATGAATATATACTTAATAGTCATAATATATAATGTTAGTATTCCTTTAATTGTTTTAAACTATTATAATGTGTTGAGTTCTGCTCCAGGACAAGGGATTTTACAGGCATCATCCACCGACTACAATGTTTAAAATAAAAAAAAAAATTCAGCAAAAACCAGGAAAATATACATTGTTGTGCTCACATGACCCAGGTTAGTTTTGTTTTTATTTTTTATTTGAAAAAATTATATTTTGTGTATATTTCATTCAAATTTTGTGCTTTATCCATAGGACCTGTTTTGTCCCTATTCTCAAGAATCTCTGTTGCACGGTGGACGAGTTTATATTGCAAACCTGTACATTTTGTCTTAAGGCTCCCAAATGCTATAGTGTACAGTGCGTACTCTGTGATCAGCATGAAAACTGCGCGTAAAGTTATAGTTTTTGTCTATAGCTTTCAAAAGAAGCTGTTGGAAGGCTGAATAGACTGCTGACATTGCAATTATTTTTTTTCCATTATGTGAGACTGCACCTCCAACTGTATGGCACGAACAAGAAGTATGTGGCAGGATGAGCATCTTGACCTGTTAGACTATAATGTAACTCTTCTTCTTTTTCCTTATTATTTCAAATGTAGAAATAATGAAAAAACAAAGAAAATATTTGGACACAATTATTTGCTGTTGCTTTCAGGTAAAGTGGCTTCCATCCTACTATCCAAACGCGTGTATAATAGGTTAATTGGCCGCTGTAATTAGACGCTAATTGACTGAAGACACTGTGAGCTCATTCAATGGTTCTCTGTGATGAGAGTTTGTGGGTATGACTATCTATGTCGTGTGTTTCTGTGTTGCCCTATGCTGGTCAACACACTCTGGAAAAGGTCAACCAAGGTGCCTTAATTGCCTCTAACTGCTGCAGACAGAAACAACAATCCCTTTCAATGTGTTAAAAAATTATCAATGGATGAACATCATTCGTTTTAACACAAACGTTACATTTTTATTTTTCTGGGTAACTGGTTCCTTTTTTTTTAACCCACCCTTCACATTTGACCCTTTAGCCCATTTTAAGGGTTGAAAACAGAACCCACAACATGACCGTGTTGTATTAAATGCCCAAATATGCACATATCCAACCCCAAACTGGGATGGGCTGCTTTTTACCTTGAAGTTTTTAGAGTGTGACCTTTAATGTCATTCACTTTTGTATATTTATGGCATAAACACAAAATATTTTGTTAGTTTTGGATCTCAAAAGCAAGAAAACAAAAATATGCAATTCTACAATGAAAATTTTAGTTCTTGTTATTCTGCCAAAACAGATTAGTTTTGTTTAATCAGCAAAACACATTGACAGAAGCAAAAAAAAAAAAAAAAAAAAAACCTTTGTATTTAGCTTTTAAAATGAACTGCTTATCTTTGTTCGTGCTTTCTCATAAAATGTACCCACTATAATGCTTAAAAGCTAAATAAATATGTATAATGAGCACAAGAAGTGACCATTTAAACAAATTAAAGGGATTATTTTACTCAAAAGACAGAAGCACATCATCAAACTAATCATTCCAGTCAGAAGGGCCAAAAATCAGCAGATATATCAAATGGGAAACAGACGACAAAATGACTTGAATAAATTAACTGACAAATAATATGGATAAGAATAAGGCAGTATCATACTGAGGGGTTATACAGCAGCAGCTACATTAAAATCTTCAACTAACTCAGAAAAGAAAACAGGAAAAGAGGCGGAGTGATAGAAGAGCTATCATCGGGAAAAGAAGGAGCAAGGTGCCTTACCGGATGAAGAAGAGGTGATGGATGGATGAAGAAAGTAGAGTCCTGTTGGTCTAAAGCGCTCAACTCCGCTCTCACACTAAACCAGCTGTCCGGTCGGTCACTTTTGATCGATCCTGAACCGACCAGCGTCTCCAGCCCGCAGGTTCCGCCCGCACTTTGGCCGAGCAGCCATCAGTCAGTCAGCCCGTCATCCTTCAGGTATCCGGACACTCCGGGACTCTGTCGGAGCCGGAGAGTGGCGCGCTCTCCGCGGCACACTGCCTCCGCACTGCGCATGTCTGGCCCCCGCCTTCACTAACGCGCTCAACAAATAGAAACAGGGACATATAGAGTGTTTAGAGAGGCAAACACGCACACACAGAGACACACACACAACTGTACGAGTGGATAAGCATGTAAGGAAAAATACAAATGTCGCGTACGCTGTGTGTGAACGCTACTGTTTGCCGCTGAAAGTTGTAAATACAGGCTGGAGCGCACCGTGTTTTTCATCATCTTTTTGTGTTTACAGTCAACTAACTCAGTTTTCCGGTGTCATAATGAGGGATCATCTTACTTTCCTTCTGGTTTCTGAGTGGGTTTGCTGGGTGGTCTCTGCTGCGCCACTTCACTCCGACTGACCCTCAGGTTGCACAATCTGGCTTTATGTTAGATTGCAGAAGTAATTATGTGGCTGCTGACGCTGGAAACAGGAGGTCTCATGGATCCCAGGAATATCTCTATATTTGCCATACAAAAAGGTGTTTATTGATGACTTCTAGATTTAGGAAACATCACAGACAAAACTGTCTCTAGTATCAATAATAGAACACTCTAGTTATGAAGATGCGTTTGGGAAAAGTGTAATTTTGTTTGAAGGAGAGAAATTAAACACTGGAAAATGTACATTTTGTTCCTTTTCTGTTGCAGAGTCGAATCCTCAATTATCTGCAGGAGAAAAATAGAAAGGTTATTAAAAATGTAACATCTTCCATTAAGGACCCCAACGGACTTTTTTGTTTTGTTTTATTGCACAAAGTAAGGAAGCCTTTTTTTAATTTATAAATGTTTAAGATTTTGATCTTTTTTTGAAAAAAAATATTTACCCATCTTGTCAGTAAACATGTTAACCAGCCTGCAGCTTCTAAACTGAAAGACGTCAAATTCAACATGAAAAATAGGCGCTTTAGCAACGAGTTTTAACATTAAAGTATTAAGTGAAGTGAATTATGGTAAAATTCCCCACATTAGTGTGAGTCAAAAGAAAATAGATTTCTCTTTAGAAACCAAGATTTGACTGCAGATGGTCTTACCAAGGTCCTTTTCAATGGGTGTTTTTGTTGAAAACTGCTATATTGAAGGGAAACATGCAGAGACAGAAAGTGTGACCTCAGAAAGTTGAATTTAAAGAAAACGCTGTGGAGTTTAGTTCACATGTAAAATCAGCAACAACAACTTAATTCCTAAAATATATCTGTTTCTTTTCAGATATTTCATCTTGATTTGCTTTGTCTTAACTGAGCTGGTTAAATAATGAAATGTATATGACATTGTAAGCTTATAATGTATGATGGATTCTTCAGGTCCGCTCTAATATAGATCACTGCAGTAGATCCGTTCTGCTGCAACATTGAATTTCTCTCTAATATATTAATAAAATAGTGTTGAATTGAATTGATCCCAGTTATACACTTACTAGAAAGCTCACTGGGGGGGAAAAATCATTTTAAAACTTGAATGAAGGGATTTATGAAATATTTAATTCAGATTTCTATCTCTGAGATAGACTCAGTAACATCTGTGTAAACTGAATCAGTGGTACCTTTGCCATTTTTTTTTAAAAAAAAAGGGCTTTTTTGTTTCATTTTTCTAAACAAAAATGAAACAAACGTCTAAATGACATTAGTCTGATGTTCAAATGATCTGATCATCTTAAAATGAAAGCTGGAATGAAATATTTATGGAGTCGGTTTCTCTAAAACCATTGCATTATGTATGTTTTTTGTTCCCACTTTGTTTTAGATATGTTTCATATAAAAATATTAAAGTATATTCTCTTTAACATTTGCTTTTACCTGCATGTGGCACAGATGTTTCAATGTTTTTGAGCCTTACCTCAAAACAACGTGGCTCAAGAGAGAGAGGATCGACGTGAGCCGTGGTTATTATCCAGACCCTTGAAGTCGATACATGAACAGAGCGCTTTACCGTTCTGAGTCTGGAAGAATAAACCTGCACCCAAAGGAGAGAAAGAAAGACAGTTTAATTATACCAGCAGTCAAGGAGCCACTGATGTTGTTCTTCAAGGCAGATATTTCAGGTCGGGACACGTTACAAATTTGACTGGACAGCAGTAACGCTCGGCTAAATAGCACAACTGTTGCTGTCTGGGCGATAAGGATATCTGAGTAAATTAAATCCAAGGAAAGATTGTGGCTTCACTGATAATATGACTCCAGTCTTTTATCCCTGTCTAAACTTTTTGAGGAATTGCTACAAAGTTTATTATTTGATCTTTTATCTGAGATTATCTTGGTGCCGGCCGGCCGGCTTGATGCTTCAGTGTCTTGTGGAAGCGTCTTTCTGCGACAACGCTCAGCAGCAAGAGAATAACAGCTCAAACAGCACCAGTAGTGTTGAGAAAACAAATATATCAAGTAAGCCTTGCATTGTTCCTTGTGGTCGTCGTTGGGGTCAGAAGGGAGCAGACAGAAGGTGAGAAGAACCAGGTAGGTCGATCTTAGCCTGGCCATCGCCTTCCTACTCAATTCCACTTGATTCTCATCTGCCTTCTCTCACTCTGTCTGAGCTTTCTCCCATTGACTTGGATTCCTCCAGTAGAATTTCAACCTATCCAATCAGTGAGCAGAAGGAGAAGTTGTGATCGACAACGTTGATTTTTTTTATTTCTTTTTTGTGCTGTTTGAAAACAACGTACCAGGTAAGGAATGGTGATGAACTTGGTTAGCGATCGATGGGAAGGCTAACTTCTAATATCTCTGAGCAGAAAAATGAGCAGCACTGAACTAAAACAATATCAGCAGCACTTTAATTAATTAATTAATCATAATTGACTTATTACAATCATAAATTAACCAGCGTAAAAGTTATTATTACCAATCCTTTGACAGAGTTTACTGAGATCACAGTAACAGCTGCTCGTATGTTTTAGCTTTCCCAGTGACTGATCAAAATATACTTTGAACCAGTGGATTCCTTGTAATCTCAGAATAATCTGTCAGAAAAACCGAATCCACTGTGACAGACTGGCGACCTCTCCAGGGTGTACCCCGCCTCTCGCCCAGAACATTAGCTGGAGATAGGCACCAGCACCCCTCCCGAATCCATTAAGGGACAAGGGTGTTAGAAAATGGATGGATGGATGGAAAAACCAAATCTACAGTTCTCAAAAACTGTAACGTTAATGCCAGCTAGTCTAGAATCCTTTAACGGAGGTGAGCATTCCCGCTTTAAGGTCAAAGCGAGTGATAAATACGATACGTCAAATTATTTGTTTTAAGGCAGTACGGAATGATGTGACGTCTTAAAAGAAGAATTTGAATGTTTTTGATCATTTTATAAAATGAGCTTCTTTTCTTAAGAAAAAAAAAGTATCTGGTAAGAAAATTTTAGCTACTCGGGGGGGAAAAAAAGTGTTTCTGCTCTAACTGTGATCTGTGTCTACAGGGCTGCACTCCAACACGCATCAGCACCGTTTCTGGTTCTCAAAGGAAAAATGCAATTTGCAAATCTGTGTGAAAGGACTACTAATGAGTGAGCACGCATGTGTTCAACACGCTGCTCCTCTTTACCCCCAACTCATCCGGCATGCGATTTCTAAAAAAACACATTTATTTACATCAGTGGATTTATCAGTGGCAGATTTGGCAAAAATCAAACTTCTACGTATCTCAAGTTGGATTGATTTATTCGTCCTACAGGGAATAGATTCCTCACTTTTCAATGTCCGTCAGGAAGCTCGATGTCAGACAGGCTCCACGTTTCACGCTGAGGTGTTGATAGCAGCTCTTTTGGCTGCTTATTTATGAAAATCCACTTTATGCCAACCTGCATCGGTTTCCTCTCCTTAAGCCGAGCTCTGACCTTTCTTTTTTTTTTTCTGTGACCCCTCGCTCTATCCTTCATGCGGCTGTTTATATCGAGAAAGAAAATGAACCGTTTAACTAACGTCGCTTCAGTGAGGGGGCCGCCTGATTACACGATCACTAAAATAGATGTAGCATTTGCTGCGCTTCGTTCCTTACGCAACCGATTTGGCAGATGGGATGGGAGTTGAGGATTTTCAGAACATGTTTAATCACATCAGAATTACTCACTTATTTAAATAAAGCTGTTATTTACTCAGTAATTTACCATTATGAGCTGGAAAGGATTACAAATAATTAAAAAAAAAAAAGGTTACAAGTCAGGTTTTGCCCTTAGTTTGGCTTTGAAGTTGGTATTTTATTATTTTATTTAGAAACCTATAAAGAACATATGATTTTTAATCTGGAAACATTTCTCATGTTGCTGCTCTGCAACATTTTATAATCAACTGGCCTCGTTAGTGACTGAAACATCAACTGTGTATTAATCCATGCCTAAAAGTAGTAAGGTGTGCAGCACAGATAACATGGAGTTGCCAGCTATTTTAGGGCTTCGCCTGATGTGTTTTTTATATAATTGCATTTTTTTAAGTAGTTGTCTTCATCATAAACTAACAAGTAGCTCCAGGAGAAGGAAAGTAAAGTCAGAAAGTGCTTGGAGACAGGCTTCCTGTTGGTTTGGTCTTTCTGATTATTTTTTGCTGTTGTTTTTGGCAGAAAACATTAATGAACACAGGGAATTTGACTCTGACCGTTTGCTTCCTCGGTAGTTAAAAAAAATATACTAGTTGGGATTTTTTAATCAACAGAACAACAAAAATCAAACTCAGACATACAGTGCAATGAGAAAAAGTATTTGCCACCTTAGAGATTTCTCGTCACACTTTCATGCTTCAGCACATCGAACGAAATGTAACATGAAACAAAGACAACCGGAGTAAATACAATATGCAGTTTAAAAATCATGATTTAATTGGATTCCTTACTTAAACCTTTCTACTTTAAGTTAAATTTCACAAGCCCTAACAGTCTTGTAGATTTAGAAAATGAGTTGAAACAGAAAAAGCCTCAATTTAAAGGAGGCAGAGATCCAAAATAAAAGGTTTAAGGTTGTTAGTCAGATCCACCAAACAGAAATAAATCCGACGGCGATACCAGAGTTTCAGGTGTAAAACAATTAAAACTCTAATCATGTATGCAAAGTTCCGTGTTTGCTTTACATTAATCCTGTGTAGCTAAGGCTTTGGATCCTGCAGGAGTAAAAGCATTTGTGATTACTGATTTGGGCTGTGACATTTTTAACTGGCTGTGGAAAAACGGAGTCCACTCCCAGCCCTCTCCTCCTCTCTATGCAGCATCTCTTCCATTGCAGGGCCTCCCTGTAGTTTCCCAGAATTCCTCGCAGCTCACAGGTCCCCGTGGATCCGTTCCTGTGTTTGCTGTGTAGCGGCAAACCAATCCCATCCTTCTGTTCCTAAGGACATGCAGCCAATCGCTGTGCGGCTCTGAAATGACCCACTTGTGCACACACACACACACACTCTTCTCCTGATCTCACCTTGAACATCAAGGTTGGACAAAGATATATGAGAGAGGCACTGGCAACTGGAAGAGGCTTCTGTAGAACCAGTAAGAAAACGGAGAGAGATAAAAGCAGCGGCGACCTGATTCCAGTTTGGTGGGTTCTTCTCAAAATGATTTAGACCCTAATCTTTTCTGTTGTGTGTGCACAAAATCGAGCCAATGAGATAAATGTCATTTTAGAGGACAGAATGGAAGGCCGAGTCTGACCAACACTATAACTTGGTTTGTTTTTCCTCATTTACTCAATTCAGGTTTTGATGCCGACGGGCAATCGAAACAGGCATCTTCTCGGATTCAATGGAGAACATGACAAATAACCTGTCAAAAACTGTTTTTCATGACCGCCGCGGCGCAGATGACAAGCAACAGAGGCGGCCTTAATGAGGATGCAAACGTCCTCGTATTTAGACTGACACCAAAGCTGCACAAGCATTGTCACATTAACAAATTGAACAACGAGGACCTGCCGATGGCGTGAATGCGTTCCACGGACGATGCAAGGAGGAAGCCAGCTCAGAGAAAAACAACAGTGTAGAACGGACCGAGTGATTTCAGTGTTTGTTGGCTCAGATCCACTGTATGGTCACAGTACGAGAGATAAAGTGAATTTTTAATGTGATTATTGAACGGTATTGAGGATATCTTCACTACAAAATGCATAAACCCCCTTAATAATAAGTTATATCTTAGCAGGGATAGAATCTGCAGAGGTGAGTCCTCAGTCTGAAAGGTTTCACCAGAATAATTTAGTAATTGTTCAGAGATTGGCGACACTTTCTGAGATTAAACGCTTCTGGGTGATAGAAAAATGTGTGTAGTTCTGATAGTTTTCTGTCTATTGAGCAGCTATTGAGTTTATGAGTTCAGAAATGTGAAAAAGAAGTAAAAAAAAAAGAGACATTTCAAAGTAAATAAACACTAACCATAACCATAATATCTGAACTTTTCAGTTCTTAAAATGAAGATGAGTCAATTGACAGAATGATGTTTGCTCTCTTGGATCCAACCTTTGCACCAACTGCGTCTCCTGCTTTTAGGCATCAACCCAAGATCTGTTTCATCAAACATTTTTCCAAGGTCAAGCACCGTGGGCAACCAGCTGGACAACAGCTGTAGCCACTTAGAAACGCGTCACAACTTAGAAAAAACCTGAGACTAATTTATCCCCAGAACACATTTACGACGCGCTACAAAATGAAATCCAGAGATTTTCACTTTAAGTTATGAATCATGTGTATAAAAGTCCGTCTCGACAAAAATCAATGAAATTATACCCATTGAACATAAACTGACAACAAAAACAGCAGGCAGTCATGACTGCAGTTTTGGAACAATCAAAATGTAAAATGCAACAAAGCCTGCAACATCTCCATGACTCCATTCGTTCAGTTTAGAGTTGCTGGCACAACATGCAGCACTGATTTCAAGCAAACTTTTACACGGCTTGAAAATCGACACATTTCCATCTCACTGCGGTTAATGCGAGGAACGGCCATATTGAAACGCGGAGTCTGCCTCACAAGTTGTTACTGGGGGTCATGAGTCAGAGTTGCTCCCAGGATCCCAATGAGAAACTCAAATCTGAGAGCATTCCAGTTGATCCTTCAGACTGGGAAGTTGAAATTTCCCAGTTCTGAGTGCAACTGGAATGCAGCATTAGTCCCATCTACCCTAGGCTGAACAGATGGATCCTAACGGTGAGAACAAATGTTGTCCAATTAAAGAGTCAAAGAAATATGAAACGAAATTAATCAAAAACATCTACAGCAACTTTAATGTTTTTTTTTTTTCTCCTGATTTTATAAACATCAAAAATCAACAATAGAAAACAGGCTGAAGGGGAAACAGAACGACGGGTCCGAGTTAATTGACAGTATAAAGTCAGCAGGAGGTAAAGAAGGATGAGAGGAGAGGAGGAGGGAAGCTTCCCCTCGTCTGCAAGTCATCAGTCCATCACTTCATCTCCTCCTCCTCTCCTCCCTCTCTCTGTTCCTGTCTCTGTTCTCTTTATTCCTCTCTCTATCCCTTTCTCCGTCTCTCTCCTTCTCTCTCTTTTCTTCGTACTCTCTCTCTCTCCCTCGCCCACCGTCTCTGTCTCTCCCTCTGTCCCCTTCTCTTCCTCTGTCTCTTTCACTGCCGTCATCTCTCTGCCTGTCCGCTTTTCGTCTCTGGCCCTCCTGCTCCTCCTCCTGCCGCTCCTCTTCCTCCGACCTGTCTTCACGCCTTCGTCCCCGGGGGTCCCTGCGTACGCGCTCCTCCAAGTCACGCTCGCGCTCCCTCCTGTCCTTCTTCGCCTGCTTCTCGGCGTCATTGTCATTGTCGCTCCTGCCTCCTTTTCGCCTCTTGTCCACTTTCTCCTTCTTCTTCTTGTCCTTTCCTTTCTTCTTCTTCTCTTCAACGCGTCCCTTTCTCTTCTTCTTCTTGCGTTTGCTGTCAACATCTGGAAGACAAAACAAGGAGAGGAATTATTTCAGATTCTACCCAAGAATAAAAAGTTTAATGTGTAAATTTGGTAAGAAACATGGAAATTATGCAACTTTATTCTAAGAAGCCAATATGCAAACCCAATTAAATTTGTTGCTCCACACATGCATAACAACTGCAGCTTCGCTGCTACTGAACAAAGTCTACGGCTCCATATTGGACCTGACCAGCAGGATTTTATGTCTGCAATCGGGCTGCAGCGGCTTCTCAACCCATCCTCGTTCCGTAGAATCAGCTCTAAAAGTTTCTCTGTAGTCTGTTTAACCCAAAGGCTTTTTTAATGCGTTTCGCAGCCATGCAGGGAAGAGAAACTAATGACTCGGAAAACAAGTTCTCAGCTCCGCTGTCTTATACAGCAGAAATGAAGCAGGGAAATAAAAGAGCTGAAGACTACAGACGATGCACCAGCCTGAAGAACAATAACTGTCAAAAAATAAAAAAATAAAAAGAGTTTAGAAAGTTAGATCAATAAAGTGTTACTTTAGCGAAATATCTGTACAAAAATAACAAATGAACTGTTTAAATGCAAAGTTTCCACTAACAGAAGAGGAAGAATCTACAGAGACCAGAGACTAAGATCTTCACATCGGCACTAAAATGTTAAATTCTATGAATAAACTTTTTATTTGTTGATGAAATTGTAGTTCCAGACTCATTTCTGAATAATGCAAACAGGTAAAACTCTGGTGGAGATTTCATATTTCAATAAACCAATTTTCTTTCATTTAGAGAGCCTTGAAAAACAACTTATACCTCCTGAAAACATTAACTTTTGTCCCGTCACACCTGCACACTTCATTTTACTTTGGTGGGATTTTATGAGTCAAGAACACATAATTGTGCAGCACAAATACAACAGGAGGAAAGAAATGTAAATTGTGGCTTAAATTTGTGTTCTTTCCCGTCAAATACATCCACTATCGTATTTTGCCGTGCAGATATGTTCATGTTAATCAGGAATGTTGCACTTTTTCATTTTCCAAAAACAGATTCAACATTAAAGCAAAGTTTATTTGTAAAATACATTTGAAAACCAAGTCTCACTTTGTGTGAAGACTGTCAAATAAATCTATTGTAGTAAAAATACTTTAGGTTTGTGGTTGTGACATAAAAAAATATGCAGCATTTTATGAGGTATGAATTACTTTTCGGTCACTGAGTCGTCGTCTTTACACTTCATGTAACCGCTGACCGTTTCTAAACCGCAGGACCCGTTAGATGCGGGTTTGGCAGGGAGATGCTGGCAGAAATCAACATCTGGAAACAAACTCCAGCCTGACGTACCTGAGTTGCTGCTGCTGCTGCTGGAGGAAGAGGAGTCAGAATCTGAATCGCTGGAGGAATCAGAGGAGGAAGACTCCGACGACGACGAGGACGACGATGAGGACGACGAGTCAGACGATTCAACTTCCTGGTTTTGAGTCATGATCATCTTTGGTGCGTTCTTCAGGTGTTCCCTCAACTCGTCGCTGAGAAAGAAAGTTTTGCGCAAGATTTACTCGCTGATGGCAAAAATGATTCGAAATGATTAACGATCCCACGCACAGACAAAGTGACGCCGCGTCAGACATGAGAACCTGGCCTCGGCGGGTCTTTGTAACTTACGTCAAGCCTCCCAGTCCAATGGAGGTGAAGAAGTTGATGGCAAAGCGAGTGTTTCTCGGATTGTCACGAGGAAAAAGACCCTCAAAGAACGTCTGCAGGGTACTGCAAAACAAACATTAGAACGTAAGCTATAATTATATTGATATAATATATTTTCTGGAGCAAAAAATTTAAAGAAGACGGTCATAAATTGTAAAGGAATTCATGCTGTGTCTCAGGTTTCTGAAACTGACCAACATCTGCCCTTAAAAAAGGAACTATTTATTAAAACAATGATGCATATATCATCATAGTTGAATCTGTTCATCTCTAAAATTGGACAGAAACTATGTTTTTCTATTAAGTGTGTGTGTGTGTGTGTGTGTGTGTGTGTTCGTACGGGTCTTTGAGCCGCTGGTTGAGTTTTGGGAGCCCCATGTAGGCGCAGAGCTCCTGAAACAGGATTTTCACAAAGATCCTGCTGGATGATGTTGTGGTCTCCTCGCTCATTCGGATACACTCCAACACCTGATCAGCATTCATTTAAAACAAAAAGAAAACGTCACTGCTGGTTCACTCAGACCAAGATGGACCTTCTGATGTCTGACAAAAACTGGACTGTGTGTCCTTACACTCCACGGCACGGAGTCTGTGTAGAGCAGATGAGCGAACAGTCGGGCCACGTTCCTCAGTTTGTTGGTCTCCAGTCGGTGGATTGTGTCGTACTGCTCAGAAAATATGGCCTCGAAGCTCTCCATGTACTCCTTCTTCAACAGACAGAACCTCTGAAATTATACGGACAACACACAAACACACACACACAGACACACAGCTTAATAAATGTCCAGGTTCTAATTTTTAATGCAAACAAAATTGAGTCACGTGCGTCTTAACCTGAAGTAATTATACAACAGTTTCCCACAGAAAGTGTGAAACGGAAAGTTAGCATGTTAGCTATAAATGCTAATTTAATAATATAGCCAAGAATGGCATACAAGCTGTTAGTTTAGCAGACTGTGTAAGCTACTGTAAGCTAGCAGGCTATTCATAGCCTGCTAGCTAACAGTTGCACATTAGCTTAGGTAAAAATATTGCCAAAATTGTTCCCCGTTTTCTTTCTTTTCTTGGAAGAAAATAGCAGGAAGAAGAGGAAAAAATAAAAATAACCTAATTTTATTGTGGCAGATCACTTTTCCATTGTTAGCCAGAATGCTAATGTTAGCTCAAGTTATTAGTAGAACCAATATTGGCACATTATGTTATAAGAATTCCAGCTAACAGTGCATACTTTTAATTGTCCATCTTCTTTTAGCAAATAATAGACTTTGCATTCACTTTCACATTAAAGTTAGTCGTTTTCCTTTCTTTAGCTATGTCATTCAAAACTGTGCAAATAATTCATGCCAATGGACTTAACCTTCTAGGCTTTTTCAACTTTTCTGCCATGTTCTCTTATGTGCCAAGAATATGCAGACCGTTCACCTTCAGAAGAAAGTGTCTGCTTTCACTTCGGCTTCTTATGCCTCTGTTTTAACCCTTAGATTTAACGCTTGTAATTCATTAACTACATGATTAATTTAATGCCTGTACTCCATCACTTTAACACATTTTTTCACCAATGATCTTCAACAAGTGCTTCTGCCTTAGCTCAGCTTTTTGTTATGATTATGATGATATTGTACATATTGGCAAATACTATTTTCACCAGATTTACAAAATAAATGCTAAATTATTCCAGCTTATTCTATCATACAAGCATAATTTCTCAATAAAATGAACTTAATGCAACAAAAGAAAAAGGCTAGTTTTTCGATCAAACAACTACTCATCACCTTTAACGACTTTAAGTGTATTAATATCAGAGCGTGGTGATTGTGCGTCTCACCCCTGCAAGCAGACCGAAGAACTTCTCGTAGGTCCTCTGCTGAGCACAACAGTCCAGGATCATGTTGCACAGCTCTTTCTGTTCACACAAACACAAACAAACATCGTTGATATGAGCAAAATATGTTTCTGTCACGCCTCCACAGTCAAAGTAGAGTTTCACATCAAAATGAATAAGTATTGTCAATGTCTGATCAAGTCATTCACATAGCAAATTCAACAAGAACAAGTGTTGAAGTCAGTTTTACTTTAGATGAAAGAATCAGGAGGTTATTTTTATTGGATTTCAAGAAACATACAAGTTTACCTCATAAAACATTTTTTTCTTTTTAAGAATTATGTAGGGAATACACTTTATTCTTTAAAGAAACTAAGAATGAAATAAAGCAACAATGCTTGATCTTTGTCTAATAAATTTACATTCTGGTTAAGTAATCTGACATCCGATGAGTTTCATACATTTTTCTCCCCATCTCTCAATGTTGGTTCCCCAAATTGTTACTGTTTGCTCCGAAAGCCGTGCGATCCAAAAAGAACGTAAAAAAATAAATCAACTCAAAATTTTCTTGATTTATTATGAAAGACCAACACAAAGTAGTTAACGCTGAAGAACTTTTTACTATTAGTCCGTAATAGTTATTGAATGAAATTAAAACTTTAAGAACTGTGTCAGATAAGTGCTTATGGAAGTGCTCTCAAACTCCAGTCCCCAAAGGCCGATGATATCTTACAACTTTTAGTCCCTTGCCCTACATACTTGTATTAAATGGCTGAAATGCCTCACCAGCATGCAGTCATGCTCTACAGCGCTCTGCTAATGAGATAATATTGGAGCCAGGTGTGCTAAAGCAGAAAGACATCTGAAAGTTGCGGGACATCGGCCCTTGAGGACTGGAGTTCGAGGCCCCTGGCTTAGGGTGCAGGAACTGCAGAAACATGGTCTCCTTAGGCAATCTGCCATTAACTGATCAAACAGATGTGGTTTTATTGCTTTACTACTGAAATGTTCTGGAACGAAGGTTGACCAATTTGTCTTGGTTTATATATATATATATATATATATATATATATATAAAAACTGGATTCTGATCTTTAGCTTCTTAAAGCTTCTAAACCCAAAGCAGGAAGTGAGAGGGAGAGTTTATGCAGCAATGTCAACTAGACAAAGCAGTTATGCAGTAATTTTCACAAGCATATTAACCAGCTGGCTGGCTGTGATGTGATTCCACGATAATAGCCTTCTCATCGGCAACATCTGTCCCACGCATAGTTATGTCTGCCAAAGGTTGGCTCCCCACTTCTGAGCGCTGCTGCAAGGATAGCTGCGTGATTTCAGTTCTGTGAATCCAAAGCAGGTAGTTAAATGTGTAATTAAAACTCTGCTGAGAGCTGGCAAAAACGCCGTCTGACTGGAGCAGTCCTACGCGTCACACGAGGATTCATCAGCTGCCTGTTTGTGCCGAGTGGGTTAAAGGAGATGCGTTGGTTTTTCTTGACTTTGACGTGACAGCTTCGATAGCAGCGTGGTTCTGGTGCGGTAAACACTTGAGCGGGCACGGCGGCGTGAGGCGTAAGGAGCGGGCAGGGCGTGTCGGTGGACAAGCGTCTTCGAAAGTGTGTGTCGCAGCTGCTGTGAGTGATTCAGCCTTGATGATGAGTGACAAGGCCGACAGCGCCGACCTCTCTTAAAAACACGCGGCGTTCGTGTCTGAATGTTTGTACGGAGAGGCGCCGCAGAGCACAGCAGGTGTTTGCTCGAGTTCAAACACATTCTTGTATTAAACAAAGTCTGAGATAGTAAAGACGCGTCTGAGGGGGCGGCTGTCGGAGAAGAGGACGAAAAAACACCCAGCATGATATTCATTCCTCTCTGCTTTCAGAAAACAATCAATCCAGGGTTCGGAACATGCAGGATTAACCGATTCAAGACAGGATGTGAACCTAAAAGTGCTAAATAAACAGCATGTTATTTATCATGTGGTTTATTGTGATAAATAAAAGGTGAACACCATTCCTGGCTTCTAAGACGTCATTGCAAGCAGAGGCACATCGATAACAAAGTTACAAAAAATATATTTTTGGAAGTTTATGTTTTTCAGCTGAATTAGGCCTTTTTTCCACAGTTGAATCCAAAAATGTTTGACACGTGTGCTTTAAACTAAATCCAACTGTCTAGAAAAAAAGTTTATTTCTAAAGCCCATTAAGCAATCAACACACAAGTTTATCCTCACAATTACAAAGACAGACACACACAGCTGACTGGCAACTATCAACATCTAAACTCTATTATTATCATTAATGTGACCTGAGGACCACACACACACACACACACACGCACACACACAGATGAAGCTGCAGACACAAAGGATGGTAAGTTATACCATCCTTTGTGACCAGTTAATAACTGGTCACAAAAGGAGGTCAAACTATTAGTTGAAGAAGCTACATAAAATATAGTTGTGTAGCATAGAGAGGCATTTAGCTGTGATAAGAAATAAATGATAAATCTGTCTGCATATATATCGATCAGAAGGACGGCAGATTTCACTCTGCATTGAGTAAAATAATGTAAGGTGGATTTTTTACAAAACTTGCATCTTATTTTAAGCTAAAACTAAGAAATGATTTAGAATGTGATGACAGAATATTCAAAATAAAACCACCAATTACAGAACATGGCCTATGATTTGAGTATTTAGAAGACTGAAGCCTCAGACGGTAAGATGTCAAACAGCGCTGTGGCATCATTCATCCTCCAAGTCTGCTGATGTGAAGAGAATGTCAAGTAATAAAGGGAAGCATGGAGACAGAGAGTGACGTCACAACGTAGCTATGATATTTAGCAGCTCTCTGAGGAATTGTTTTGACAGGAGGGTGAAAGAAAAGATCAAATAAAGCCTTGTCCCTTTGAGTCAGTTAAACTCATGCTGATTGGTTGACAGCTAAAGCAAAAAGAAACTTCATTCTAGGATGTCAAACCCTTTTTACACAAATAATGGGCATAATTACCATCAATGAAGCAGGGATGGAAGTAGGGCAACCAGCTCTGATCACCACAAGCCAGTGTGTCCTGCAAGATTTAGACTGATCCTCGCTCCAACACGGTGACTTTACCTCCCCAGGATGTCATGAAGTTCAATACAAACCTGGTAATAAGCCATTTATTTGATTTAGCTGAGCTGAGCCTGTTGAGGGCATGAATTGGCCCTTGAGACAAAAGCCTTGGGTGCAACACAAACAATGGAGCGTGTGCGCGTCGGCAATGTCACAACGCCTTTTAGTGAGCATAAAAACACGAAACCCTTTGGGAATATCTTTGCTGCCCGATCAAAGGACGAGCTGCATGCCACAACTATCAGATTTTTATTTGTATAATGAACCAAGTATCAATGATTAAGGACTGCTTTGTGTTTGTCTTTCACATAAATGCAGAGAAGATTTTGAAAGGTGTATGGAGGGTTACATTACTGATCAGTTCAAGCCCTTCTCTGTTCATAGACTTACTGTTTGGCTGTCAGGAAAGTCCATCTTGATCAGTTTGTGGGCGCATTCCTCAAAGTCCAAGCTGCAAAAATAACAAACATATAAACCAAACATATTGACAGCTGCAAATGTGTTTCATCTTTATCTCATTATAACCCGGCACAACTTCTTTGGGGAAACCATGGCAACCGCACAGGCTAGCATGTTTAGGGCCACCTCTGTGAGGATATTTATTAAGGAGATGACATTCAAAACACCAATCATTACAGCATTATAGAAGCACGTCTGGAAGCAAGAACGCTCCTAAAATCTCCATCTTCAGTCGTCTTATATTAAAAGTGTCTCTCACAAAAACAGCCTCACTCTCTCTCAGCCTTAAATAACCGTCCAACTCAATCAAATATAGCAGGAGCTGTGAGTAACTGCCAACACCCAGAGACAAAACTGAGTCACCGGCTGTGCCAATGTGCATCTCTGAGGCAGGGTGGGTGGGTGTGTGTGTGTGTGTGTGTGTGTGTGTGTGCGTGCGCAGTTGTTTAGTTGTTCTGTTCAGGACATTTTCTGGCATATTTATCAACGTTTTGAAGACAGGTGGGACTTATGGGGGCCAAAGCCCAGACCTAATGCAGTGGACTCCCCTGTTTTTTAGGGTTAAATGCAGTTTCTAAAATGAATTAAAGTCGTTAAAAAGGGCTGGGCAAAATGAACTAAAAATGAAATCATTGATGTTTTTCATACCAGATCAGAAAATATTTTTTAAACAGTGGCTTCTATTACAATCAACCCCTCTGTGAGTTGTATAATGTTGTATTAGGGCTTGGCTATGAGAATTTTTGTTTAATTATGAGAACATAGTCATAATATTACCAAAAAAAGAACATTTTAAAATTATGATAAAAACAAAAAAGTAATTTTAATGTAAAAAAAAAAAAAAAAGCTTAGATAGTTAATATTTTGGTTATTTTTTGTATTGGGAGTTCTCATAAAATTATAACCTCATCCTCCTAATATCTTTATTAGATATGCATTATTCTGGTAGTATTTACTGATTTATTCAGTTTATTATTAATTTATTATTTTGTTGCATTATGACTTTATTCTCGTTTTATCATGACTGTGATATTTGTGTAATAATATGACTATATTCTTGTAAAAAAAAATTGTTTGCCTTATCCTTATATTCTGTCGTTGAACTGACTTGAATTTAAATTAATAGAATCTGTAAAAAAAACTTTGAGCATGCTGACATCACTCTGAACTAAGGTCATTGTTGGAAAAAAAAAATCCAGATTTTCCAAATACTAAATTTTCAAAAAACAAAAATTTGACTACTTGATAAAATATATGAAGTTGTGTGTGTGTGTGTGTGTACCTGGACTGAATAGCGAGGTAAATGGTTCTTCTGAAAGCGACGAGGTTGACTTCTGTCTTGTCAAAGATGGTGACCTTCTCANTCAATCAAATATAGCAGGAGCTGTGAGTAACTGCCAACACCCAGAGACAAAACTGAGTCACCGACTGTGCCAATGTGCATCTCTGAGGCAGGGTGAGTGTGTGTGTGTGTGTGTGTGTGCGTGCGTGCGTACCTGGACTGAATAGCGAGGTAAATGGTTCTTCTGAAAGCGACGAGGTTGACTTCTGTCTTGTCAAAGATGGTGACCTTCTCATCTGAGAGAGAGAGAGAGAGAGAGAGAGACAGAGAGAGAGAGCAGTTTGACTAGTTGGTAAAGGTTTTTTACTCAATGCTTATCAGAATATTGCAAAGATCATAAAAATAAACCTAATTCAACACTTATGTTGTAAACATCCCAAATGTAATCAAATTTAATAACATAAACTTCTGATCAGCTAATAACTCTTCACTGGTTGAGACCAAAAAGCTTCTTATGATATGACCAAAAAGAGTTTGTTTGTTTTCCCAACAAACCAGATCAAATTATTTTTAGAGCAAGTCACAAAAAGGTACAAAGTAATTTTTTCCCCTGATTGGATACAAAAACCACTGAATTTAAATTTTTTAATGCACAAACGTTGAAGCCATGTCGTCATAAAATTTTCTTTTCAAAGCCATTTTCTTTTAAATATGGAGTTTAAAAATGCAGACACCTAAATCCTAAACCCAAAAATATAACAATGACTAGAACAAAATAATTTAAAGCTCTAATCTATATAATGTCAACATTGTTAGGATAACCTTTAATTAAAAATGGCAGCAACTTCTCTTTGTTAATCTTACCTTCTCCCGCTTCCTCGTTCTCGTCCTCCTCCTCGTCTTCATCGTCGCTGCCATCGCCCTCCTCTCCTGAATCGCTGCTGCCTTCATCCAGGATGTCTGACAGAAGGCCACAGCTGATTGGTCAAACTGCGGCACAGGCCACCGTGAACTGGACTCAAAGTGAAGGGCGTTCTCACCTCTCTTGATGGTTTTGTATTTCTCCTCGTTCTCTAGGAAGTCTGGGTCCAACTTGAACACGTCTACGTGAACACACAAACACCAATAATGTTTACACACACACACACACATCTTGATGAAGCTACTCCCGCCCCTTCCTCTGCATCTTACTGAGGATGTCCTCTGGGTTGTACTCGTCATCCAGCGGCAGCATGTGGGTGAACTGGTCGTCCTCGTCCACCAGGTCCAGGCCTTCAGGGATGACGGGGTGATCTTTGAAACCGTCCTTCCTGATGGCAAACATCACCTCGATCATGTACTGGACCCTTTTGTCAATGGACGATTCATGGAGGATATTCCTGAGACGCTCGAATATGGCTGCAAGAAAGAAAGAAAGAAGTTTTCTGTTTAAATATTCAGCAGGTTTTAAGATTAAAACTCTGCAATTGAAAGCAGAAATGCTCAACAGATGGACAGATGACAGGATTCCTATACATTTTTCCAAGTAAAAATTCCATATTGTTCCCAGACTTCCTAGTCGTTTGAGTTCACATTAAAACGTAAGATAATCACGAACCTATAAATTTATGGGGAATATTTCTACAACTTGCTGCCCTTAATCAATTAATCTGCAAAAACGTGAAGCTAGGAGGAAGGAAGGAAGATCAAAAGGAGAGAAAGAAAGGAAGTGGACAAGGAAGGATGGAGGCAAGGCTGAAAGAACACAATAAAGAGGGACTTTTAAAGAAAAGCAGGACACAAAGAAGGAATTATTGAAAGGATGGAGAAAAAAAGGATGACACAAATATGGCAGGTGCAAAGGACAAGGAGGAGGAAGAAAGGATACAAGAATGGAAGAAAAAAGGCACAGAAAGGATAGACAGCAGGGAAAAGACAGGAGAAAGGAAAAAAGAAAGGAAGGAAAGATATGAGAAGGAAAAGGAACGGATGAATGAATGTTTGAAAAAACAAAGAGAAAGGAGGGCACAGCTTTCAGAGAACAGGAGAGATAAAGAAAAAAAAAGTTTGGAAACAGAAACATTTCCCAATCTGCTTTTAGCCATTGATAGATTTTAGATCTGAAAAGTAGTGAAAAAATTAAATTCCTGACTTTTCCAGACCTTGCGATAATGGAAAAACAAATGGAGAGAAAATGGAAGGATGGATGGACAAATGGACCGATTACTGAATGGATGTTGAACAAAACGATAGATGGGAGATAATAAAACAGACGGACGGACGGATAGATAGATGGATAGATGGATGGCTTATAATCAACAGAACAATTAAAGTCTGGAAATGCAAATATTTCCACACTATTTTCTTTTTACTTAACCAGACCTGGAAAACACCTGAATCAGGTTGCATGTTATTCTGGTACATCTAAACCTGCACCAGAACCCTGGTACATCTAAACCTGTGTTGACC
This sequence comes from Poecilia formosa, assembly GCF_000485575.1. Classification (NCBI taxonomy): domain Eukaryota; kingdom Metazoa; phylum Chordata; class Actinopteri; order Cyprinodontiformes; family Poeciliidae; genus Poecilia; species Poecilia formosa. Next base: position 2,082,947 of record NW_006799958.1, on the reverse strand, counting down.
TTTTTAAACAGAAGACACCACATCAACAGCTGCTGATGGAGAGTACCATTGATTCCACGGGGTGAGACCTCAGTCAGCTTGAGTCCACACTCCTTGAGGAAAGAGATGGCCACCTCCACGCTGTCGTCAGTCGGACGCTCCAGCAGCAGAGTGAGCATCTCCAAACACAAAACCTCGTGGGCCTGAAGGAGGAGCAGAGTGAGAAATGCAACACGAACTCTCTCACTCACACACACACACACACACACACACACACACACAAACGACCACATTTGGACGTTGACACTCGAACTGCATGACAGCAAGGGAAGGAGAAATCAGGACCTACCACGTTCTGGTTGATGAGATGAGCCACAAACTTTGAGGCCGTCAGGCACTGTTGCTGTAGGAAGAGGCTTTAATGAACAACTTTTCCCAAAACCATTAAACATTACAAAGCATTAAGTTTTACAATGAGAGCGAAAAGCGTTCCTCTGCTGAATTATCTCCTTTAAAAACCGAACAGATTGTACAAACTTCGACAGCAGCACATGGAAACACATTCTAGGTTGTGTTTAAAAGCCTCCTCTGCCAGCTACGTCTCTCATTTAGCTCCAGATCTTTCTCCACTCAGTAATTTGGACTGGCATCGCCTCCACCTGTTCATGTTGGAAAAGTTCCACCTCTGGGAACAAAGGTGAATCTGTCACATTCAAACTGCTCATTCACTCGAAAACCACTTCTCTGAAAGGAAACGTTTGCTATTGTTAGGCCTCTGAATGAATTCACCTGAAAGAGCGTTTAAACTAGACTCCAATTGAATAAAACATTACTGAGAAGGGTCACAAGTAGTGCTGCAAATGACGATCACTTTAATTACTGATTAATCGATCGATTGCATAAAATAAATTGGCATGTTCTGCAGGTTTTTCGTTTAATCAAAAGGAAACGTTTTGATTAAACGTTTAAAAAAAATGGCTTTTATTGTACAAAAGCCATTTTTGTACAATATTACAAATACGTTAAAAGATGCAAATAAGCAAATTCTTCAATAATTTTTTTTTAAATACGAAAATAAAAATGTCTGAAATGCAATAAGATAGCATTCCTGTAGTGTATGCTTGATCATTTGTAGGTAAAGGAAAAAAATACTATCTACTAATCAGTTATTTTTTTTAAATTAATACTTTAGGACAGTAAAAGGTGCTTAATATGAGATTGTTTTTCTCAGACTTTGAAGCAGGTGAAGCTAAAACAGCCATTTGAGGAGCTCTGGGTAGAACAGATTTGAAGGAAAAGGGATTTTTTTTCATCTTTAATGCAAAATATATGTATATTTTTGTGCAGTTTGGGATTAATATCTGCAAAGAAATTAAACCAAATTACTATTTCAATTACTAAATCGATTACTAATCCGATTAATCACAATTAATTCAATTAATTGTTTCAGTCCTACAGGGATCACAAGTAGGAGAAGCCACTGAAGATCATCACTACATTTAAGCATGCCATTTAAAAATCCAAAACTTTCAAAAGAGTTTATTACTTCCCCACAGAAGATTTTAAAAAAAGCCAGAAATATAATTGGTTATTAATCCTTGAAGCCTGACTGACGGGTACCTTGAGGTTGCGGCGGTAGCTCCTCCTGAAGCTTAAGATGAGGCGTTTAAGGATCAGCTCTCCGATCTGTGGGAACTTTGAGTTGATGATGGCCACGACAGAAGCGTACACGTGAGTGAAGATGGGCGAAGCTGCTTGGGCCTGCAGCACTGACCGAGCCAGAAGGCCCCTGGCAGACAGACGGAGGAGCAGCCGAAAAGTTACAGCATACAAACGGCAAACCTCTTTCTGCTTGCTATCACATCATCAGCTGTTCTACATCTAGGAAATATTTGGAAAATTGAAAAAATAAACCAGAATTTGCATTAGTGTACAATTAAATAATTGCTCACCTTCCTCTGACGATGTTTTCTTGCAGCAGCTCCTGGATGATGTTCACAATGTTGGACACATTGACTTTGTTGATCAGACCGTTGATGGACTTCTTCAGAGCCTCCCAGCTCATCCTCTGATAGGCCAGGCTGTGAAAAAGGGTGGGACATCAGTGATTACGCAATGTCAACGGATAGAGATAATTGATGTCAGTAGCAGTCTGCCGTTCAACTTGATTCAACAAACTTTGAAACAAAAGTACCACAAGACAAACAGTAAAAGAGGTTTGTAGTTTTTTTGTAAGACTAATCAACGATCAGGAGGTGTCAGAGGAACAAACCCAATCTTACCTGCTCTTGTCTGTGATCTGCTGTTGCATCATGCGTAGTTTGGCCGGCGGGATGTAAGCGCCACCGGTCCTCGTCAGGATCGGGTCCAGCTCCTCTTTCTTCTTCTTGACCGGCGGCTCTTCGCCGGCGGCCGACTCCTTGTCCGCTGGAGGGGAGCCAGAGCGGCCCCGCCTCCTGCGTTCTGAGTCTTCATCTCTGTTGGCTCGCCGATCAAAACGTCTGTCCCTGTCGTCGCGTCGGTCGTCGTAGCGATCTCTGTACGCAGATGAAAGGAGGAGTTTTTAGGTTATTTTAAAAAGGCAGAGACGCAAACAGGAACCTTACTTGGTGCTTTTGAAATGTTCTTTTTGCAAATTGCAGAGGAACACAGCACACTACTGGAGCATGTTTCTCACCAGAAACGGTAAGCTTCACTTAGACTGACTGGTTTTCTGGAACAGAATGAGCTTTAGTAGGTTTAGCTGGCTTTATCTGTTGCAAAAACACATTTCAATGTTTGACTCAATCATCTGGTAGTTGATCTGAGATGAAGTTGAAAACACTTGAAGTGGTCATCCTCCTTTTTTTTATCTGCTGAGCCACTGGCATTGAAGCAAATGCTCAGCATGATGCTGCCATCACCGAGACTTGTGGCACAGAGCACTTAGGTTTCAAAGTCTCACCTTGATCTTCAGGTTGAGGTTTGACCTTTAATCCCAGGTAAATATTACAACTTCCAAGAAACAGGACAGATACAACAGAGACATCAAAGCCTAAAAAATGACCTTCATTACAGTGACGTGTGTACGTAAACCTTTGACTAGGACTGGTAAAAACAAAATGCTACAAGCATCAAGAAATTACAGATTCTAGTTTTAAAAAGACATATTTCACAGATTATTTGCTTAGATCAGATTTAAATATCATGTAGTGTTAATATTGTAAAAAGTTAATTACACACATAATTTAGATTTTAAGCATGTCATCATGATACAATAATCTCAAAACCATTTCCACACCTTCTTGTAATAGAGATAATAATGTTTTGTTTTATGTTTTGTTGATAGGATTTTGCCAAAGTTGATTATCATGTTTATAAGTCTGACTGGTACTCTGTGTCTCTGTATCTTACCGAGCGTAGCGTCTCCTGTCGAAGCGGTCTCTGTTCCAGTCTCTTTCTCTGGATCTGGAACGATCCCGTCCTCTTGACCTGGATCTGTCTCTCCCCTTAGACCTGGATCTTTCCCGTCCTCTTGATCTAGACCGTGATCTTCCCCGTTCTCTGGATCTGGACCTGGACCTTCTTTGTTCCCTGGATCTGGATCTGGATCTAGCCTCTCGGCTGGATCTGGATCCCGACCTTTCACGTCCCTTAGACTTGGATCCGTCTCTCTCTCTGGATCTGGATCGGTTGTTTTCTTTGGACTCGGATCCGTCTTCTTCCCTGGACCGTTTAGTCTCTCTAGATGAGGATCTGTCGCTCTCTTTGGACCTGGCTCTCTGGGAGAACAACAGAAGAGAAGATTTAAGTACCATTTCTTCTAACTGGTAATACAAATCAGAACAATTTAACAGCAGGATGAAATTGAATTACCCTGAGAACATCAGACAAGTAGAAAAACATGCTGCTTTAGAAAAAAATGCCCTGTGACAAACTTTTAATTTTCTAGCTCATACTGTGGGAAGCTGAAAGTCATCTTACTGGTATCTGTGCCACACTGCTCCTGATCTTCACTAGAGCACGTTGATGTTCATCATCATCACTGCTGCTGCCGTCTGAGCTGCTAGCGGAGGAGCTCTTGGATTTGTTACTGCCCTCTGGAGAGGATTCCTTCTTAGAGCTTTTCTCCCTTGCATTAGCTGGCTGAGGTTTCTGTGCTCCTGGACTGGATTCATCATCTGAAGGTCCTACACACACAGAGAAAGAGCAACACATTTGTTAGATATATGAACTACTAGAAATAAAGGAGACTAAGAAGTAGATGTTACCATTTCTCTCTCTTTGTTTAGGACTGGAGCTTTCACTTCTGACTGGAGAATCCATCCCTCTAGAAATAATAATAAAACAAAGGAACAAATTGAGAGAACACAAAGATTCTGATGAGAACAGCACATTTTGATAATCAGTAACTTCAGGTGTTGGTTTACAGCGAAGCCTGTCACAATAAGCAATTATGAGTACTCAATTAATCACACGATGAATTAAAAGGAGATCAATAGTTTCCATTTGGATGACAAACATTTTTTAAAGGGCAATTTTGTTAACAGAGACATCATAATACATTTTTATTGATAGCTTCGGTTGTGCTTTTTTAAAAATATAATTTCCATTTTATTTTATTTTTTTTGTTGCTGTTGATTTTTATTTTGGATATTAAAAATGCCTTCTGGTTTCAGTGTTAAGTGTTCTTTACAAAATTAAAGTGCACTGGCCTCTGAGAGAAAATAAAATCACATTATTATGCCATTATCAATTTATTACTTGACAGTTTTGAAGTTTTGGACTAATTTGAAGGGAAAACAACCCACTTTTTTTTTTTTTTGCAGAACTGGCCACCTGATTAGTACACTCCATAAGCTCCATTGTTAGATTTTTTTTTTAATTATTATTATTTTTAAGCGATTTAGAACTGATTTGATCTGTATCATATCCCCCCTAAGTAATCCAGGTACTCGGCAGCCAAAGATCTAACTACTAATAGCTGGACACTCAAAAGCAGTGAAGTTAATCTGCTTAGACAAACGGAAACATTCAGGTGACAGTGAAAAACACTGATCACTGACATTTGTTATCAGATTTTATATTTAATTTATCACATCACGTAGTTTGGTTTCTCATTTATGTTTAATCTTATTAAAATAGACATTTAGCTATTACACTACTCAGAATTCCAGTTTTTTATTTTTTTGGCATGTTAAGAGAATTTGCCTGAAGCTGAAGAGCAAGGCCAGAAAGGAGACCGGAAATCCCTAAATAAGCTTATACACATATGTAATTTGTGAACTAGGGTTACTGTTGGTGACCTACTTAAGCAACAACAACATCAGTACCTAAATAAATAGTCCCAGAAGACGGGAATTGTTTTATCCACATGTGTATTTGTGTGAGCTAATGCTAGCTTCTACGCTAACTCTACCTGATTTGTAAAAAACAAGCTAAAGTAGCGTTAGCATAAACTTCTGCGGTTGAAACCGGTTTATCCTCTGTCTCTGGTTAAACACTAATACTTTCCTTAAAGTTTTAAGTCTCTAAATAATGTCTTACCGTAGCCGTTTTGAGACTTATTTAAATATCTGTCGTTTTGTGGCGGAAAACGTTGCGCTGTAAACAGCAACCTCTTCCGGGTTAAAAACTGTTTCCGGATTTCATAATAAAAGTTTCCAAGAAACATTAAATATTTTTGGAAATCCAGCGATTTGTACTTGAAATATTGAGTCAAGTAAAGCAAATTGTGGAAAAGGAATGAAAAGGAAAGAAATGTACAGAAATATAAAGTTGATGTGTTAAAAAACTATAAATGTCAGACAAAGATAATCTGAGTAGTGAGTGTAAAATTGGATCATAAACAGGGAAAAGAGAAGCATAACTACGAGTTGTATTAACATTTTATACAACTAGCATGGATTAAGCATTATGATAAAACAAAAACAACTAAGCTTAATTAATTCAATTATATAAAATTCATACAAGACCAAACTAAAAGACGCCATACACCTAGAAAGCTAAAGACTTTTGAGACAGGCATTGTTTCAAAGGAAAAAAATATATAATGAGTATTTTTTTTTATTAAAATATGCCATGTTGAGAAAGATCCATATATTTCTCAGTAATAAAAGAAAAATTTTCCACAGCAATCAAATCTCATATGCATGCACTATTGCAATAGGGAGCAATTAACCAAACAGTTTTTTTGTTGTTTTTTTGGGGGGTGGGGGTGGGTTGCAGTGGAAAGAAGCTGGAGTACCCAAACATGCATATTGGAGAACATACAGAGACCCCTGGACAGGTTAAAATCTCAGTCTTGGCTATTTTACCTTAAAAGTTAAAATATTTAATCTTAATATTTTCCAATTGAAATTAGTTAGAAAAGCTTGTAAAGACCTTGCGATCTTTACAGGGGAACTATTGCCCAAACTTTCTACTGGAAACATCAAATTTTAAACTATTACAAGATGTTGCAGCTTTCAGTTCAATTATTTCTTCGTCTTTTATTACATGCGACTAACCAGTTTGAATTCTTACTTCTTAAATTTTAACAGGTTTCTGTTAAAATTTAAATTGGTTTAATACTTCTGCTTATTTTAACAGTTAAAGTTGTTTCAAGATTTCTGCTTCATTTCTGTTTTTCATTTAATTACAGCAACCACAATGCAGTTTTTGGACAAAAATGCTAATTTTCTAGTTTTACTTGACTTATTCTATTTTATTTTAATTTACAAGGTCCATTTAAGACTCATTTTCTGCATAAATAAAACACGACATTATAGATGTAAGTCGACGTGTCCAACAAATAATTTTGTTAATAAAAACAAATTAAATTCATTAACACAGTAAAGTAAAAGGTAAAATGCAAGCACTCTCACACGTGTTTGTACTGAAAATAAATACATCTTTATTATTATCTCTACAGTGACCCCTCCCTACATCAGACTTAGGACACAATACAAAATACACATCATCATCATCATTATTAGTAGTAGACATGGACAGAAATTTATAACCACCAACATTCAGACAGAAAAGTGTGATTAAGAGTGGATTCTTGATCTCAATGTAATAAGCAGTGTTTACCCAGCAGACCTGTGTTTGTGAACATAACCGCAGGCTGAAAAAGTTGAAGCGTTCACATTCCTGGAAGAATGCATTAAGGTCCCATGATAACACCTGAGCCAGCTTAACATGCTGTAGAACCATTGTAAATGTGACTGAGAACTCAGTTTTGAAATAATAAGCTAGTTTAAGCTTCACTTTAAAGTTTACACAAATTCTACCAACACAGCTCTGCTCTCAGGAAACAAATGCAATCTTGCGCACAGATTTGTACAGATATTGTCCAAATAAGATGAGGAAAAAAAAAAAAAAGTTAGAGGCCTCCTATTGACAGTTCCCTCAGCCAATCGCATTCAACTTACATATGTACAGACCGTCTTTCTAAATTCACCGACTGTTCAAAAACCCGTGAGGCACCACACAAGCTTTAATGCTTTAAAGAAAGAAAAAACAAGGTAGTATTGAACATAATGTCATCAAGCGGTTCTGCTGGTTCTGTGGAGTTTTCTGTATTAAAGGCCTCTGAAATGTTTGCTAACAAAAACCTAAAAATTAAAAACAAACAAAAAAAAAACTCAAAACATATTCAATGTGTTCACATTATTGCACGCATTTTTCATCCAAGTGGAACCAACATGCTAATGCAGCAAAAGCTGAAGAAGGCAGTCGACACATAGTCATCCTCATCACTTCAACCTACCAAAACCTCGGACCTTTAACCCTCAGCACCTCCCGGCAACGCACACAGACCACTTTCTTTATCCCGCAAACCATGGGCTTCAAACTGCCCAACTGAGCATCTTTCAGGAAATTTAATGCAGGTTGATGTAGATTTTTTTTTTTTGATGGTGCAGAAAAGAAATGTCAGAATCAGAATGGAATGTTTATTTTCTGCTCATCAGTTCATAGACGTATCCCTTTTCATCTTGTGACCATAAACTGGCTGAAGCAACAGTGTGTTGCATAAGGTGACTTAAAGGCGGCGACTGAAGCAAGAAGAATGATGAGGGTGACGGCGATGAGGATGATTATGCATCAAATTTCTCAATAAAACTGTCCAAAACTGGTTTTCCTAAGGTGAAATGTGCATGGAATGAGGGGGGGAATACAAAAACGCTCACAGCGAGTCTGAGAAAGACTGAACAAAGCAAACTTACACAAAAATGTCCATTAAGACAATTTAAGAAGATGTTAAGAGATGTTAGAGATGGTAAAGACTCAATTCATAGCTCGTGTTTTCCTTTAGGTTATTCAACAACTGTCTGAATAATTTCTGCCTCTACCTCGACAGGAATTTCAGTAAGATCCCATTTTATTTTCCAACTGCTGTTTTATTTGGTGGTAAATAAACATAAATATGATTGTATGAACTGGATATGGAATCTAAGGAGCTAATGACTAATCATAAAAAAAACAAACAGGTTGAGGAAAAACATGTTTAAGTTAAATTAACATTAAACTGCTTGGCTAGAAGCACAGATATAGGAGACAGATCTTTAAAATGGATGCAACTGAAAGAAAATAGGAAGTATTGCGTTGCTATTATGGTACAAGATGCTGTCCTTAGTGGTGATTCTAGATGCAGTGGTATTAGTGGCAGTAGTGGTAGCTGAATTGTCAGGGATGCTGACTACAGCTCTTTTATACATGAAGAAGAAGAAGAAGAAGAAGAAGAAGAAGAAGAAGAAGAAGAAGAAGAAGAAGAAAAAGAGGTGAGAAGTTGAGAAATTTTCAATGATGCACCAAGAAAGTGGAAGCCTCCCCCATCTGCAGCAGGGTTTTTCACAGATGGCTCATCAGTGTTACCAACATACAGTGTCACAAGCACATAGTGTCGCACAGTGTTACTCGGGTGTACAGTGTTAAAGACAGGCAGTGGTTTTTGTTCAGGTCCCGGTTGCTAAGGCTGGCGGGCGGGCGCCGTTCTGCCGGGCTACATGGGCTGTTGCCGGGCAGAAAAGGTCGAGCCCTGTGGAGACGCAGCAGCTAGCAGCTCGTTGTAGATCTCCCGTCGGACCTCCTGGGCCACGCTCTCTCGGATCTAGAAGAAAGAAAAAAAAAGAAGCAGAAATGGTGAAACGGTGGAACTGCCATCCAAGAAAAATTCAATCCTTCCAAGCTATCACTTTTACCTCTCTAATAAGCTGTTGAAAGTTGTCGGGTCTAAATTTCCCAGCCTCTCCTTCCCTCTCCGGTGCCTCATGTTCTTCTCCTTTTTCTCTCTCTACCTCTTCACCGTCTCTCTGACCCTCCTCCGCCTCCTCGGTGTGTGCGTTAGGCCGAGCAGGCGGGGCCGGGGTTATGTTGATTGATGCACGATACACTCCTTGACTCTGCTTGCCATCGTCTCCCTCCCTTCTGACCGGACTGGGCGAGCGGGTGGAGGGGAAGCTGGAGGGGCCGCGGCCGCCGTAGCACAGCTCTGATTGGAGGAAGAACTGCTCTCTGAGGAGGTCTGACACCTGGACAGACAGGAAATCAGACAGAAGATGCAGAATAGTCAAGCACAAAATGTTTTTGTCTTCATATCAGGGATTGAGAGTTATTTTGTGTGCTGACCGGCTCCATGGCTCTCAGTGCAGAGGCAGTGGACAGGCTGTCTACACTGCCCTCTCTATGAAGACCCTGAGAAAAACAAGATATGCATATGATGTTTGTGGACACAAACCATCTCAGGTCCAGTTTAGAATGTGTAACATATGTTTATTAAACTTCTGTACACATGTTCTTACTCTGAGGTTCGAGTGCGGCGTCAGCTCCATCAGTCTGTCCTCCAGCTGTTGCTCCAGCTCCTGGAGTTCCTCTCTGACCTGTGACCTCAGCGACTGAAGCTGCTCTGCCTCGATCCTGCAAAACAAGAAAAAGAAAGACAAACAAAAGAAAAAAACAAAGTCATGAACAGAAGGAAACAGCCAGGTTACTTCCGTGTTTGTTTCTGAGCGTCACCTGTCAGCAGGACTCAGGTGCTTGTAAACAACGGCCTGCTGGCGCATGATCGACAGCTCCAGGTCCATCATCTGATTGCGGAACATGTTCAGACTGCGTCTCTTCTGCTGGAACTCTGCCACAGACTGAAAGCAAAGATTCACAGCTTAAAGTATTCTTATAGTTTCCCTGTAATTGACAATTCTTGCCTTAGATGATCTAATTCACAGAAAGCCATTTATTTTCCTTGTTTTTTTGTTGTTTTTTTTAAGAAAAAGAGACATAAAATATACCTGCTGGCTGGTTGCAGCTGATCTGAGCTCACCAAACAAATCAGGAGAACTGATCCGGCTCTGGGGGAGGAAATAAAGTTAATGAGAAAAAAGGCAACAAGCTAATATGATATAAGAGGAGAGAAAGCCACGATTGGTAAATGTACAACCCATGGCTGTAATGTGACACTATTGTACCTCTAAAATTAGGAACAGGAACCAAGTTATTCTTTAGACAAACAGTCGATGACTGAGGAGGACCAACCTGACTGAGACTCTGAACCGTTCCCCTGATCTCGTGCAGAACCTTCCTCAGCTGCATCTCGGTGCTGGACGGGCTTCGTCCTGAACCTGGGGCTGCAGCAGGAGGGAGCCCGGGGTGAAGGTGTGTGTACCCGTGTGTACCGTAGTAAGGGAAACCAAACTGGTGCGCCGGAGGAGCAGCAGGGAAAGGCAGTGGATGGCTGACTGAGTGTTCTGGTAGGTGCATCGGAGGAGTTCCAGGAGGTAAGCAACCCAGATCGAAGTGTGGAGCTGAGGAGGAGTAAGGCTGATGCAAGTTGATGAGGCTGCCGTGCGGCGGGACTGGGGGGGTTGCAGGCTGGTGCAGACTGGTTAGACTGGAATAGTGATGCACTGGAGGGCTGTGATGATTAAAACCATAAGGAGGACTGGCGTAGTGGTAAGGAGGATAAGGGTAAGTAGCAGGACTGGGGAAAAGGTTGGGCTCTGAGCCCAGCATTGGAGCATTGTGTCTTGGGAACATCATGCGCCCAGAACCAGCACTTTGCTGGTTTTGGTTGGTGTTCAGCTGGAAGGGGTTGAGTTCATGATTACTGGATGACAGATCGGGAACACTCTGGGTGGTCCAGGAATGGTCCTGGTCTGGAGAGCCGTCAGGGGGAGGACTGGAGCTTTGCAGAGAATAAGACGACCGCATCAGATGGCGAGGGATGGCTTTAGGAGGAATGGCGTGCGGTGGGTTTTCTTTAGAGCCAGGGTTTATGATCAAAGTGGACACACAGTTGCTTTGCTCCTCTTCCTCTTTCTCCTCGTATTCCATTTGCTCTCCGTCCTCCTGAACGTATTTAATGGAGTACCTGGGTGGGGTACAGAACGCTTGGCCTTGACCAAACTGGATCCTGACAGAGGACACGACTTTAGGAGGTGAGAGGAGGGACAAAGGCAAGGAGGACGACCTTTGCATGGGGATCAAACCACGTCTACCTATTATTCCTCTGGGGGCTTGGGACGGGTTGTCGATCTGGATGCTCTTGTGCTGGCCCAACATCCTGAGCTGGTTCTGTTTGGCTCTACTCAGTGCCCTAAGAACCGGAGACGTTGGTGCGGAGAGAGCAGAATCAGTCTTTTTCTCGGCTCTCTCTGTGGCTCCTTCTGCATCGATCACAGTCAGGGGCTCAGTGTGCTGTGGCTGTTCTTCTGAAGTCAGCTGATTTTCAGTGTTTCCCACAACTGGTTGTGGTTCTTGCTCATAAGCAGACGTACTCTGGGTTTGATCTGGTTGTGGTTCCGTGTCTGGATCAGTTCTGTCCTTAATATCCAGTTGCTCCCCTTCCCCTGCGAGTCTGCTCGTGGGAAGGTGGTGAACTGCGTACCGTGGAACCTGCAACAAACTCTCTTCATGCACCGCCTCTTCCATGGAAGTACCACTCTGTTCCTTGGAAGGAGCGGAGGAGCCTGCCTCCTCCTCTCTGCCACCCAGAAGCTCAAACGCAGGCTGGTCACACGGCTGAGGTGTGGCTACGTCTTGTGATGGGTGTGACGTGACAGTGGTCTCACTGTCACAGCTGTCACAACTCTCCTGCACCTAGTTAGGAACACATAAAATTCATACTTTAGACATCTGCTGAAAGAGGTACTTGGATCCCAGTACAATAACATTCAACAGTATGTCAACGTAACAGAAAAAAAAAAAGTTCTTTATTGCTAGACTGAAGTTGCACCCTCACATTTCTACAATTTGACATATAAAAATGTAGTTAATGTAGTAATGTTAATTATTCTTGACTGCGAAGAGAAACTCTCCTGATTTGGTGTTCAAGAATGTCTTTTAATCAATCTGTTCCTGTGTGTCTACAGTAATTACTGCGTCACTGGTCTCATGTCAAGGCCCAGTCTATCTCATAAATCATTCACCCGCCTCTAGAAAAAAGGTCAAGTTAAACCCTCTGTCCTTGGTAGCTATAAACGCATCTCCAATTTATTAAAAGATTTTAGAGAGGAGTGAGGTAAAGCAGGCAACGTTTTCTTTAAATAGAAATATCCTTTTTGATCGATTTTGTTTTCATCTCTTCTCAGCAACTCTAATGATCCTTTGATTCAAATGTCATGTTGTACTGCTGCATGACTTGATCAGATCATCCTCTATAGGCTGAGGCATCAGTGTACCAGGATCCAGTCTAGAGTTGTTCATGAGTGTCTGACTTATCAGTTTCTGGAGCCATTTCAATTTTAAATATGTTTAAGTCTGCTAAATCAAAGCATACCCATCATGGGGTCCGAGCTTTTTTGGTGTAGAGTCTCAGCCATTCGCACATTTTAGGACCCTTAAAGATATCTCATATTACTACTAAGGATATATTGTTTAAATAATATGTTGCATTTATTACATTAGGTCCTTAAACTATGGTAGTTACATGGTTCAGAATTGAAGACATACAGATTGGGTTCCACTGTGCCAAGGTCAGGACAAAATTATGTGTTTATTTAACTAAGATTTAACACTTCTGACTAAGTTGTCCAGAGCCTACTGGCTGCGCCACAAAACAAGGCAACCCTCGCCAAAAAACAAAACAAAAACAAAAGCTTTCCACCACAATAGATCCTGTACTTTGAAACTTTACATCAGGGTGATGCCAGTATAGAATAGTAGAGATCATGAAGTGAATACACGTCAATCGATTAAATATTTTGAAACTGTATTGATTGTTTCATCGACAAGTTGACACTTTCTTTCAGTAAACAACTTTAGCTTAGTTAATGAATACCAAAAGATGTCGTGTGAAGGTTCAAATGATGCAAGACTGACTGTTTCTCTTTTACTTGCATTTTACCACAAACTGGACGGACTGCACCTGTCAGCCTTCAGCTTTGCTCTCAACATGTTAAGACTAGCAGTTTGGCACATCTGCGACAAAGAATTAAAAGCTTACTGCTGTCTGTGTGAAACTGGATTAATAAGCATTCACAGTAGTGTTGCAGATTTTGAACAAAATCTTTACACTCACATATGGCTTGATGAAATGTTGCAGGGAGTTTTTTTTACCTTATACATACAGAAATGGACATAAATAAATCCTCGAACCTTCTTTGAGTATACATTTCCTTGACAATACATTCACACTGTCATATTTTCTCACCTTATAACCACCCAGTGGATTTCACACCAACAAAAAGTAGAATATAGCTGAAGTTCTTCCACCTGCAGGATCTCTGCAGCTCCTCCAGAGTTACCATTAATCTCTAAGCTGCTTCTCTGATTATTGATCTCCTGGCCTGACGTGGAACGGCATGTCTAGGTAGATTTGTAGCCCTGCCAAATTATTTTCACTTAGATATTGTTTACAACCTACTCCTGCTTTAAACTTCTTTAACATTTTTCTCCGTCCGCTGTGTTCCTCGATGCTCTGAGGCCTTCACACAACAGCGCAGTTCAAACTGAGAACACTACAATTTGATAAACTCATTTAGAGGTACCAGAATAAAGAGAGCTAAAAAGAAACGCACGCCATCCTTTCTGACAATGTTAAAATATAGCTTTAAAATACCATAAAAACCACTAATTATTTTACATCTAATTCAAAATGACATGTGACGTGTTGGTCTACAGATAAAACCGCCATCAAATGAAAAAAAAAGAAAGAAAAAAAAAAGGAAATTGTGGCTGAATTTTTGTAAGATGCAAAAATATACCTTTGTTTGGCACTGCATTTGATTGTGTGTATTAACTTTAAGATGATTATACTACCGTATTTTTCTGACTATAAGCCGCTACTTTTCCCCCCACGCTTTGAACCATGCGGCTCAAAAGCCCGATGCGGCTTTTCTGTGGATTTTTCTTCAACCACCAGGGGGCGCTTTAGCAGGAAGTGAATCATTAGAAGTCAAAATTTGAAATCAAAGAAGAAAGTGCTAATTTTCATTTAGAACAAGCACATGCTAGCAGCAGGCACGGCGAAGAAATGTTTTCAAACTCATATGATGCAGCTTTTTAAGTTGATCGATCTGGTAGTACAGGAGGGAAATAGAGCCGCTGCACGTAAGGTAGGCGTGAACAAAACCATGGTTCGGCTTTGGAGACGCAGGGCTGCGTCCTTGTGAAAACCGAGAGCTGTGGAGATACCAGCGGCTTATAACCTTGTGCGGCTTATATGTGCGTTTCCATCTCCCCCCAAGCCCCTTTTAAAAATGTGTAGGTGCGGCTTATAGTAAGGTGCGCTCCATAGTCTGGAAAATACGGTAGCTATTGTTCAGAGTGTAAGCAATCTTTTACTGCAGCTCTATGTAGAGCAGTGCTTCCCAACCCTGGTCCTCAAGGCACAGTGCCCTGCATGTTTCATACGTTTCCCTGCTTTAATGCACCTCATTCAGCTGACTGCAGTTCAACAAACACCTGTTAACTGAAATCACCTGGGCTGAAGCAAGGAAACAGCTAAAACAACACTGATATAGAGGTACAGAGTGAAGAGAAGAACAAAGTCCAAATAAAAGTTAAACCAACCTTAAGGTAGCTGCTGGAGTCACCAGAAGGCTCCTCAGCAAAGCCACTGCTGTCAGACTGCTGACTAACAGTCCTTGACAGGTCTAAGGAAAAAAAGGAATACATATTATCTCTGTTGTACTCCAACCTGCAGGTGGCAGTGTAGAGCTATGAATAATGAAAGCAGTACAGAGACACTAGGACACAGGACAATCTGTCCTTGAAAGCATCTAAAGGAAACAGGAAACAGGAAAACATTAATGATATTGCAGTTTATTGGAAAAATGCTAATTCATCAAGCTTTATGGGTTCTCAAGGCCAGAATTTGCTACATTCGCAAACATGGCATTTTAAATCACAGATTTATATTGTTGGGCTTTTAAGATATGCTTATCTTTTTTTTAAAGTCAATTTTAGATTAAAAGTAATAAAACACAGGTTAAAAGGGAATGTTTTATATTAATCAAATCAGGCAAAAACTAGACCTAATGTATGTTTTAAAAATAAAGCTCCAAGTAACAAGCATTTAAAATATTAAATATTTAAAATACCAATTAGTATGAATGCTTTATACAAAGAGAAAAGCATTATAGCTAAAAATAAAAGAGACAAACTAATTATGTAAGCTCAGAATGAATGTACTAGAACCAACCTGTGATTCTGGATGTTCTGGATGGCAGGGCTTCATCGTCATTAGTCTGAATCTAAACAGGCGAGGGATATTTGAAAGTAAGATAAACAATAAAGAATGTTTTAATTACTGAACAAATACAGATATACACTGACTCAACATGCTTGCACATATTGTATCATTCTTTTCTGGTCAGAAAACAGAATTAATCAGCTGATTTTTCTTCTACAGATGGACAGTAATTATCTCAGTCCCAGTGGTGATCTGAAAACCCTGCTTTCACTTTAGCTCAGTTGTTGTGTAAGAAGGCAATTTTGCCTTTATTTGCATTCATTTGCCTGGGAGAGTAGCTTTGCAGGCTTAGTTGAGTGACCACAGGAGAGCAGATGAAAATAAGATGGTCTGGTAAAAGGCCTAAGTGATGTCATTGGGCCACCTGTGCGTGGGAAGAGGTTACCCTTTGAATGACAAAAAAAGAAAAGAAAAAAAAAGCAGTATGAGGAAGGTAGGAGGAACACAGGAAATCCCCATACCTCTTCCATGTCGAATGAGTCTGCATTCTCCGTGCGAAGCTGGGCGAGTAAAGGCGGGGCAAGCTTGGAGAGAGCTTTCTCAGGGGTGGAGGTGAGGTCGGTCTCATCTTTGGCCACCTGGTCACCTTCCTCCTCTGCTTTCTGATGGGTTGTGTGAAGGTCAGCTGAATCTGGCTGGTGTTCTGGTCCAGTGCTGCTCTGTTCAGGACTGATAGGTGGATGAATGTTAACATAGTCACTCCGTTGTTGTCAACCTGGCGCACTGAGCTACTTTTATGTTCAATCTAAGTGTCACTTTAAATACACTGCTCACAAAACTTTAGGGACATTTGGCTTTCAGGCAGCCTGGTAAGAACCAGCCCCTTGTTGCTTTGCTTCATGCAGAAAACCTGGACTCTCGAGAAACAATCCTGGAGCTGTAGACTCTGTTGAAGTTTTAAATTTTACCCAATGACTAGTGTTTGGCTGTGACGTATGTAATGTGCCATCTCGACACTATGAAGCTTACCGGAAATTGCCTGCGCTGTAAACAACCATCCTCTGCTGCGACAAGAGAAATGTCGAGCTGAAGTAGACAGCTGTTAATATTAAATTAATGTTTGGAAATAACACTGACTGAACAGCTTTGTTCACTTCCTCCAATTACAATTATAAAACTGCACAAAAAAAAAATAAAAAATCAAGCCCATCATTCATAACAGCTTCTTTTATTCACCGATTGGCTCATTTCAAATTCTACTGGAGAAATCCACTTTATGAAATTATGTAGGAAGGTGATGTCCAGGGTATCTTTTGGGTGAAAATTGTGGAAAAAATAAAAAGTACACACTACAATTACTCTACATGGCAGTAGAGTAATCATAGAGGAAACATAAATCAATGTCTCCATAATGCGTCATGTGGCCAACTTTAGTTCTGGAGAAAGTGCAGGCCTCTCCATTCGAGGTACCCCAGTTTCCAGCAGCGGTTCCCTCATTATGTGACCTTGATGACCTGAAGCATTCCTGTCCATGAAGATGAAATCAGGCCTGGGTTGTTCATGCAGGGACACACTGACTGGCTAAATGATTTTATTCAGGTAGTATTGGCTTATCACTGTTCCCGTCACAAAGTGTAGGTGTTAAGGCAGAAAAAGGCCCGGACACCTGTAGAAGGATATTTTCCATGTAGCCATAAATGGAAAATCAGCTGTGACTCAGTGGTGTACATAAATATGACCAGCTGGGTCAGACTGGACAGAACTGCAGCAGATAACTAGCCGTTTTATCTGCCAGATGTAAGTGCATATTGTTCAGAATAATGCTCAGACAATGTATATTGATAATAAAGTGATTCACTTGAGTATCTATTTAGGTCACCCACCACCTAGGCAATGCATTGAATCATGCTAAGCATCAGTGATAGTGCAAGAAATAACAACAGAACCAAAACACTGTGTTCCTCTTGTTTGACATCGTTCTATAGTATAGGACTAAGATCTAAATGTTAGAACATTTTCCTAGATTTTATGAAAAGTGTATGTTCTTAATTATATAGGAATAAATTTAAATATCATTGGAAAAAAAAGATGAAAAATGTATTTGAATTTGTATAAATTCAGGTGTGACGCATTCTAGCTGGTCTAACGCGAATTATCGTTATCAGAGTCCTTTCTGTCAGGAGGACATCAACTCTCCAAGGATTATTTACATTTTTCAGGAAGATCAAATTATAAACAGCTATATGTTCGGGACTAAAACAAGTACAGTGATTTCCAGACTATTGACCACACCTGGCTTTAAGCTAACTTTAACAAGAGGAAATAAATACATATATAGGTCACACTTGTCTACAGGCTGCTGGTGTCCATATTTTAAAATGAGATATTTACCCAGAAGATTTGTTTAACTTTTAATAAAACACGTACAAATACGAAACATAAGTGCTTTTCCTAACATTGCATGTAACACAGCTGCTTAAAAAGAAAAAAACAGCAGCCTAGCAGGAAAAAAATTATTGATCCCCATCTTCATCTTCCTCCTGCACACTAAAAAAACTAAAATCATCTTCTTCAGTGTCTGAACTGAACAACGTCACACAGACTTCCAAAGTCCGTATCAATGCCACTTTTGTCTCAAAGTAAAGTCACCATTTATTTATTTATATAGATTTATAATTTATTGAGAGGCACCTGTGTATGAATGACATCCTGCTGTTCTTACAAAATAAACTAAATAATGAACATGTACTAAATCTTTACACTTTGAGGCATCGTTTAAAATTTCAACACAATTTAAAAAGGCATTTTTCCCCTCATTCTCATTTATTGAATATCTAAGAAGCATGGCCTACCTGCTCTCCATTAGCCGATCGCTCTCGCCGCCTCCATTGGTTTCCTCCGTCACAGTAGCTAAGGTGAAATTATCTTTCCTGCGCATGTGTTTCTGGCTGACCATCTCCACCTGGTGGTCAGAGCTGGCGCAGTCGTGATCCTTACCGCTACGAGTGCGGTCGTTGACACGTGCGGCATCGGGGGAAGCAGCGTGTCCGTTCAGCTGTGTGGGCTCGTTTGGCGAGGCCCCCTCTGGAGACTCTGCGGTCGATCCGAGCAAGTTCTGTTTGCTAATTTTCTTCATGAGTTTAGCAAACTGCCTGACTGAGTTAGTCCTCCTCAGAGTAGCCGGATCTTTACCGGCACCTCCTTGTTGTTCTCCTTTTTCTCCTTCTCCACCTGAGAGAGGTATATCACGACATCAATAATAATTAAAAAATAATAATAATAATAATGTCAGCTCTGTTTTATAATTTATTTTGTCAAGTGAAAAGTAAACGGTTCTATTTAACTGATGGTACATATAAGTTCATAATTTCAGAAGAAAAAAAAAACAGATTACGACTTTTTATTATTTATAATATACAAGTCAATACTTAATCCAATAAAAGTGCACTGTGAATGCCAAATACTGAGTGTTGAAGTTGTCTTGGACAGACGGTTATTTGGCATAACGATGTTTTTTTGACAAGTGAAGAAAAACCTAAGTGTGGTTGCACGGCTCACCTTGATCCTTGCAGGTTAATCTGTTGACAGGTTGTCCAGAAACGTTACTGTAGATCTGGAAGAACTCATTGGCAACCGACGTCAAGACCTCAATCTGTCGGAAACGACCTGAAACACAGCAAAACAAAGACAAGGTCAAATCAGAACAACAGAAATTAAATTTAAAACGAAAAAAAAAAAAAAAAAGCCAATGGCTACTGGTTTGGTTAATCTGACCAACTCTACAGTTAAACTGCAGCAGAATATGGTGGCTTGTAAGCTGTCCTTTAGGACGCCGGTACATGTTGACATACCTGTCACTTCCAGATGCGTCTGCTGCTTTCTCACGGTGCCAATTCTCCATGATACCACATAAGAAATATGTTCCACTGCTTAACTTGTGAACCCAGCAGCACAAATGACCTGGGATCTTTTTTACACTGGCCAACTAGAATAAAGAGGTCAAAGGCTTGCAAAAACATTCATCTCACCACGAAAGCCCCAGCAGCAGCCGGCACTGAGCACAAGGAGCATTATTAAATGACTTCAGACTGATGGTAGAAACCACTAATCAATTCTCTGCAGCCTCAGCATGAAAACTTTTCCACTCTTTGCTGTCAAAGTTTTGGAAACAGCATTACAGCCTTGGTTTTGTCTTACTTACAGACCGACAAGAGGAGCAAGTAAGCATATTTTGCTGTTGTGGCCCATGCGCCTCAAAGTTGTGCATGTTAGCCGCTTTTCAGTTCAGGATATTAGTAAGGACGGTTGATGTGAGTTATTGGTGCTGTAGGGTATCAACTACAGAAGTCTGTGCAGAAAGTCAGAGACCAGCGGTTTCAGGAAACTGCAAAGCAACAACTGAGACGAAAAGTTAAAAACAACTTTAGTGCTGCTCAATTATTTGGTGCAGATCCAAAACAAGCATGTGCATTTGATTTTTGGTCGATGAGATGATGGAAGAAGAGATATTTTCCTAACTTTTTGGGACTTATAGGATTATAGAAACCTTCGTAGCAAACATTGGATTACCTATAGAAGTGGGAGATATGGACTGAAAGTTTTATGATATTTTGTGGTAATATTGTGATAAGAAAACTGCTTTTTTTTTCTTTTTTTTTTTAGGTAATTAAGAGAAACCTACTCACTAGTAATACGCTTCTTTAGGACATCGGTCACATGCAGAAGTATTATTTGTAGTAATAATCATATTTTCAAATTTATTGATATGTAATTTTCCTTGGAAAATACTGAAACTAAATCCTGACAATACAGATAGTTTTGTAGGTTTTTAAACAATTGGAATTTATCATAACAAATCAATATGGTTATCATGATAATTTATCACAATAAATGATAAACCGTACAATAAATGCCCACCCATAATTACCAATATGCTCTTAAATACTTGCTTGTGCAGTTAGCTACTTTGTACTTTGGCTTTGATTAAGAAAGCAATGCATCGTGACCTTTAATTAGTGATAAAACATTAAATAACCAATTCAATAATAAAACTCCTCGCTGCTATCCTAGGCATAAGTCACGCTCAAGTCTAACCTCTAAATGTATTATTTTACGAGACCGGAACAAAGAGTCAACTGAGTAATTCAAGATTACATCATGACACTTCCTGGAGGCAGATTATTATATATTGTAAACGAACGCCTTCCTATTGGTCTATTTTTACACATTCCACAAGTGAGAGTTTTGAGATTCGGTGACACTCTGCTGCAAAAGGCTCAGTGTGGAATTAAAGACAGACGTCAGAGCCGCTCCCCTCTGCTTCCTCCTCCCGGGGTTGTGTAAGCTGCACCGTCACTGTCATCTCTAACAGGATAATGACTTGCATGCTTTCCTGCCATCTCTCCCCCTCTTCTTCCTCCTCCCCTTCCTCCTCCCCTTCATACCCAACTGTTTAAACACTTGTCAGTCGGTTATGAAATGCTGACTTCTGTCTTCTGTCGCCCTCTGAAACCTTGCGACACGGTTCAGTGTCGTCACCTGGAAGGGAGCAGTGCTCTTGCATATTCTGACTTTAAAGTCCAAAACAAAAATATTCCTTGTTGTTGGCATGCAGCTTTTACCTGATGCTGCAATCATAATGCCCTGATGCTTAAAGTTTGAAAAGTGCAACATGCCTTTGTGTTGAGCCCCCTTTAGCCAATACTCTGTAGGAAAAAAAAGGCATTCAGACAAATGCTGAGGTCCATTGTTTTAAATTGATGAGCACATGTGCTGAAAATGCCAATAAAAAGTAAGTAAGGAAAAAAATAATAAAAAATGCTTTATCTAAATCTCTACACCATAATCCCAGTTTGTTTAGGGAAAGTGAACCTCGATCTAAAGTAAACTTCAGTACCTTCCATAAAAAAGTACCAACTTTTTTTTAAATATAGATATAACACATCTATATTTTAGAAATGGCTATCTGAAATAAAATGTTTTAGTTTTGTTAAACTTTTTTATATTTTGTCAGTTTTTTTTTAGATTCTCTAGGGATTTTGTTAGATTTTTACTTTAAAAAAATAATTTGCAGATATTTTAGATTTTTCAGTTTTGTGTAGTTGGATTTTTTTAAAAATATTTTGCATGTTTTATTTTAAGATTTGCAGGATTTATTCCATTTTTCAATGTATTTATTCAATACAAAATAACATATTTTATTTCTCTTTATTGCATTGAAAACTAAATGCATTTCTTGTTTAAAGTATTTTCTACAAATAGCAACATCCTATAGAAGAAAATGTATTTCTCCTCTTTTAGCAAATGTTTTATGTTTTTCTCTGGTTTAAAAACTAAAAATCAAATGGAGGTTCTTTAAAAATGACCACAAATGTCCTGCTGTAGATATTTATCAAAAAATTTAACGTTCTCTTTGCACAAAACGTTTGTTAGCTCCATCCAACCTTCCAAATCTGATTATTTTCCAATACTACAAAACCCACAGACAACCCAAAAGAACTCACCAAGTAACCTGGTAATCCACTTAACTTCAGCAGAATGGTCTTTTTTCTTTAATTACAATTCCAGCAAGGAGTTAAAGGCTAAAAAATCAAACAAAAACTAATATAAAAAAAGCATTCTCTTGACTCCAACCTCAGCAGGTGAAGAAAGGAGGAGATCAAGCTGTTAAAAAATGTTATATTTCATAAGTTGGTAGATCAAACCAGGAATAAAAGGAGCCTGGACTTGAAACACTGGGACACAAATAAGATCCAATATCTTTTGCTACAAATGACAGGCTAACTGGAATATGTTTTCACCAGACTCGACTATTAATATTCCTACTTTGTATTTGTTTCTCTGGTACGAAAAAAGCTGTTATTGGTATGTCACAGTTGTATCCCTCACATGCACAGCTGGTTTTGTGTGATAATAGTAATACAGCGCGTTTCCTTCTGACTGCTGACTCTGCATTAATGCTCATTCTGGGGATCTTTTCACAGGAAATGAGGGATAAGCCACAAAGACACGTACTCCGTCTTTTTTCCCTCTTCATCCTGGGGGGATTTTTTTTTTCTAATGGTGAGAACAGGGCTTACGTAACAAACAACACACACACAGACATGTGTCTGTGTGTGCGTTTGGGATCCAGGGAACCAATGGAAGAGTATGAGAATGCTTCCAGAAACTACACACAGATCTCAGAGAAGCAGTTCTGTCCAGAACAGTTTCTTGAAGTTAGCAATGCTATCAAGCCAATCGCAAGGTCAGGCATCGACTATCAATTTACAAACCTTTCATTTTCAACTGTGTCCAGGATGCTAGCCAACAAGAGTTAATATTCATTTCAAGGTCCGAGTCAATAATCATGTGAAGCGTGAGAGAAGCAAGCAGCACAAGACAGCTGAGAACCCAGCTAACAGTTGCTAAAGAGTGACGGCGCCACGTCTGGACATCAACGCTTAATGCGGTGAAGATTTATGATTTGCTCAGCGAAGCAGAGGATATCCAGAGAAAAGTTGTATAAGGCCAGAAACTTAGAGACTTAACAAACCGGCAACCTGAAGAGAGATAATTTACAATAGTGGGGAAACAATAACTGTAATTTCCTACTGATTTATCTCATCTTATTTTTTATTCATGCCTTTTTTTTATATAAACCAGGTCCATCTTCCACTGAGATCAGAAACTTATTTTTCAGGGGACACCTAGCCAAGGTAACAGGTATTCAAATCAAAACTACATAAATACTGGGACACAATGCACAAACAGTAAATTAAAACACCAAAGCTGTACTTATTACATGCAGGAGACACTACATGTGAACAGGAGGTGCAAAGTAGAGGTGCACCAATAAATCGGCCCCGATTTCCTTAGTTGTGGGTGATCGGCGGATAGTTGCATGAAAAATCTGCCAATCTTTTCTACTTCCACAAAGATCTGAAAAACAGTCACTGCCCCTTTTTGCTCCGTCGTGGGAGATGCTGACTGACAGACCTTCCCACCTGGTCACATCTGCAAATATGCTGTTAACAATAGTCACTCTGTTGTTGTCAACCTAGCAACTTTTACAACAACAAAAAAAATCGTTATCTGTCAAAATAAAAATCAGCAGGTTGGGCTTTTTAAAGATCCGTGATTGGCCAGAAAATTCCAATCGGTGCATCCTTCATCCAAACTATTGCCATTAGAGGGGACAAGACGCATCGCAGCATCCTCAGCAACAACAATGCTGAAAACTACCGAATATAATCCATATTAATTTGTTATAATGGCTGCACATTGTAAAAAGAATACAAAGAGATCACAAAAAATCCCTGAACTTCTGAGGCAAAATCTTTTTGAACTTCCTGCAAAAGCCAGCTGTACTGCAGTACCAACATTAGTTTGTCCATAAACAAGTTGAGACGGTGTCATGGAGAGGTACCTCCACGTCAAAGTGTGGGAACTTGTGTTGATTAGCCAGAGGCAATAAAACTGTGGTTAGCTCCATGAAAATAAATAGGGTCCAAAACACGAGCCTCAGCGTCAAACAATAAGGTAAAAAGGCAATTTCTCTGCACTCTGCTTTGTTTGGATCCTAAACCATAAAATATGTGAATGTATGGGTATATTCTGTGCTTGCACCAAAGAAGATGCAGACACCTCAGACAAAGAGTCCCTGTGTCATGAACTTGTAGAAATGAGTAGAAATCACCAGAGCCCTGAATGCCTAAGGTCAGTGCGTGAGAGCTGGACATCAGTATGCAGTCTGATAACATGATAATGTTCTAAATATAAAGCTTTCTCAAACAATAACTTATCAGTTTCTAAACACACTGCAGTGCTATTTCTGGCTGAATAGACGAGAGCCCACTTGCTCAGGGCAACTAAATGAAAAC
Organism: Poecilia formosa; assembly: GCF_000485575.1. NCBI lineage: Eukaryota > Metazoa > Chordata > Actinopteri > Cyprinodontiformes > Poeciliidae > Poecilia > Poecilia formosa. Next base: position 2,058,515 of record NW_006799958.1, on the reverse strand, counting down.
CCAAACAAAACAAAACAAAACAAAACAAAACAAAACAAAGCATCATTTCATTTAACATATCAGCACTGCAGATCTGAAATGCAGTCATACCACAGATTGTATCTCCACTTAAGCAGGTCTCAAAATACAGCTTTTACACATAAAAAAAAATAAAAAAAAAATAAAAATTCTAGTTGCTATTTTGAGTGTAACTAAATATATACCGGGGCACCTACACAGAGTTTTAATTTCCCGTCAAACAAGCAGTCAAATGTTTGTGAGCATCTTCCTCTTCCGCTCTTTCCTGAACAGGTCATTAAAAAAACGGTGCAGTCATTCAATAATTTAATTCTGGGACTTATGACTGGCTCCATTCACTCTTCTGTCATTTGCTACATTAAGTAAACATGCTTTGTCATTTGTTAGCCATGGCAATCAGAGAACCAGATGAAAAATAACCACACCCGTTCTGCTCTACCAGCTCGTTTGTTCAACAAATCCAGCAGTGAGGATTGACTGACCTTTGACCAACTGGACAAATCTGTACCCTGGAAGGTCTGTTTAGAAGTGATACCGCAGGCCACTGATAAAAAGAGAAAGTTTTCTGAGCCAGCTCAACAACCTACACTGCATCATCATGCTGATAAGTCAGATTCATGTTCCTAGACATCTAAGGTTGTTGAGTGATTTAGTATCAGTGTGTCAAAAGATCATGAAATAAACGTGATAGAGTGGTTTCTATTGGACAAGATTGTGCTACATCAGCTCCCAACAGCTGACCAGTTGCTTTGCAAGCTAATAAAACATCTACATTTTCATTACATTTGCAAGACCCAGCAACAAAAAAAAGAAATTCTGAGGTCAAACTGGAAAAATTCACAGATTAATATGCAGGACCTTAGAATGCCACAAGGCAACGGCTGAGAGTTAAAAGCTGAACACTAATAAAAGCGAGCCAGGCCGAAGCCATTTTTGGCAGATTGTGTTGCTGTTAACAGATGCACCTCACAGCTGGAGAGGCCGAGCTGGGATTTGTTTTCACAGCTGGAAATTCTCCAGTGAGATGCATAGCTCACGTGCTCGGCGGGCAGGACATTACGTTCAAAGAAAGAGACGGTGGTGTGGATTCTCAGCCGTCCAGGACAGGACAATCCTACGGGCTTCAATAAAAGGCAACTGGACTTCTTATCTTTTTCCTTGAAAATAAGAACCCAAGTTCAACTGCCATGTTCGTAATCCTTTAAAGAAATAACTCTTTGTCTGCTGGACAAATGTCACGCTAGTTTTCCCCATTAACATTTCCGTAGTAAAAACTCTCCTTTAATGTTCTTAGGAACCTTTTTGAAATGCTCAAATAAATTACAATTTTGATGTTATTCTAATTTATTAAGTTGCATCTGTATATTTGTTCATTTTTGTCCATTATGAGATACAGCTTTCTTTTACAACATGTGATGCCACATAGGCTAGGAGCAAGCTTAAGTCCAGCTGCTTCCTTTTTCACATCTAGGCATCTTTATTTTAGGATGCTAAAAGTTATAGACAGCAAAGCAACCAAATATTAAATATCAGAAAGACGAAAACTCATTTGACCAAAATCTTCTCTCTTTAGAAGCCTTGATAGCATTAGCTCAAGTAAGGCTACACCTATGGTTTTTATGTGGGCCTAATTCAATACCAATGCTGAGGCACTAGGCTGGATAAGCAACAACATATTTCAAAAGAAGATCATTCTGGCTATGGCTAAAGCAGCACTTGGCTGGAGATTTTAGAGATTCTGCCAAAAATATACCAAAAACAAATTAGCTCATGTTTTCTCTCACAATGTTCACCATTTCCTTTATATGTAAGTAACTTCTTCAGCTCACATTTGAAGTTAAACGGAAACCAATTCAGCACAAATCCAGAAAGATATGATCCACAAAATGGCTTCTTTGTTTTGGTTTCACAAAAAAAAAAAAAATGATAGTGATTGAATACAAAGTAGGCTTCTGGGTCATCATCTCTAATCATCTATGGGCATTCTGTCCAGCCAGATGGACCACAAATGGAGTTAAAAAAAAATCTCAGCAAAAACTCTGGGAAGGAGGTGCAAACCCAGCAGAATAATCATGGATATATTTTGCAAAACATCATGTTCATGTTGAAAGGGTTTCAAAGAAAACATGCAGGACTTGTAATTCATACCTAAAAAAATTCACAGCTACAAAATAAAAAAATAAAAAAAATCCCACTTTTTACTGCACTCATAAAAGTGCTAAAGTTGATGATGGTCTTGCTTAAACCAGAACCAAGAGGTAAAAGCTGCTCTAACTATGTTCTAGTTACCAAAGCAATTAAAATCTCCCCAAACATGAAGACTGATACAGACTCTTGTTTTGACACAAGATGCATGTTCTTGCCAAGTGTTTTTTTTTTTAAGGCGCTCTGTAAAACTGTCAAGACGAAGAGGATCAGCTGTGTGTGTGTGTGTGTGTGTGTGTGTGTGTGTGTGTGTGCGCGCGCGCGCTCAATTGGGGAGCCAATACCTCCATGTAGACCAAACTTCAAAAACAAAAAGGGGCCAGGATGTTAGGGGAGCAGGTCTGTGTGTGGGTGTGTGTGTGTTTGGGACAAACAGATCTTTGTTCTCTCTGGCAGTGTTGTCCAGGCAGTTGGCAGGACAGCTAAAAACGCTGAAGGACCCCCACAAAACCCCACAGTAGTACTGGGAACAAGACACGCACACACAGTCAATGCGCTTCACTTCCTCCGTCTACGGTTTCAGGATGCAGACCTCTGAAGCGCTCAGTGCAAACACCCACTAGCTGGGCAGTTCAGCTGCTAGAGATGTGCACAGTGAGCCCATAAACACTGAAGGGGACAGAGGAGTGCAGAAGGTGCTGGAGGTACGTACTGGTTAGAGCGTAGTTGGGGTTTTCCAGTTCCATGCGCTGCAGCTGAGCTCGTAGGTAGACCTAAGGGTGAGCCACAGAAAGTAACATTGACGATTAACATTAATAACGCAGAGAAGACCTAAACTGCTATACAGGTGCACGGTTTCATGTATTTTATTTTTTTTGACACTACATGCTCCTAAGTTTAAATCAGCACTACCTTGATGTCAATGCCTCTCGCTGAAGACGTGTTGTTGAAGAACCGTGGGGGAATTTTTGAGGACATGTCAGGTTCTTCTCGACCGAAACCCAGATTTAAAAGGATTTCCTCTGGGTCTTCCTCGCACAGGTCCAGCAACTCTGAAACACTGTTAATAGTCCGACTGTTAGCAGCCCACCATGCACCATGCGAAGTGGAAACATGCAGGACATCAAATTAATACGTTTATTGGTTGGTCTACTTAAAGGAAAAATTTTAAAAAATGATCATAAGTGAGGATTCAAATCCATGTGCTGAAATACTTAAACATGCATTGCACATTTTTGTCAGATCACAACCTTCTTTGTACTTTCTTAGGATTTAGTGTGATAGATCGACATGAAGAAGGGAATCATTTGAAGTGGAAAGGAAAATAAACAGAATGATAAGAATGTATCATGTATTTCTATTTAGTACCCCTGCATCAGTGGTTTGTAAAAACATTTTTTGCTGCATTTTAAGCTGCTAAATCCTCTCCACCTGTTTTGCACATCTACAGATCTACATTGAAAGCAAATGGAGTTTATTCGGAGTAAAAAAAATGGCCTGAATAAAATTAAAAATGGCACTTTTGAGAACAATTTACAAACTTTAAAATTTACTTTAAACTTTAAAAAAATCATGAACTGAATTCCTTTGAATTGCTAGTTATCTGATACTTTGTGTGTCACCTAAAATCTCAATAAAACACACAAACGTTTGTGGTTGTGAAGTGATGAGATGTAAAAAAGTTAATTGCCCAAAATAAATTGAGAAATCTGCAGGATCCTTAAGAATCGACCCAAATTGCAGCTTAAAACTTAAAGAAACTTTTTGGAGATTGCTTGGCATGGACTCATCCATTTGTTATAAATCAGGTCTAAATTTTGTATCCAACCTCATGTAACGTGTCTGAGCCAGTGAGAGCCATTTATGTTAAGTAGCATCAAGAGCACACTGCATCTCTATTTTCTTTCACTTGAGACCACTTGTCTCCATCTTGAAGAAACCTCAGTGATTTAAGAGTAATGGGATGAACTGACCTGGATACAGTGCTGCTTTTCCCTGATCCTGTCGAGTTCATGCTTCTCCCCCTCTCTTTGTACTGAATCCTCTTCTGATCCGCCACGAAATCAAAACTACAAAAAGAACCACAGAGCAACAAGGACGTACAACGAATTGTTAGAGTAAGAAGAGAGGCTGACCAACTAAACCTCACACACTGAATGATGAGGGTGAATAATAAAAACAACTCACCAGGCTTCAGGTTTATTATTTTTGGACTGAAGATGATTGGCTGCAGAAACAGAAATGTAAGAGAATCAGGAGTCAACAGAACCGACAGAATGATTTGCTGCAGGGAGGGAAGTGGTTTGATGTCTTAGTGTTATTGGCGTTGAACCTTGAAAACCAGTTACATGTAGAAAACCTGAGTTAAGGTTTGACCCGTTGGTGTATTTTGGATTTTGAACTAGCGGGTCGAATGCAAGCCTCATCAAAAAACCACTGCTATGGCAACTTTCCCTTTGAAATCAAAATGAGATTGTAAACACAAGCGGTTGTGGTTGGTTCTTGGAGATGAGATGCAGTGTAGTTAAATCGAGTTTTAAGCATGCAAGGTTCCCAATGCATCAGGAGAGAATGTGATTTTGTGATTGCTGCACAGATTTCCCTTAAAACCTGATCTTACTCGAACAATTCTCTACAGATTTAACGGGAACTGGACAAGTGTAATGCGACAACATTTTTTTGAAATCGAAATCTTCTCAAATAATTACTCTCCATAGCTACAGAATGCACCAAAGTCAAAACACCACCCTTATGAGCCAGCTGACAGGCAGTGCAGCTGCTCAGCTCTGCCCCAGGTTGAAAACAGAAGAACTAGAGAGAGTTGTTTGTACCTGTTCTCTACGGGTCAGGTGGATCTGTCACCGTCTGCACTGTCACATGTTACCATGCTGTATCTTGGAGATCAACATCAAATTTAATATAGAGTGCATTCTTTCTTCCCTACTCTGACACTGGATTATATAAAACTGTTTTTATGCTTAACTACCATTTACTGTACTGTCTATGAGAACTTAAAGCCAAACTGCAGTATGAGTGATATTTTCATTTCCATAGAACCTGTTGAGACCTGCAGGCGCGCCACCATCTCTCCGTTTCTCTTTCTGTTGAAATGGCCTATGTTTTCTTCTCCGGCAGACGGCTGGATTAAGGGGGCAAATGATAACAAAGTTCAGCTGCATCTGGAAACTTGCTCACTCACTTCCACCTCATCTACCCCGAACCATTTAATTTACTAATTCACTGCCATTCCATTCAGTGGCTAAGACTTTAATCTGTTCCAACCCCGTTCTTACATTGCTTGATGTCATTATGGTCAATTTGGATCTGTTCGTACATGACATCGACAGAGACTTTTTACTTCACACTGGACATCAGCTGCCTCAACAGAACTCACTCTGTGCACAATCGCAGCACTTACAGCCAGGACTTAATAACCTGAAGCACACAGAGAAACTTGCACTAACAGAACAGAAATTACAGATGAAAGTGAACACATTTACTTATCAGTTCTTGGCTGGATGTTTTTTGTTTAGCTTATTTGGACCCAACTGGCTGTTAAAACATAACTTAGTATTGAGAAAAACTGAAAATATTTCATTTCAGTTGCAAACTGGTCTCTAAATTAAATCCGAATGCTTTTGCCAAACATAATAAACCTGCATGATTTGTATTCCTCCATGTTGGTTTAGGTTTCAATTGCATCTGCTTAAAATCTTTGCAGTACTGTTTGATGGCGATAATTTCAAAGAGCTTAATCAAAATCCTCTCTTTTGGTAGTAAAAATAGAAAAATTATTTCTATTTTATACTGCCAAACATAGTGTAAAACATTAATTGTATTTGCACTGGTCTATAATACATGTTTCTTTTACTCTTCATTTCTTTAAACTTTGTCCCTTCAGCTCTAACCCATCACATATTTGGACATCCTTCTGTGGACTTCGGTGAATATCTTTTTTTCCCCAAAAAAGATGTATTTTTGTCTTAATATATAGCTCAACTCTGAACAATGGATCAGTCAACTGTATAAAACGACATCCAAAAAAAAAAAAAGGAAAATGTGTAATGTTGTGTCTACACCTAACAGATCACTTGGCAAAGAGACAATTTCATATTAAATCTCGAGGCACTTTATTTTATTTTATTTTTTGCTAGTGTCGCAATTGGATATAAAATTGTACATTAGCACCAATGAGGTCATTTTCAAAGAACAATGAACTGAAAAATTGGCATTAGACCATCAACATGTGCATGATGCATCTACAAGGTTACCAATCAGTTCTTAACTTGGTATTTTTTTATGTTCTCAAAGACATGGCCTTTAGATACTAGTAAAATGTTGTAAATCACGTGTAGCTCTGCCATCCCTTAATTTGTCCTTCAAGGACAAACAAGGCCTGGACAGAAAATAAATAAAACCCAAGGAATGTGTTCAAAGTCTATAGCATGGTTCGGTTACCAGTATTCTATTTTTTGTGTTTTTTTTATAGATAAAAAAAAGAAAAGCTCTTTAAAAACACAGATCATAACACTGTGATGCTCTGAAGTCTTTTTAATGAGATCGTAGAGTGACTAGAGTAGACATTTGGAAGATGGAGTAAATCCGTGCTTTCCCCTCCAGCATCTATTTCTGCATTCTGCTGGTCAGTTTTCTAAAACTTTTCTCTCGCTTACAAGACTGACAATTTTAGCTGTTTTAAAACATCTACAGTTGCACAAAATACCAGTAGTCAGAGTTTGGTTAGTTGGAAACCTCACACTTTGATCTTTTTCCCGTCAGATCAGTAAATGCACCACGCAAAGACATGCATGGTCACAGTAAGAATAACACTAGATGGTTTCACAGAGTTAAAGAAAAAAATAAAAAAGGCAAACTTCAAATTTAGCTACTTTTGAGGATCACATTACTGTTGAGCAAAAGCCCAAAATCTCCATTTATTTTTGTTTTCCTACATGGTTTAAATCTTTTCGTCGCACTTCACTTCTGTTTGACATTCAATTTAAAACAAAACCACTGAAAAAGCATTAAAAATAAAATGCAACTTAGGGAAATAATTTGACATATGAAGACTTTTCTTTGGCGATTTGGGCTGCAAGAGAGCGAGAGAGAGCAGGGCTTCTTGCAGAAAGCAAGAAGTTAAGTTCAGGGTCTCCAGTCTTTCTGCGATACACACAGAGACTGCCTTTTTTTGTCTATGTAATAAAGCAGCCAGCCACATAAATCAAAGACTATTAAAAACATCAACTCCACAATCATTTTGTCTTTGTTTTTGTTCTCTCTCACACAGTGTAACATCGCCTCTGTTACACACATAATTAATGATGGGTCATGGCAAGAACCCACAAGTAATAAAGCTTATATGCTTACATTCTGACATGTCAAAGTTTCAAACAAATCAGAACCAGCAGCTCAAAACTTAGAAAAGCTGAATTTGAAATCCACAAAAAAAACATAAAAAAAAAACAAAAAAACAATCTGATTGGTTCATCTTTACCACCAATCACTTACTGACCCATCTCTAATCTGTAAAAGTCCTAATATAGAAAAGCTTTGGAGAGGATTGTATATAAAGATCACACAAATACCACTAAATAAAAGACTATTAAAGCATTTCCACAGATTCTGAATTTAATACAGTCAACAACACCTAAACACGCTGAGGCTGCATTTGTCGCTCTAAAATAGATTAAATTGATCCTTTTTAACTCATATGAGACCAGATAAATAGTTGTTGAACAATAAAAATGAGTTCTCAGATCTGTTGTTTCTTTACAGGATGTTTCAGATTAAATCTACATAAACTCAAACCAGCCAGTAATTAGCCATCTTTCAGGGCCAGAATCTCCTAGGTGGCCAACAAACCCACACGCAGCATCAAAGCCGGGTCATTACAGCTCATTGTGCTTTTGCTCTTCTTAGCCTCACCGAATGTATTCACAGCAGATTACAAGAATGACAAAGGTATACACACTTTCAGAGGACGGCCAGCCATGAATGTGGTGTCTTTCCACACTTCTAACCACTGTTGACTTTTCCTTCATGAAGAAACAGGACTGAGGAATTGAGTGCAGTCCCACAAGATGTTCTGTTTGTTCTGCTGATGCCGTTTTGTTTGGAAGAGATCTGACCCTCATTTAAACACCTTCACACACCAACGACTGACGTGTGTAAAGTTGAGTGTGTAATTGTTTTTGCCACAATATTTACACGCCGCAACTAATAAAGTGGAAATTTGCATTCATTAAAAGAAGGACGGCCCAAGAAGCCAATGAAAATACTCACAAAGCTCTGAAACAACTAAATGTTTACAATTGTTCTAACTCGGTTTTCTAATTATTTAAACAACAGTTTACGACTATGTTTTAAGTTACATCTGGAATGATATTGTTTGACTTCTTGAACCCACTGCAGTCCTGAGGGACAATGCTAATGAAATCCAAAAGTTCTTGGGAAACATCTGAAGTAGTTTTATTTTATTTTTTTATCTGAAAACTGAACAAAACGTCAGACAACCAAACAAAGTGAGGCAAGCATTTAACTCTCACTGCACATTATGAAACAGCGATAATGATTTTAAGCAGTGATAAAACAGCTACCCCTGCCATTTGGTATAAGAACTGATTTTTAAAATTATATTTTTAAATACAGAATTGGAGGAAACTGTTAACAATATGCAGACATTTCTAATCTGATTTGCATTGTTAGTTTTCCTCTGAACTGACCTTCAGCTCCCAACGAAAGGTCGTCTTCAAAGCTGCAGCCGATCTTTACTCCTGTTCTCACACACACGCGCACACGCGCACACACACACACACACACACACACACAGAATAAATACAATGTGGTGAAGTTATGGAACAGCTTCATTGCTATTCAAGCACTCCACTTAAAGGGGCCATCTACTTTTCTTTTCTGCTACAGGGGTTGCTTGGGTAGTTATGAGAAGTCAGTGTATTACTAAAGTAATCAGTGGTGAGAATAACCAGATTTTAGAGCAGGAAGAAGTTGTGATTATCAGTTGTTTTTACATGATTAAATGTTGAAAGAGTTAAACTGTGTCAGAAGGGTGTTTTTTTGGGTTTCTTATGATATAATGAACCAAAAGAGAAAACATGGATTACCTTTGCTGGGAGAAGAACTTTGTTCATCCAGAGAGGCTCCAAGAGGAGTTCTGGACATTAAAAAAAACGACAGAGTTAAGTATAAATCTAAACTAAAACCTGGACTTTAAACAGAACAATTTCAGAGACCATTAATACTCAGGATACAGGATAAAAAGCTACTTGGCAAAACAGCTGTGATGCCATGATCAGTGGATGCCAGGCAGTCTCACTGCGCTTAGCGCCTGTCATGCTATGTCTAATCCATGTAAAGCGTTTGTCAAACTGTGTCCAGGCAATCAAGTTTTACTGTCTGCCATAAATAACCTCTGCTGTCTGTCAGGATGAGAAAAAATATCCAAGACTTGGGTTAAATTTAAATGTGACGTTTTTAAAGACTGCCTTTTTGGTCATCTGCCAGCAAAACTCGTTCACCCGGCTTAACTAGTTAACAGATTTAGTTACTTCAAGCAGCTGGTTGTTGAGAGCACTGAGCTGTTGCACGAACTGCACCTCTTATCAATGGGGCAAACTTTATGTCACCATTAAACACACACACACACACGCCAAGGGTTGTGTAACTTGTGTAACAACGCACAGCTGCAGAATATGGAAATTTGTCCCACTCTCCATGTTCAGCCATGTCAGCTTTGGGCTCCTACAGCCAATGCCACAGTAACTCGACTGTGCTGCAGGCATGGATGTTGTGCCATGTCTTTTGGAGCGCTGTGGAGGGCTCTGAGTGGCAGTGGCTGAAACCGTGTGAGCACATGATAACAATGTTGACTCAGCAGGAGGAACCCCTCCTCTGTTTACTCTCCCTTTCTTTTTCTGCCTCTCTTTCCGTCTTCTGTCGAGTTCTTCCTTTCTCCCTCTGCCTCATAGCTCTTCCCTAAAGATCATGTGCTTTATCTCTGGGCGTTGGTCTCGTCCTTGCGTGCGTTTTTTTTTTTCCTGAGGTTCTGCGTGTTGTATGCCTAGGCGTTGGCTTTATGTCAATCCAACGTCAGCAGCTAATAAACCGCACAGGGGTTTCTAGACACCATGAGAAAAAAATAAATAGTCTAATGAATAACAAAAAACACTTAGGAGAAATGCCACTCAACCAGTTAGTTGAGATGTGAAAGGTCGTCCAGAACAAATAATTTTGATTCAGTAATTGAGCAGTTTTCACACAGCATTCATGCAAGTCGTCTCCAAGTTATTTACCAACTTCTACGATAATCGTCTTGCAATTTTTGTAACTTTGTAAAGTAAAAAGTGTGTGACACTTCATAAACAACCTAAACCAGAACAATTAAAAAAAAACACTTCTAAGTGAATGAATACTTTACCTGCAGTCAATCAGCCAGTTTGCAATCTTGCTAGGAACTTGTCCTGGCAGAAAGACACATGTTAGCACGCTGGAGCAATAATCCAGCAGATGTTTTGCAGGGATTACAACCCTCTATCAATATAATACTCCAATTCCAGTATGCAATGTTTTAGTCCTGAAATCGTAAATGATCAGTGGTCACAGGTTGTAATTTCTGCATTACACACAGCATAATTCACACACATTTTTCTGTTTAAGCTATTTGCATTGAGAAAAACAATTTCCTACACTTTTTGTCTATGTGATTTGGCAATAATATTACTGCAAACATGTAACATACCTTAGGAAGGTCCGACATTCAAGCCGCGAGCATTAGAGTTACTGGCAGGAGGTTACATCAGCAGACAATAGCCAGCAGGTTTCAGGGTTAGTGACCGCAAGATATCGATCTTTTCTCTAAAGCAGCTTTAGCATTTGTTGTTTTTGCCCGTTTACCGTTTAGGTGAGACTTCCTGATTTTTAAACATCAATACACATTTACTTTAACCGTTTATTCTCTTACAACCTTCTCCATATTTCAAAAGTAAGCACTACACACCGGACGGTGTCATCTTCACACATCAGATAAAAAGGACGTCACAGATTACTGTTAAATATTAGCAGGCTGGTGGGTTTAAGCAAGGAAATAATGAAAATGTATATTTTACTAGGTTTTAAAGGAAATGTTTGGGGTGCCAAGAAAATGTGACTCTTTGCACCTCACATGTGGCTCAAATTTAATAAAAAAAAACAACAACTCAGTATTTAAAAAAACTTTTGCTACATTATGGTTGTGCTAAAAACTATTTAGTTCCAATAAGATTTTTCAGCAATCGACTTTCTTATCTTACTGCTCGATGAGTTAAAGTTTTCTCATTCACTTCAATTCACTGTGAATCAATACAGAAGAAACTTCATGTATTTAAAGATATGATTATTTCCAGCACAATACACCTACAGTTTAGAACAATTTATTTTGGCTTTTATGAGGATAACTCTTTTGCTAACATTTAAATCGGAAGTGGTTCAATATTTCTTCCGCAAACATATGATTGTTACACATCTTAGCGCTGCTGACACTTGAGCTCAGTCGAACCTGGTTCTTGGGTCTGTCCAGTCCCATTACTTTGGATCTGCTGGGCATCAGAGCGGTCTGGTTTTGACCCTTGCCCAAAGGAGTCCCTGCTTCTGGCCCAGGCTTGGCGGCGCTCATTGGCGATTGTGGCGGGCCCCGCAGTGGGATCTGAGGATCGATCAAAGAAAAGAGAAGAGCCTGTCTAAATGCCACGATGTTGTCCGTCAGGTTTGGCAGCTAGTCAACCGAAAATGGAGTGAGTTTAAACTTGCAGAGCCTCTGAGTTTGGATAAGTGACAATAGCTTTTTAACTGGTGTCGTTACTGCCAATCAGGTTGATAATAAACAACCGAGATATGACAAAGTGCTCAGGCATCCATCTAGTACAGGGGTGGACAACTCAAGGCCTTGAGGGCCGAACTCCTGCAACTTTTAGATGTGTCTCAACTTAGCACACCTGAGTCAAATAATGAGGTTGTTAGCAGGACTCTGGAGAACCTGACTGCACTGAGGAGGTGATTCAGCTGTTGGATTCAAGTGTGTTGGACCAGGGAGACATCGAAGAGTTGCAGGACACCGGCCCTCGAGGACCAAGATTACCCACCCCTGATCTAGTATGTGCCGAACAACATTAAATGTGAAGATTTTTGTTAACCTGCACATCTGTTAAATATATAGTCAAGTACTTCAAGTACTTTCCAGCTCTCCGTTAACTTATTTCAGCAGTTTAAGTTTGGCAAAGTGGATAGACGTACCTGGAACAGCGGCGGGTTGTCTGTCAAGAACGCCGACGTCCATTTTGGTGTGTGTTGTTTTTGTCATTCAGTCAGAGGACTGATGACTCTGCAGCAACATCTGCAACAGGTGGCATGGCTGCGGAAAAGAAAAGTACTTGCTGGTTATTTAACTAGAGGAAGAAAACAAAACTGAAATTATAAGAGAAGCACCAACAAATCAACTGCTGACCAGAATCGGGCAGTTCCCAGCTTGACTGGACCAGAATATGTAATTTCTGAAAATACAATCTTTTCTGATCAGTGAACCAACAATTAACAGGTCATGCTGACAACAACACCCTTACTGTCTTCATCTCTCAGATGTTATCAAGTAGGAATTAAGTAATCAATAAGCTGTTGAAATAATTTCAGGAGAACCACAAAGCTGTAAGAAGTTAAAATGAAACTGTATTTTCTACAGAAACATGTTGGCTTTTTACTCTGGCTTCACGCTGCCTTAAGCAGATAACAGGGAGGCTAAACATCTTAAGATGCTCCGCTTTATTGTTTTGAGCTTTCATCTGTCGGTTAAGGAATGCTGTTGATTTGGAAATGTAACCAGCATTTCTGGCATTTCGGCGTTAAAGATCAACATTTTCCAGTGAATACATATAGAGACTAAGGTTCGTGGTGATACATGCAAAACGTGCCACATGTGTTAATTGCAAATATAAATGGATAAAAACATCTCAAAATGTGCACTCTATGTTATTTTTGTCTTTGTTTAAGATGAGAGAAAACTGTTTTACAGAGACTTTCACACAGTGTGACGTCACCTCTGCGCTAAACTCAGAACTGGCAAAACAAAGATTTACAAAAAGAAACAAGATCTGAAATCAGACTCAACTCTGATCAATTCATTTTTAGAAACCATTATATTCAACAGCCTGTATTAAAATTTTTAAACACAAATTCACACACAATGATCCATTTTTAAGCTCTATGTAGCTGAAATGAATAAAAGAAAAATCTAAATCTGAAAAAAACTCACTGTCAAACATTTTTTTTTTACATCACAAGTATCAAATTACTGCAAGTCAGCAAAATGAGCGAGGCAGGAGGGAGAAAAATACAGATGCTTTGTGGGGAGATGTGGTTGAGAGGTGTCTTATTATTAATGACCCACCAGGAGATCGGTTGAGATTACAGACACAACCACACACAGTGGCAACAGCGAGACACTCAGGCCTTCCTGTACAGAACATCCACATCTGAAAACTGAGAGCATTGGGCAACTCCACAGGCATCGAGCAGGACAAACTGAGACAAGCATTTCGCTTTAAGGCCACCAGACACGTTTCCCATATGATTATATAACCTCGTTTAAAAATACAACATCTGGATAAATATAGCATGTGATTAATTTTGCTAGCTGATGCTACATTGGCAGTAAAACAGAGAAGATCTCGGAGAGGTCCGAGGATCTTTGTGGTTGGGATTTTGAAACCAAATGAGGATGCAAAGTCTCCCTATAGCGTCCAGCTGCATCCATGTCTTACAAATAAAAAGCAATAGAAATAGCTGGCAATCAAATCCCAACACAGTCACATAAATAAAACAAGCAGATAATGCAAACGGCTCTCATTAATTCTACCTAAATGTTATAACTCTACTTTATTTAGAAAACAGAATTTGTTGCTCATCAAGCACTGCCAGATGAGGTGACATGAGGAAATAAAGTAGCTTAAAATACACCCAGCAAAAAAAATGTCTTGTGTTGAATCCTCTGTAGCAAACTACATAAACACATATCAGCCGACAGCCGATCTGTGTTTATGTACAACTTTTTGCCTGCTTGGTCCGCTACCTCCCACCTTGAAGGAAAAGCAGGACTTTTATCTTATGTTGATTTACAGATAACAGTTACTTCTTATGCCAAAAAATATGGTTAGGCTGCCATTAAAGGACATGCAAATTTACACTCAGATGAGCTTTGGAAATCTCTGCAAAAGTTAAACAGAAAAAACTACAATTGTGATACAATTTCAGATATTTAACAAAGTGTTTTTAAGTCATGAGTTACTTACTTAAACTCAGACAGTAAAACACAACACCTCTGATGATTGTGAATGACAATTTGTGAAAAATGTGTTGTGAACAATAACTACCAAAGCTAGAGGCCAGAAAGAATGAAAAAAAAAAGAACAACTCATTAACAGCTGATGCTAATGAGTTTTATGAGATAAATAATCATTTGCAACACAATTTCCATGAAACAGAATAAGCTGAGGAACAATAATAGGTCAATATAATGAAGGAGCAAATAAAAAAGTCTTTCCTAGCAACACTGACACAAACTTCAGACTGCAGCGAACGTTTTTAAAATCAAGAACTGAGACTCATTTGGTTAGAAGAAGCTGTGCTTTTGTATCAGCACCATGTGGGAAAACAACTCCAGTATTCCACTGAAACTGAAAAGTGACACTCAAATGTGTCAAATTACTTCTTACTTCCAGTTGAGAAGTAATTCATTAGAAACTTTGTTTTACAAGCAGCAGCTCACAAGAAATCTGACAGTATACCTACAGCTCAGGAGCGCTTTGGAGGAAGTAAAGCCACGCAGACAGATGGGAAAATCACCTTCTGAAAGGAATAAGCACAATAACCAACAGTTAAAAACTTGGCACAATGTCAGGGCTCTTAAACTATGAGGATGTTGTGACTGACATCGCCAGAGGATGCAGCATCAAAAGAAGAGTTTACATAAAAGAAAAAAAATGATGGAACTTCCTTGATTTGCATATCATTTGTCAACTTCACACACACACTGTCTTACCAAAAGCAGGCTAAAGCGAAACTAGGAGCTATTAAGCCATCATCAGCTATACCTGCCTTGCAGGGTGCAGGGAGCCAATGCCCAGCTCTCATTGGGTGAGAGGTGGGACACACTCTGCACAGGCCACCAGTCCAATATAGAAACATGCAGGACAAACAACCCTGCACACAAACACCTCAGGACAATTTAGAGAGACCAGCTGACCCAACAGTTGTGCAGCACGGCAACACTGAAGCCAATTGCTTCAATGGGCTGCAAAGCGTGCTTGCAGATCACCCTGTAAACATGGTGGTTGCAGTATCATGCTGTCGCCATGTTTTATCTTGACCAAGAACAGAGAAGTTGGTCAGAGTCGATGGAAGGACAGATAAAGTTGAAATAACTGAGTATGGGGTAGAAGCTCTCTTCCATTAATACAACAACCATAAAAAGTCCATCCAGAGCTACAGCAGGATGGTTTAGGTCAAAGCATAAATCCAGTTTCGAGAAGATTTTCCACAAGGCTCATTCATAAACCGTAATGAAAACTGCAATGTCCCCTATGAGGGACATGAGAAAAATCACACAGGATGGGATGATAATTAATGTGCTTCTTTTTTAATTGCATACCAAATTATTGTGCCAAAGATGTCTAATATTTCCATTCCATTTCTAACTTACACAACTTTTTGCAAAAAGGATTTAGCTTAGGCTCATTTCTGTCTATAGACACAATGCGTGGGTATGTTTATGAACATCCAGACGTAAAAATCTGAATTCAAATTCAAAAACACTTTATTGATCCCAAAGGGAAATTAAATATTGCTGCAACTCATATGAATTCAGTTTCTCTCTAAAATGAACCACAAGAGAAAAGAAAAAGGACATAAGCTGGAGCCTCAAGGCTCCTCTTACTACACAATAAGGTTTTATGAATGATAATTTCTGGAAATTACAAGCAATATATTTTTGCTTGAAACAAAATGTATTGCTTGCGTAAACTGGAACATGAGGCTAATTCTAGGTTTTCATTTTGTAACTAAACCCTGTCGATGATAGGCAACAACTACTGTTTTAAAACTCATAGGACAGAATAGTTCCTACTTCATAAGGATGATATTTGTTCAAAATGCAATAAATTTAGTATTTTACAGGCTCAGACATTGCCAGTGCTCTTCCTTTTCGCAGCACAGAAAAGAAAAAAAGGAAATTATGCGTGAATGTTCTGCCAATGTGCTCATGTAACCCACTGGACATAAGGCAGGAACTCAATCAGCCCGTGTCATTAACCGTGGAAGGTGAAGGGAAATGTGATGGAGTGAAAGAATGGAAGAAGAGAAAGGAGATGAAGATGGATAGAGCCAGAGGAGGGTGCAGCCAAATCTGAATGAGAACGTGTGAAACAGGAAGTGTGTGTTTAGAGAGAAGAACAGGATAACTTCCTGTCCGAGAAAGAGAGAGAGAGAGAGAGAGATGGTGAGGGATATAAGAGAGGGATGCATTTATTTTTAGAGCTCTGCTGAAAATGCAAAACAAACTAGATAGGAGGAAAACAACAACAGTCTGAAAGGCTGCATGATGAAATCTGATGCATCAGGTTTAATAATAGTTTCATGGCCGTTTACCTCCACATCATCAGCTGCAGCAGAAACTTTCACACTAAAGAACTAAACTAAACTCAATTTGACTTCAAGATCACAAAGAAGTAAAGCACAGGAACACTAAAAAAAATCTATTAAAACAACGAGGTGTTCGGCATGACAACTAAAAGACATAGTGGTGAAATGGAGAGCAGTCCCCTTCCTCGTATTTTATTAAATTTAAACATAACCTAAAATTAAGAGATTAGCTAAGTTAATTTACCATTTTGCTGAGTAACACTGAAAGTCTGCTGGACCTGTAATCAATGAATAACTCAAGAAAATGTATCTAAATATCAAAAGGTTACAATTGTCTACTTTTGCCAAAAATGTTTTTATGCAGCCCATTTTTTGTTGTCTTGCACACAAAGAGAATCCAGGAACTAGACTGCAACTTTAAAAGACATTCTGTGCAGCCACCTTGCCACTAAAACATATTTGAAATTGCTTGGCAAAGTACCAAACAATTTGCCTAGACATTTTTACAAAAGTTTCAAGTACAGCCAAAAAAAACACATTAGCTGTTGTTTTTTTTTTGTTTTTTTTCCAGTTTTTAAAAAACTGAAGAAAAAATAAAAAATAAAAATTGCGTTTAACAACTTAAAGGATTTAGTTTAATTCTTGTCTGCACTCATTTACTGGTGTAAATTTCCTGCACCAAAAATCCACACCCAAATGCTCCCACAGTGTTGACTAGTCCTGCAGCTTCTGAGAATTTCAGCTCATCTAAACGATTCGGCTTCCAGGAAATTCACATGAACTGCATAATTAGGCCCTCCTATAGTATTTTCATTGGACTCAGGTCTGGACTTCAACTTGACCGTTCCAAAATAATAACTTTATTTCCTCTTTTGTAAAGATAAATGACTATTCTGTGTAAAAATAATTAACCAAACAACAAATTAAAACAATCAAGGTTTTCTTTTAGCAAACAACAACGAACATATCATTATGGCTGTAAATTTGAACATTGACACCCATTTCAAATGCTTAGTAGCAAATCTGTGACATCTTGAATCAATACTGATCCCTCCTGCTTGTGCTAATTATACAAATTGAGCAAATATAGCTGGATGGACACTAAACTCTCTGAAAATGGCTTTGGTAGATTTCTAGCCGGACGGCAACTAAAACCCGCATTTTTGCTCTGCATCACCGGAAGATCAGACTGATTTGGTGCCACTTGAAACTGATGGTCATCTCTTTGGCAGTCACCTGCCTCCCTTTTTATCTGCATTCACTGCCTACCCTGTAATTTTTACGGTGTTGCATACAAAACACAAAAGGAAACATCAATATATAAATATCCAAGAACAAAAGATGTTTTTTTATATATATATATATATATAATTTTCAAATTTATAAAAAAAATAATTCCTGTTAAATCAAAAACAAAAAAAACAACAAAAAAAACATTTCTAAAAGGTTATATGAACTTTTCAGAACTAATCTCAGATAGCTCATTACACAAAGCAGGTCTTGATGCTCAAATCTGTAAAAAAAAAAATCTAATTTAAGTTTAGTTTGCAGTCAATCATACTACAAACTAAATGCTACTGCAATCATACTTCTGTGTATGTGATAATTAAATAAGACAAATTTCAGCATTTAATCAATTTTTTCTCATTTATACTCCAACTCGATTGTCAAACTTCCCTTTTCAGTCAATTTGAGTATTATTCATCTTTGTCATTATACTAGTTTATTTTTATTATGCCAAATTAATCGTTGGAGCAGTTGAATAACAATACAGATCAATTTTAATATTTGTTTAACAAGAAAAACTTACATTGATAGTTTCCATCATCCCATAGAAATCAGTCAGAGGATTGATATTTTGACACAGATGAGAATGATGACTGGTTTATGAACATTACTACACCTTAAGCAAATATCTTACATAACGGTGTTATTAATAAAAAGAGAGATAATAAATGGTCATAAATGTAGATGTTACTCATGAAAATATGAGACTGTTCTTAAGTAACTCTAAATCTGTGTTACACGCTTGTTCAATAAACCATTTGAAATGTGAGGATTTTCTGGCCATTCTCTGTTTTAGTTCACTGTAAACCGGGTGTCACTGTGAGAAGAAGATGGCCCCATTAATGGCACGAATAGCCAGCCGAGACGTTAAGTCAGCCCGTCGTCTCTGACAGAAGCCAGGCTCAAGAGTTCGGCTCTGCCCAAACCTTATACCATCAATGGAGTCCAGCTCAGCGTTGCAGCAGAGGACCGGCGGACGCACAAAGACTCAGCTTCCATTCAGAACTCATGGTGATATTTATGTGGATGTAAAGTGACTGAAATTATTAACAACAGAAGTTCAAATGCAACTGCTTAACAATAAAAATTCATACTAGACATGACTGTTAACCCAGGTTTTTCCATTTCATTCTTAAGATCATCGTCACTCAGTGTTATAGACGTAATGTGTAGCGTAATAAAAAATAAAAAAAACTCAAAATGTGTAACTGCTTAACTCTTCTATCTTATCTGCAAAGACAAATAAAAATCTGATGGTGACAAACCAGTTAGGTTCTCCAACCCGAGAGACGCTCTAGATGTAAGATTATTTATTTATTTAGTCGATGGGGAAAACAGATGAACCTCACGCACGGTTGCATTTACCGTCTTGATCAGGTAAGTGAGCAGTAAAGATCAACTTTCGGGGTCTGATTCAAAGCAAATATTTACTATTCCAATGACTATGTTGATTTTTCACTGCAAGTACAACTGTTTGGAAAAATCGTTTCCTCATTAAACAAAATGACTGTTTCTTATAAATCAGCTGATTGAAAACATTTACGGTTGGATTTATTCATGCTAAAAAAATTAAAATAAAATAAAAAAAAAAAGACATTCCGCTAAATTATTTTACTTTAATCTATTTCTATCTATTTCTAAAATTCATTATAGTTTAAATATTTATTTTCCCATTTGGGAATATAGATATTGGGTTCTTTTTTTTTTATTTCTTTGTATATTTTTCCTATTTTTTCCTATTCCAACAAATTTCATTTTGACGTAAAGTTTGAATGTGAATAAAATCGTCGTTTCACTCCGTCAGCTACATTTATGTCCCTCAACATGTCACATAAAAACAAAAGGTATGTCTTTTTCATCTTTTTTCACCATCAAGCAGACATTAGCAACATTTCAGAGGAAATTACAGAAAACATTTTCTAACTCAGGTTAGTCGTGACTTTTAATTTTCCTTTTTAATTGTACAAAACAAGTTTCTCCTTTCAACACAAGTTGGCTGAAATTTAATCATCTTGTCTTGTAAACATATCCACTATAATTACAAACCCCAGTTTTCTTGTTCTAGTCTGTTTATGCTCTATTGCCTAAAAAAAATGTTCCCAAAACTAATAGGCAGGAATTTTAAATCCAGCTTTGAAAATCAGCAGACAAAATCCAAACACACTCAGAAGAGGCCCAATAATCAGCGAAAGAAAAATGGATCTATTTTGACAGTCAATTCATCACATCCACACTAATCCTGCAGAAATAAGAAACTCCCAGACTATTTCTGCAGAAACAAGAAACTATTTGTGGTTGCAGGTTTGGCATGTAACAAACTTAGGTATTTCTTTTAGCGTTTGCATTGTAAACCCTTTTTCAAATTTTATAATAAATCACTAAATGTATAAAGAAATGAACAGTTTCAAGCTGCTGTCGCACTGTTTATTTCATATGTATACGATTTGAGTGTGAAGCAAAAAGCCACATTTTGCTAAATATTAACTTCAGTCATGTATGTGAGGTCTATGGATAGTTTGCTGTGTCTTTGTCATAAAGGGTGGTTATGCATTAGGATAAATGACAGATTTACAGTGTTCAGATTAAAGTATTTTACACCATAGACTACATTTTCTCTTTTTCCATGCTTGACCATCTGTACATAAAATATTTCACCAAGTGGCCAAATAGCTATTTGCTAAATTAATCCTAACACAAGTTCAACATCCCTGTCATGTCAACTTCTAAAAGGTTTTAGCATACGGAGGTGAATAAACCTTCACCAGCGCAGAAAGAACGTTTGATTACTGTCTGAAATTAAGGAACATTGTAATCGAGGTGACATTTAACAGCAGTTGACTTTATGAACTCAGACATTTAAAATACTAAGTACTACAGATAACAGTTTACTTGACAAAGCACCGTGTATGCACCGACTGTCATGGAGAGAGACAACGTTTTGGCTTGTGGACAAGTTTTATATGCCTATAAAACAGATATTAGTTGTGAAAACATCCTATTGTTTAATGACGATGTCATGCCACTTTGGTTTTTCACTGAGCTGAACATCCTGTGAGCATCAGCCACTTATCACTCACTGCTTCAGAAATGTGTATGCTTACTGATCTGATAAGAGTGGCGTTTACATTGACTTTCGGTTGCACTTTGAAAGTGAAAACCAAGCGCAAATTGCACCAATTTGTGTGACATTTAAATAATTAGTAGAAATAAATTAAATGGGAGCAGCATCTCATCAAAAAAAGTTCAAAATTTTTAATTGTTAAAAATCACATTTTGTTTTCCTTTCACACACAAATCGACTATGTTAGTATTTACTGACATTTGGTTAAAAAAAATGCACCTCATCTATACATAATGAGTGAAATTAAAATAGAAATGTAAAAAGAAAAAAGAAAAACAGCAAACTCTATTGAGTTTACTTCTTCTGTACGTTTATCTCAGACAGTTTTACTGTTAGTCGATTCCCATAAAAACCGTTCCAGCTGGTGTAACCTTCAGAAACCTTGCTAAACAAATACAGCTCCATCGATAAGCCGTCATGTGAAAGCCGTCTCCATTACACAGACAAAACAAATATACGTTTAATAAACATTCATGTACAGATCAGGTTTAGCAGTGGAAAAGGAAGTTACTTCAATAAAAAAAAAAACAACCAGCCAGCAGTACATTGCCACAACCGCAGCTATGCACTGGCTCGTTTCCTTAAGTCTTTTACTTTAAAGCAGGTATTTCATCTGAGGTTTTCCATCGTCTGCTTTTTTCCTGTGCGGCAGCAAATTAAAAGTCGTACCAATTTCCTTCACGCAGTTTGTGGTTATCAGGAGACACTAATCAAACAACCTCACTGTAACATTATGAACAAAGTAATTACGATATATTTTTTTAAGTAGTTAGAACTCAGAGCACACTTAAAAAAAAGCTCCAATTGTCTTTGGAGATGCTTCCTGCATGTTAACTTTGTGATTCAAAGTATTCTTGAGCCTTCGGGCTATCGGAAGCTCCCAGCTGAAAAATCTACTTAAAAAAAGAATATTATGTGTATGTATATATATATATATATATATATATATAATATAATCAATAGTGCTGATACGCTGAATAGCACATCTAGGAAGCCGACTAAGATGAAGTTTTAAACACTGTTGATTAGTATTGGTCAACAGCAAAAAAATGTGGACAAATCTCGTCACCTGATGGAAGCAGATGTTCGTCATTCACTACCTTGCTGGCCAGGATTGATTGAGGAACCCGTCTCAAGGTATGTGTTCAATTGATTCTGATCGTAAATTTAAAAAGTCCTACTCACACCAGTTTCACGTCATCACAGGTAAACGGATACAAATGACTCCAATGTGTCATTTGTCACCTTTTATAGTCTGAAGAATATCCAAGAAGTCATAAAGGTTAAATTGTGCAATTATGCTTTTTCCCTAGAGTTAAGATTTGGGGTATTATACATAAATAAACCAAAGGATATACACATTTTCTCTTTAACCCAACACAAAATTGCTGCCATGTCCATGACTTGTGTCTAGTTATTGTTGATGAAAGTTGGTGTGCTGTGGTGGCGCAGGGGCAAAGCACAACCCATGTATTGAGGCCTGTGGTCGCAGGTTCGATTCCCGGACAGGTGACATTTGCCGCATGTCTTCCTGTCAAACTACTTTCAAATAAAGGCCACTAGAGCCAACAAAACCTAAATAAATAAGTTTCTGGACTCCAATCAGGATCCAGTTTGAGAGAGAGCCGAGTAAATTGCCGCACAATGCTAACACACCCATCACTAACAAGTACAAGCCTCAATGCAAAGCAGTTGGGTTACAGAAGATTTGTAAGTTTTCTCCACCATGCTTAGCTGTAATGACAAAGGAAACTACAAGCCAAGTCATCAACAAGTAATATCAAAACAGAGATGTTAGCCTAGCTTGACATACGGCCCAAGGTTCGAAAAGATTCTCAGTCCAGGGATCTTTGCTTTCAATGAGAACGTTGTGTAGGGGGTTAAATACCAAATCAAAAAAGTCCTTTAAAAATACAGATGAGCAAACTTGCGTATCGGAAATATTCGAGTTTATTAGATTAATTAATCAATCACATTTTTGGATGCACTAGAGTTCAAGAATGTGTTTACGTTTTAAGCCGTGAAAGGAATATGCAGTTTGAAAATGTAAAAATAAAACTTGTCTTAAAAATTCACCAGCCTTTTCAGCTAGTAATCTACATTTGTGCAGTCAGAGCCTCAAATAAAAATCTTTAAACAAAATAAAGGTCGAGCTCTGAGCTGAACTCTTACATTAAATACAAACATCTGACTGAAAACATTGAAATGCAGGAATTTCTTAAGAGTTGTCAGTAGAAACTAACAACACCTCAAGTGTTTTATTCCAGAGTTAAATCACCTGAGATGTAAATTAATTTGAACTATTTTCCTCACATTTTCTTTAAAAATCTTTCATAATATTTCTATAAGGTTATATTTGTGGGTATTGCTTAAATGTTATCTGTTAAATTTATCCAATTAGGCTCTTCAAACTCAGTCTATATGCATTAAAACTGAGCTACGCAGCAGAGTTTGCACTTAAGAGGAAGAGTCCCATGTGTCAGCATGCATTCTGAAGTTGAGCCATCCAGCCTGTTAGTCAACACTTCACATGTAACTATTAACAACACAGAAACACCACAACTCGCTCAAACAAAGTCCCTTTACAACTATCAATCTTTGTTCAGTTCACATTTTCACGACATGCACAGCCTCTGTGAATATTAAACTAACTTTTCTCCTAACTGTGCCAGCCCAACCTGCTGTTTCAGCTGCTCAGCCCTGGCTCGAAGGACTCGCTGACAGCAGCCGCAGTTTAAAACTCTCCACACATACACAAACACAAACCCCCGGCGTGGAGCCATGTAGACAAGGTCCGGTTACTCACCGTCACGTTTCTCCACAGTTCAATCGAGTCTGAGCCCAAACTGTCAGAAGTGTCCAAACTTTTCTAAAAAACACTCCAACATTCCTGCTTCCGCTTCCTGAAACCAGCTGCAGCAGCAGAAGCAGCGGCAACATGCAGAGAGTTGGAGGAGGAGGAGAAGAAGGAGGGAGAGAGGAGGTGTGTCCTTTGGGCGCTGCCGCGGGGAAACGCTGACCCCTGCTGGATTACTGCTGCTACTACAACATTAAGATTTTGTGAAAACGTGTTAAATTTCGCTCGCCAAATTTAAGATGTTTTCTTTAAATTAGTTATGTCTGAACGTTTGTGCTGAGCGCAAATATAATAATTTATCACCTTTATAGTGAGTTCAAATGAAAGGTTATCGTTAAAGGCATCCCAGATTTATGATTCTAATGCAATGAATCACCCAGAAAAAACAGGGAAAAAAAAGATTATTTCACTCTTTGACTACATTGAAGCATAATATATATTTTTGCTTAATTTTGAAGACCTAAGAGGATATACAACCACAAATAATCTACACAGAAGTGGAAAAAAATACGAAGGAATGACTCACATCAAGGTCTAAAATAAATAAATAAACAATAGTAGAGGGCCTTTTAGAGGTTCCTGAAGAGCTATTAATATATTTTGAACATCAAGAGCAACACACGACACTAATAACCTGCGTTTAAAAGACGGCACAACTCATTGTGTGACAAGAACTTCACATAATTTGTACGCTGGATTAAGATTGTTTTTTTTTCAGCACATTTATAAAGGGGGTTGTTTTTAGAGTTAGTCTGATTTGATATTATCAGAATTGTATTTTTTGATATGTCAATGATGATCAAGTACACTTGGGCGCCCCCTGCTGGCATGGGGTGGCTGATCTGAGCTTTCGTAATGCTGAAAAGAAAGTGGAAATGGTTTTATTTAGAATCGCACCAAATAGGTATAAGAAACATCATTACTTCCTGAAGCTCTGGTAAAAATCTGAGCAAAACTACCTCTACTCTGCGAAAATATTTAGATGTGCTCACTGTAGTGTAAAAATATATATTTTTTTAAATACAGAAAAGGACAAGCAATCTGAGTTTTAACCAGTTAAATTGTGAGAAACTTGTACTGTAATACTTTTAACTCTTTTTTTTTTGTTTGTTTTCTGTGCAATGACGAAAATCCAAATCCCAAAGTATACATATGAACAATTACAACATATAACAGATATAAAAAAAACAAGTTTCTGAGGGAAGTACTTAAACTAATATTACCTTGCAGTAACTTTGGTTTACCGCTAGGTGGAAACCAAACGCTGCTAAACGGCAAATTCTGTTGAACGCTGCTGCTACTTCTGTTGATGACCACTTCTACAACATACAATTTCAGGGGTTTTAACGTTGTTTTTATTGAATTGTACATGTACTATCTGTTGAGACCATAAGTGCTATTAGAACTAAGAGAAACCGTGAAACAGCTTGATAACTCAACACAAACACAACATTAAAGATGTCAGTAAAGTATCCTAGAATGAACTGGTTCTAAATGCTTTGAAATTATGTTTATTATGGGGGAATTATACAGAAAAGATTATTCTGTATTTCTTATTTTGGTATCAGGTGTGACTGGATTCTCTACTGTGAGTGTTTTCTTTATGAATAGGGTGATCTGACCTTCTCCTCGCACACACACACCACCAGTCACACAGCCAACAGTGTCGAGTAATAATTATTATTTAACACCAGAGTGCTGAGTGGTTTGTTAATTTTAGCTTTATAAAAGCAAAAAAAAAAATCACATTTATTTTATTTATTTTTTGCTAAGTTCAATATTTTACAGATAAGACAATGCTTTTAAGCCAAATAAAAATGCTCCTGCTTCTTTTTTATTACTGATATCAGCAATCTGCCTCGTAGCACATGAAGCTGCACCTTGATAAATCCAAGCAGACATTGATTTTAAGTTAACCATTAGCTGTCAGCCGGTCCACATTGATGCACAGATACAAAAGTCCTCCAAAGCTGCCTGGTTACCACTCAGCAGCCACTCTGTCATCACTATAACAACCACTGCACTGCAAAGCAGCTCGCTCCAAAGTCCACATCCTTCTTTCTGGGGAGTGAGAGCAGATGCAGCCCGTCTGACTTCCTAAAGGGGAGCAAGATAGCTAATGCTTGCCCTTTGTAGATAAACCCAGTCCTCTACACCTGCTGTGTCTTCATCAGTTCAGGTTTTAAGTCATTCACTGTAAACAGGCTGCAAGTTAATGACTACATAAAACGGATCCTAAAATCCTGTAAGTCTAGCAGTTTCTTTCAAAATAAAACCTGAGAAGTTCTAGGTAGCGTTTTACTTTTCAGAAACCACGGGTTCAAATAATAAAACATGTAGTAAAATAATATTATTTAAGTACAGATACTCAGAAAAAACCTGTACATCTATTACAAAACCAAATCTCCATTTACAACCTTCTCAGCTGCTGCAGAAAGTTAGAAAAGCAGCAGTTTGAAACTCTCATCAGCTATTTAACAGCTTAATTATTAGGTTAAAGATTCATCACCAGAAGATTACTTGAATTAAGTATTTATTAATTTTTAATAATGGTGCTGCCAAGGGTTTTCCTTTGTACTAGCAAATAATAGACACTATAATATATATTTTTTTTAAAAAGTGTTTTGTTTTTGCTTTGTGATTGTTTTCTCATAATTTCGGGGTTTACCTATGTTATTAAAGTCTTGCCAGGTTCAGTCAATTCACTGTTCATATCATCATTAGGGTCTTTCCATATAACATCGTTTCTTGTGTTTGTTTTCTTTGAAATGAACAAACCAGCAGGTGTCTCAGTGTACTCAGTCACAACGGCTTCCTGCTGAAGCTGGTCACTATCTTGGTCTCAAACTGCTGTAGGATGGCTTCCCCTTTCTTTACCAGCTTTTATGGAAAGTCAGCTAATGTGATTCTGTTGGTCACTCTGTCATGAAGGTTCAAGGTGATCTTTCAAGCGTTGGTGCTGAGGTCAAGACCGCACACTGGCAGGTCATCCCATCCCCCTCACTCACTTCAACATCCTGGAGGTAATCTCTGACAAAACCCACTCTGTGGTGGCAAGCCTTGGCATTTTGGAGAATAGCGTTTGGTCCCAAAGATGGGAGGATTTCCCCCTGGCTTCACATTTTCATTTTGATGTCTCTCCGCATTGAGGGTGACTCCAGCGATAACAGGCCTTGTTGATCCAGACGGCACCCCCACGCTGTCACACTGCCTTCGTTGGCAGATGTT
This sequence comes from Poecilia formosa, assembly GCF_000485575.1. Taxonomy (NCBI): domain Eukaryota; kingdom Metazoa; phylum Chordata; class Actinopteri; order Cyprinodontiformes; family Poeciliidae; genus Poecilia; species Poecilia formosa. The sequence continues at coordinate 2,031,180 of NW_006799958.1, read as the reverse complement.
TGTCTTTGGCAGAGGGAATCTAACAAGTTTTTCCAAATGCTCAATTCTGCTGCTCAGTCCACGAATGCCAAATGTGGCAGAACAGGGATTCCTGTGATATAAGGTTTATTTGCATGACATGATGACAACAGTAACAACTCAAGCATTCGCATTCTTGTCTTGTTGGCAGGATTACATTGGTTTTGATCTTGGATGTGAATAATCAACAATATTTCTTATAACTCAGAAACAAAGAAGCGTCTTTTGTTTCTTCTGCAACAGAAGATGTCAAATGATATAATGTCAAAATAGATGAGAATTTAAAAAGCACACATCTGATTAGATTTAGTCAGGGTCCAGATGAACAGCCAGATCAATATACTAATTATCCACAATTAATGTTATCATAAATAGATGGGTATTACTTTCCTAATTTTTTGCCCCCATAAGATATCTGTCACCTTTATTGCTGCGATGTCAGTCATCATCACAAAGCATTCAAGTACTTAAGTTGCCATTGTTAATGACAATGACTTTGTTGACAACAGTGACGATGAGGAGGATGCTGGCATCATCTTCAGGTATATTTTGGAGTGCGGTGTGTTTGAGTTGACAGATGGTAAAGTTTCCCCACAAAGAAAAAAAAATAGACAGAGAGAGAGAGAGAGAG